>NC_140181.1:10147297-10214797 GCF_963971535.1 Notolepis coatsorum | reverse complement strand
AAAAAAAAAAAAATTGAAAACCGATACCGATATTTTCCGATATCACATTTTAATGCCGATATCGGCCGATAATATCGGACATCCCTAATTAATACGTTCTGTATTGATTGATTTATGCATGTGGATGTTGTGTGCAACGAATGTAGAACGATGAACCACACGATGCAGAATATTCCGGCTTCACTTACTACGTATTTCTACGGTGGCGTACATTGGGATCATGGAGTCGTCCGTGAGCTCCGGGTGCAGGATGCAGCCGTGGGTGTAGGCGTCCATGGGCAGCGCGTCCAGGAGCTCGCGGTACTGCTGCACGCGGCCGTGGAGCGGTGAGCCTGCGTCTGGAACCAGCTGGCCAACTGCGTCTGAAGGCAAGAGACCCACAGAGAGAGATATACAGCATTACAAAATAATAATCTAGGGGGTGCCCCAGTGGCGAACCACATAACGCGCTGAGTCGCGGCACGGCCGACCCGGGTTCGATTCCCGGACCCGTCGTTATTTGCCGAATGTCTTGCCCCCACTCTGTCTCCCGTTCCTCCTCTCTCTCTCTCTACTGGACTGCCCAGTAGTAAAAAGCGATAAACGCTAAAAAATAAATCTTAAAAAAAAATATATATATATATCTAAGGGCCGATTTTCCATATTTTATTTTATTATATTGTTTACACTGGATATTTCTTTCATATTTTTTATATTCAGATTTAATTGTATTGCCTGTATTTATTTCTTTCTTCCATTACCCTGCCCATACCTGTACCTCCCCTCCCCCCTCCCCCATGCTGCTACGACACCCACATTTCCCCCAAGGGGATCAATAAAAAGGAATATCTTATCTTATTATCTGGGCTTCGAAGCTTCGGTAGTATTTATCAGTGAACCATTGAAGCTTTGTTCTCCAAACTCAAGGTTTCAATGTGGCTGGTAAACAGAGTGTGTTCACACTGCAGACCTTAGTGTTCACTTGCTTAGATCAGTTTTTCTTTGTTCGGCAAATGAACAATAACAAAGAGCGGCGTAAAAACGTGGCGGACACTGAAGTCACAGTTTATGGTTTGATTTATAAGTTGATGTGCAGTGGAGGACAGCTCATTCATGAGCAGATGATAATGGGGGCGAGGAGGAGGTAAGAGAGCAATTTCTTTCTTTCTTTCTTTCAATATGCTTTCAAACACAGACCGGTTATGATACGTCCCCTCAAGTTTAGGACCACATATGAAAGTGGCCCAAGTCAGAATTGAAAAGATCAGATTCCATAAATATCACTATGCGCATACTGTATGTGCAGCCCACCCTGGTATAATATCCAGACTCTATCCTACGTCAAAGGTACCAATATAAATAGCATCATTTATGTCATTTAGGCTGGGGATGCTGGGGACATGTCCCCACTTTTTGAGATGGACAATCTTGTCCCCACCACTTTTCATAGCACCCCAAACGTATTATTTGTAAAAAAAACAAAAAAAAAAAACGAAATGAGAACGCCTTGAGAAGGTTTATTTACACAATGAGAGAACACACCGTACAATGCAATGTAAATATAGCAGAAACAAATCTGCGTGTCCTTCACCATATCTCCAGAACAGTTTGTCCGGTCACACTTGGTGGGTGTATTTCTGGGGACCCAAGGACATGCGGTGTTGGATTTGTTGCAATTTGGACATGTGACACGTTTGATAGTAAACGGTAGTGAGTTGTGGTGTTGGGGGGGGGGGGGGGGTCTATGACTGAACATGCTCCTCATCTTTGCTAGCTCCTCATCTTTGCTAGCTCCTCATCTTTGCTAGCTCCTCATCTTTGCTAGCTCCTCGTCTTTGCTAGCTCCTCGTCTTTGCTAGCTCCTCGTCTTTGCTAGCTCCTCGTCTTTGCTAGCTCCTCGTCTTTGCTAGCTCCTCATCTTTGCTAGCTCCTCGTCTTTGCTAGCTCCTCGTCTTTGCTAGCTCCTCATCTTTGCTAGCTCCTCATCTTTGCTAGCTCCTCATCTTTGCTAGCTCCTCATCTTTGCTAGCTCCTCGTCTTTGCTAGCTCCTCGTCTTTGCTAGCTCCTCATAGAGGGGGTGGGGGAGGGGTTATCCAGGATAGCGTCCAGCTTCTTTCTTGTTCTCCTCTCTGCAACCACTAGAACCCCCGTTGAAGGACCCGAGCCTCAGGAAGAAAGGCCTGCTTTCACCCTTCCTCCTTTTCACATCAAAAAGACCCCTAAACTGACCCCTGGAGCCCACTTCCAGAACCACTGCTGTAGAGGGCCTTGTGTTGTCCGCCCAGTACAGCTTATTGTTCAAGTGTACTCCCAGGAACGTGTAGGTCTCCACCACCTCCCCCTCCTCCCCTCAGATGGTGATGGGAATTCTGCATCTGGTCTTGCTTCGCCGGTAGTCCACCACCAGCTCCTTGATCTCGTTGAGGTTGAGCTGGAGGTGACACCACCCTCTGCACCACGGCTCTGTACTGCTCCTCATTGGCGTCCGTGATCGGAGAACCCCCCCACCCCACACACACCCACACCTCTCTGGGGCTGTTGGCCCGTGGCCTGCCTTCCAGTCTGTCCTTGTAGCTGTCCTTGGCTGCTCTAAGCTCCTTCTTCAGCTCATCTGGGACAGCCTTGGCCCCCTCAGTGTCCCCTGCTATGAAAGCCTTCTTTTTTCAATTCAGACGGGCTTAATTTACATTTACATTGAGTCATTTAGCTGAACGCTTTTATCCAAATTGACTTACAGGTTCTGTACGACAAGTCAGCAGGAAGGGTACAACTCTTTCAGCTGAGTAACAATGTTTATCAAACAGTGTTGAAACATGGGTGCTGCAGTATTGAGTGCATAGTAGTAAAGACATATTAGTATAAGTAGGTATTAATATAGACAAGGAAGATACATTTGTGGAAGAGTGCATGATAGTAGAAGACAGTAAGAAGGTTCGTTTTTTATTAATCTTTTCCTTCTTTCATTTCAGATATTGATTGGAGGCGAAAGATTGGTGGGGTTTCGGCTGTCCTAACTGTGGTGGGAAGTTCGTTCCACCATTGGGGAGCGAGGACAGAGAATAGGCGGAGCTCGGATAGGAGTGGGTCTGAGGCGGCCAGAGGATGTAGAGCGGAGGGGTCTTGAGGGTGTGTAGCTAGAGACCATTGACCGGAGGTAAGTGCTGCGCAATGTGCCAGGTCGAGGGCCTTGAAGCGGATTCATGCTTCAATGTCTCTGCTAATCCAGGGCTCGTTGTTGGGAAAGCAGCGTACCTTTTTGGTGGGTACAACGCTCTCCTCACAGAACCCCATGTAATGTAGGCAGCACGGTGGTGTAGTGGTTAACACTGTCTCCCCCTAGTGGCACGGTGGTGTAGTGGTTAACACTGTCGCCTCACAGCTAGAAGGTCCAGGCTTCGATTCCCGCTTGGGGACCAGGTTTCCGCGTTGCCAGGTAGGTGGGGTATCTCCCGGGCCTTTCTGTGTGGAGTTTGCATGTTGTCCCCCCCGTGCTCGCAAGGGTTCCCCCCCCCCCCCGATAAGATAAACCCAATGGAAAAACATGCACAACAGATCGCTAACGCTGTCACGTTCCCTGACGAAGACGGACAGGAGCACTTGGATTGGTCCCCGGGCGCGACACACGCTGCAGCCCTTATCTGCTCCCGGCTGCCCTTGGGGGGGGAAGGACAACGGGATGGGTCAATTTCATCGGCGACCCAAAATAATTGCATGTGTGTGTTCCTGTATGTGCCGCCCATAGCATGTGTGTGTGTCACTGCATGGTGAATAAAGACTTCTTCAAAAGTCCAGTTTATTATTATTATTATTACTATTATTATTATTATTATTATTATTATTATTATTATTATTATTATTATTATTATTATTATTATTATTATTATTATTATTATTATTATTATTATTATTATTATTATTATATTTATTATAATACAACAACAATAGAGTCCATCGACGTCGTCACCGTGACTATGACCGTGACCCTCCCAAGCGGGTTCCCGGGCCGTTGTTCTGAAGCCTCAGCTCCCCCCCCTCGACGTCACCAGACCCCCTCAGATACCCCCCCCCTCTCGACGTCAACAAACTAATTTGGTTTGTAAAGGGAAGAAATGGATGACTTATGGTACAGTGGGAAGTGGTTATGGACTAATTGATATGTAAATATCAAGATACTGGGTTTGTATACGCCCCTTCTTGGACATTTGATAACTGCTCTCCCTCTCTGCAGCAGTCCCCTAGTCACACATTACCAAGCCAAAGAAAACGGAGGGAAATTCAATATATATCAACTTGCCACTAACAATTTGTAGCTAGTGGTAAAGTTAGAAGCCAAACCCAAACAATTTAGGCCGTTGGTTGTAACTCAATAAGCTGTCGAGGTTAAACGTTTAAATCGTTTTTTAGAACAGGACCCAGCAGTAGGCAGCAGGGCCACAGCCAGCCAGGTGAGTGATGACAGTCTGCTCGGGGGATGTTCCAGAACCCTTGTCTTCACAGAAGGGGTGGGGGCTGCTGCGCCTGGCAGCGTTCCAGGGAGCTGAGTCATCAGTTTGCAGGGCCAGGAGGAGACTGACCCGTGGGCCCGGCGGCCAGGCGGCCAGGCACCCCGGGCCCTGGAGGTGTTCTGCCGCAACGCCGTGAATATTAGATCAGCTCCTTGGCACCAACCTGTCCCCTGCACCGCGGAAACAGAACGACCCGGGAGACACAGAACGGATCGGCCTGTGACACGAACCCGAACACCGGGGAGGACGGCGCTTCCGATTAATTGAATCTTTTGACCAAATTGAAAGAGACACCGACGGGTCAGTGCAGGTCCAGGATAAACACTGTGCCAGAGAGCGGACCGGGGCCACGGGTCAGTATCTAACGAGGACGACGCTCTGCAGCGCTGGACCCTGGAGGTCCATTAGAATAGAGGGGGCTTCTCACCAGGCATCGCCATGCATCTTAACAACAGGGTGAGGTACTGTACTTATACTTCTCAGGGGAGATTTAAAAAAAATTACTTAAAGGATCGAATAATTCACGAGTACAGTTTTGAGTAAAAAACATCAAACATTTGTTTTTTCTTTCAAAAAATTATATCTTGCAGCATATTTTAAGTTTTTCTCTCTTATATTAAAATATATTTCGTTTTTAAGAATTTGTAAGGGATGGGCAAAAATAAGCACGAGCCTATTCCCTTTTTTCCGGTCTGTGATTTGGGATTTTGTGTGTGAGCTTGCCTTGAATATGTAGTACATTTGTGATTTTTTTCCTTTTGTGAGTCCACACGGGTGTGTTTGATTTGTCTGTAAACAAGACCGAAAAATAAACATCATTCATAAAAAAAAAGAAAAAAAAGTAGCTTCAGTTAGAACTATGTTCCTCCACTCTGGTATAAAAGGATGCCTCTGCTGTGTTTCTTTTCTTCCATTCTTCTTGCTATACTGGACCCAGTGGTTGGCTGAAGCATCAAGCATCTCAGCTGCGGATGAAGGAGTTCTTCCTCTCGATTGGCCCTCGATGTCCCTCAGGCTCTTCCTGTCTCCAGCCTCCCAGGGCCGTTACATAACGGCTAATGATGCTACGGGACACGCAACCCGCAGATAACAACATGATATACATAGAGTTCTCAGAAAGAGGCTTGAATTACACCGCCAAGAAACAATGGACCCTGTTTGGCTCTTCAGTGGCCACTGCAGCTGCTTGTTGGTGTGGCTTACATTCACAGATTCTTAAAGGAAAACGCCAACATTATGGGAAATGTGCTTACTGTCTTCTCCAGGGTCAGACAAGAAGATAGATACCAATTTCCTCTCTGTGCACTCAGTATAAAGTCATCCGGCTGCAAGCTAGCCTAGCTTAAAACTCTCGAGACGTTAGTTGGCCAATGTCAAGGCTAGCCGCGATGCCACAAATAGATCCGCCATCAGCTCTATTTTCTTATCTTTCAAAATGTTCAGTTGCTATTGCATGCACTTATCTGTGTTTCATTACGCATATGAGTACATGCTTACCAACTGTTTTGCCTGTTTTATAGCAACACTACTATCACCGACATCTAAGAAGGGAGATCCCCCCTTGAACGGCCCTTCTAAGGTTTCTCTCCTCCACATTGCCTGTGGTGCATTTTTTGCTATTGCTAGGTTTTAGTGAGTTTTTCCTTACCTTCGCGTCTGTCTGGGAGTGTTGCATTTATTTTATTTATTTAATTTTTTTTTGACTTTATGGTGTTTTTGTGTTGTTCTTGATTTATTGTGATGTTTCTTGTTGACTTGTTTAAAGAAAACGTGTCCGGCCCATGGGGACATTAACGTGTGTTGTCGGGCCTTACAAATACATTTTATTTGATTTTATTTGATTTGATGCTCCATTCATTTGTGCTAAGCTAGGCTAGCTTTCTACTGAACGCACAGAGAGGTAATTGGTATCTATCTTCTTGTCTGACTCTTTTCCCATAATGTTGGCGTGTTCCTTTAAGGAATCAGATACTCTATCAGACACTATCAGATACTATATCAGATACTCTATCAGACACTATCAGATACTATATCAGATACTCTATCAGACACTATCAGATACTATATCAGATACTCTATCAGACACTCTATCAGCTACTCTATCAGCTAATCTATCAGATACTCTATCAGACACTCTAGCAGATACTATATCAGATACTCTATCAGATACTCTACTCTATCAGCTACTCTATCAGCTATTATATCAGATACTCTATCAGATACTCTATCAGATACTATATCAGTTACTCTATCAGATACTCTATCAGATACTATATCAGTTACTCTATCAGATACTCTATCAGCTATTATATCAGCTATTATATAAGCTACTCTATCAGCTACTCTATCAGCTAATCTATCAGCTACTTTATCAGACAGCTACTCTATCAGATACTCTATCAGATACTATAATAGCTATTATATAAGCTACTCTATCAGATACTCTATCAGATACTATATCAGCTATTATATAAGCTACTCTATCACACACACTCTATCAGCTAATCTATCAGCTATTATATCAGCTACTCTATCAGATACTCTATCAGACACTCTATCAGACACTCTATCAGCTACTCTATCAGACACTCTATCAGATACTCTATCAGACACTCTATCAGATACTCTATCAGATACTCTATCAGACACTCTATCAGATACTCTATCAGCTACTCTATCAGACACTCTATCAGACACTCTATCAGATACTCTATCAGATACTCTATCAGACACTCTATCAGATACTCTATCAGCTACTCTATCAGACACTCTATCAGACACTATCAGACACTCTATCAGCTACTCTATCAGACACTCTATCAGCTACTCTATCAGACACTCTATCAGACACTCTATCAGATACTCTATCAGCTACTCTATCAGACACTCTATCAGACACTCTATCAGCTACTCTATCAGATACTATATCAGACACTCTATCAGCTACTCTATCAGATACTCTATCAGACACTCTATCAGCTACTCTATCAGATACTCTATCAGATACTCTATCAGCTACTCTATCAGATACTCATTCCGGGTGGCTTCCCAAGGTAAGACACATACTGTAGCATGGAATCGCAACATTCCTGGGTTTGGTTCTGACCCTTGACCTATGGCCACGTTCACACTACCGGTCGAAGTGGCTCAAATCTGATTTCCTTTTTTTGCCTACATATGAAACAGATCAGGTTTCCATGATGCCAGTTACCCAGGTGGGGTATCTCCCAGGCCTTTCTGTGTGGAGTTTGCATGTTCTCCCCGTGCTCGCAAGGGTTTCCCCCCCCGATAAGATAAACCCAATGGAAAAACATGCACAACAACAAGATCGCTAACGCTGTGGCGTCCTTGACGAAGACGGACAGGAGCACTTGGATTGGTCCCCTGGCGCGGCTCACGTGGCGCCTGTCTGCTCCCGGCTGCCCTTGGGGGGGAAGGACGACGGGATGGGTTAATCGCAGATACGCATTGTATGCATGGTTCGCATGTGTGCCAAATGATGACCTCGGAGCAGGTCCTAAATTATTATTATTATTATTAGATGTTTTTTCTGAGCAGTGTGAGTGCAAAAATCGGATATTTTCAAATCAGATCTGGACCACTTCCACATGTGGTCCTGGATCTGATTACGTATCTGACTCCCTGGCCGTGTGACTGCAGTGTGAACTGCATGGGGAACTATTTATTATTTGTTTACATCACACTTCACTGCACTGTATCTATTTTATTTATACAATATGGTATCTCATGTATGTTCTTTATAAATGGTAAATGGTGCATTTATATAACAGCTTTTATCCAAAGCACTTTACAATTTGTTTCTCACATTTTACCCATTCACTCACTCATTCACACACGGACGGCAGAGGCAACCATGCAAGGTGCCAAAGGGAGGAGCAGGAATCGAACTGGGAACCTCCAGATTACCAGCCGAGCCACTGTTGCCCCCATTCTAAAGAGAGCAGACCTCCGTCGTCAGGAGACGAGGGGGCTGTTATTGTACTGTACCTCCCACAAAGTTTGTCTCGAGGTACTCGATGATCTGGTTGTAGTCGCTGACGATGGTGTCCCCGTGGATGAAGACGGGCACCTCCTCCCCCAGGTTCAGCCTCATGAACCAGGGCTCCTTGTGCTCCTGCAGGGGCATGCTGACGTCCCTCTCATCGCAGAGCAGACCCTTCTCATTAATGACCAGGCGCACCTGGAGAGAGACGCAAAGACAGACACAATTAGACTCATTCCTGAGGGGGTCGCATGCATGTGTGTGTGTGTGTGTGCGCGCGTTTGTGCGCGTGTGTGTGTGCGTACTGTATATGTTGTGGCAGATATCACCCCCCTTCCAATGGCTATGTGAAGGATGGGATATACTACTGCCACGGGAGGAAATTGTTTGTTTTGGTCCGTGTCGAGCTTGAACAACACCAGGCTCGTCACAATGTGAACCTAATCTTTGTGGAAAAATCAGGACACACTACCAAATGAGGACATTTTTGACATCCTGATTTGGTTTGAGTAGTTATTGTAGTGTGATGGTTAAAGTTAGGGTTAGGGTTAATTACAGAATGCATGTAAGTCTGTACGTGTGTGTGTGTGTGTGTGCGCGTGCGTGCGTGCGTGCGTGCGTGCGTGCGTGCGTGCGTGCGTGTGTGTGTGTGAGAGAGAGAGAGAGAGAGAGGGTGTCTGGTGCCAAGACAGAACTCTCTAGACGGGACTGTAATTATATTTTTTATAGTAGCACTTCAGACACTTTTAGTTTGATGAGCTGATGGTGAAACGGTAACAAGGACACAGAGGAGTGTCAGAGATGGAGAGGGAACACAACGGTATGTTTCAACATCCTCACAGCCGCCTGGGCTCTGCGTACTCCTATTTTTAGACGGTGTAATATACGCGTAGCCTACATATAAAACATAACACCGGACAGACAGCAGGTACGACACATTTCGCCCTGGCACCCATATCTGTGGCCAGCCTGCCCTCGCTTAAGATGTGTAAATAAAGTACTTATCAACCACAGGGGAAAAGGTACATATTGTATGATATGTTACAGCCATGAGTAATATATTGACATATCTACGAAAATGTACAATGTGTACATATTACAAATAAGTCATATATTGACGTATTTACGTATTTACAAATAAAATAAGTACGTGTATTACATATTAAAAAATAATTTACTTTCAATGTTTTCAGGAAACATCTGATTTCCCCTGCTGGTTTGTTCTGGACTTTCACTGATACGAAATGTAAATATATTACTAATCAATTACTTATGGCTATAACATAAGGTACATTATGTACCTTTTCCCCCCCCCTGTGGTCGATTAGTACTTTATTTATATTTTTTTATGAGGCTGCGTTGTCGTGGCTGTGTCTGATTGTATGCATAAATTTGTCATTTTGGACCTTAGGGGGTCTGTCACATAGAGACTGTCTACCATGTACCTGACACATACATAGAGACTGTCTACCATGTACCTGACACATAGAGACTGTCTACCATGTACCTGACACATAGAGACTGTCTACCATGTACCTGACACATAGAGACTGTCTACCATGTACCTGACACATACATAGAGACTGTCTACCATGTACCTGACACACACATAGAGACTGTCTACCATGTACCTGACACATAGAGACTGTCTACCATGTACCTGACACACACATAGAGACTGTCTACCATGTACCTGACACATAGAGACTGTCTACCATGTACCTGACACATAGAGACTGTCTACCATGTACCTGACACATAGAGACTGTCTACCATGTACCTGACACATAGAGACTGTCTACCATGTACCTGACACATAGAGACTGTCTACCATGTACCTGACACATAGAGACTGTCTTGTACCTGACACATAGAGTCTGTCTACCATGTACCTGACACATAGAGACTGTCTACCATGTACCTGACACATAGAGACTGTCTACCATGTACCTGACACATAGAGACTGTCTACCATGTACCTGACACATAGAGACTGTCTACCATGTACCTGACACATAGAGACTGTCTACCATGTACTTGACACATAGAGTCTGTCTACCATGTACCTGACACATAGAGACTGTCTACCATGTACCTGACACATAGAGTGTGATCCACGCCTTCATTACAACTCGGCTGGATTACTGCAATGCTCTTTATACTGGTATTGATCAGGCATCACTCCGCCGCCTACAGCTCGTCCAAAATGCGGCTGCCCGACTCCTCACTCACCAGCAATAAAAAGCATCAGCACATCACCCCAGTCCTGGCCTCACTCCACTGGCACCCCGTCCGTCCGTTACCGCATTGATTTTAAACTACTTTTAACCGTTTTTAAATCCCTAAACAGCCTGGCCCCACAGTACCTGACCGAGCTCCTGCGTCTCCACACCCCACCCAGAGCCCTAAGGTCAGCCGACCAGCTGCTGCTAAATGTCCCCAGATCGGGGCTCAAAACCAGAGGGGACACGGGCGGCTAAGTGGTGCAGTGGGCAAGGCGCTTGCCACTAATGCAGGAGATGCTGGGTTCGAGCCCAGCTCTCTGCATTGCTACCAGCTTGGCTGGTCGTTCATACTAACGCAATTGGCAGTGTTAGGGGTGGGAAGCTGGTGGGTGGGGATCGGACGTTGTGGACAGCGACTCCTACAGGTCGTTTGGTGCGCCTGCGCAGCAGAATCAGGAAGCAACGGGGGCGGCGTGTCCCTCCCACGCAGACCCTCGCCGCTGAGAGATTGCGCTGTGCAGGTGAAAAGATGCGACGGCTGCCTCCTCGTGTACCGGAGGGGACACGTGATGCAAGGCTTCGTCCACATTGCAGCCGGACAGTGGGAGGCATGGCCTAACAGCGTTCGAGACAGGGGAGGGTAGAATTGGACAATACAAAATTGGGATGGGAGAAAAATAGAAAATGGGAGAAAAAGTAGATAAAAAAAAAAAAACAGAGGGGACAGAGCCTTTTTCATAGCCGCCCCTAAACTGTGGAATAGCCTCTTCCTCAACATCAGGTCCGCCCAGACCCTCGATGTCTTTAAGTCCCGGCTAAAGACTCTGGCCTTTGACCTGGCCTGCCTCCTAGGTCATTACTTTTAGTCCTTTTATGCCTTAATTTTTTTTTTATCTGCTGCACTTTTCTTTCTTTTATTCTTCTTTTCTTTTTTATTTCTATCGGAACCCCTGCACTTATTTATATTTGCACTTTTTGCACTATTATATTTAGTAGGCTATATGTATTGTATATGTATTTATTGCTCTATGCTCTTATCTGTGAAGCACTTTGGTACAGTCACAACTGTTGTAAATATCCCCAGGCCATCAGGATGCTCAATGCCAATGACACTATGTAACAACCAGGGACCGAAACTAAAGCCCGCCGCCCGCCAGGGGCGGTCAGTTTTTACCTTTGGCGCTTGACACTTAGAGGGCTGCCCGCCGTGTGGCGTGTAGACGTGTAGTTCATAATGATACTCTTATTCTGATTGTGCGAGTACAGATTATAGCCGCTCTCGTCTTTTTTTTCTCCGCCGAGAGATCGTTAAAAAACTACAAGTCCCACATTGCACTCAAGTCAACGGTCCAATCACAGTAGAGTGACGTGACTGGTTTCATGAGAAAGAAAGCAAATGACCAATCGGAAGCTCTCATTTGGCTTGTTTACTTCCTGAAACGCCACCATTGCGATATGCGGGCTGAGCTACCGTTACTGTTTAAACAATGACCCAGTCAACTATTCACTTTTAGTTTAATACATGACGAGGCATTGTCTAACGGTATCTAGCTGGCTAGCTACTGATAGCTGCTGATATCAACAAATGCTCCAGCAATAGTCGACTCGAGTGCATAATACCTCCGTTCCCTCGTTAGCTAGCTTAGCTAGCTCACGTTAGATCTTATCTGTCCCAGTAAACTAAATTGTCTTAACGTTATCTACCGGGCTAGGAGTAGCTACAGATAGCTCCTGATATCAATGTCTTATAACATTGATTGAATGCGTATTCTAGCTGAGGGCATGTTGAATGTGATTTGACAAAGGAACCGTAACGTTATAATGTTTTTTTTATATAAAATATATATATATATTTTTTTTAATCAAAAAAATGTTGGCAGGTAAGAAATATGCTTGGCGGGTAGACTCTTCCCATCTACCCGCCACTGGCCGGTGAGTCAAAAAGTTAATTTCGCTCCCTGGTAACAACCCATCATCTACACTCACTGCACACACATCCACATGTACACACTCACTTTAAACAAACACTCACCTTATCACTCACTTTACTCACTTTAGACAATTTAACAAACAAATATTTATCTATTATTAGACATCTTCAAAAGACAGCTTAAACCCTATCTCTTTGCTCAGGCATTTAAATGAAACATCAGGGATATCCTGACACAAATTTTACTTTACCTGCACTATTCTTACCCTACCTACTTTTATACACTTCCTATCGAATTCATGTGTCGGTTCTATGCTAATTTTATCTCACTACCTCCTACGCACTGTAATTTTAAGACCACTGCTCTGTTGTAATTCAAAACTGAACTTTGTAAAGAAACTCAAGGTTAAGAGCGATGCACTGCTCTGTTTGTTCTATAAGGTAATTTAGAGTCTGTCTACCATGTACCTGACACATAGAGTCTGTCTACCATGTACCTGACACAGAGTCTGTCTACCATGTACCTGACACATAGAGTCTGTCTACCATGTACCTGACACATAGAGACTGTCTACCATGTACCTGGCACATAGAGTCTGTCTACCATGTACCTGACATATAGAGACTGTCTACCATGTACCTGACACATAGAGTCTGTCTACCATGTACCTGACACACAGAGTCTGTCTACCATGTACCTGACACATAGAGTCTGTCTACCATGTACCTGACACACATAGTCTGTCTACCATGTACTTGACACATGGACAAGCTACAACGTCCCTGCAGGCTCTCACTTGGCTACAATAGCAGATAATGAGCAATTGTATCCTTTGCAAAAATCACGATAAATGTGCTCTTCCAAGATGGAAGCTCAGGGTGTATCCTTATCGGTCTCAGTATTTCCTGTTCCCATCAGCAGAAATTTCCGGAAACAAACATAGCGCCCACTTCTGCCTGGATGCGAAAGTCCACCTTAAAAGTATGTTGTATGTAGTCGCCATGAATGATCATTGCATTTATATAACGCTTTTCTAGACATTCAAAGCGCTTTACAATGTAGGGTGGACATTTCCCCCTTCACCACCACTGTGTAGCACCAACCTTGAGCTATGCAGGCTCAATGGCTGCCATACACTGGCACCAGGCACACATCACACTACACAATGGCTGAAAGGCTCAGGAGACAGGGGTTGATATCAGCCAATTAAGGAGGAGGGATGATTAGGTGGCCTTGATGTCAGAGACCTGATTGGTAATTTGGCCAGGAACGTCTGGGAACCCCCTACTCTTAGCGATAGGCGCCCTGGGTGCTTTAATTCAGTCAGAACCTCAGTTTAACGTTTCATCTGAAGGACGGCACTTGTGACTGTACGGTGGGTGTCCATATCACTGTAACAGGGGCATTGTTACTGCCAGGTCCAGAGGACAGAGTGTCTCCCTGCTGGACAACAACACCACCAGGTCCAGAGGACAGAGTGCTCCCTGCTGGACAACAACACCACCAGGTCCAGAGGACAGAGTGCTCCCTGCTGGACAACAACAACACCACCAGGTCCAGAGGACAGAGTGCTCCCTGCTGGACAACAACACCACCACCAGGTCCAGAGGACAGAGTGTCTCCCTGCTGGACAACAACACCACCAGGTCCAGAGGACAGAGTGTCTCCCTGCTGGACAACAACACCACCAGGTCCAGAGGACAGAGTGCTCCCTGCTGGACAACAACACCACCACCAGGTCCAGAGGACAGAGTGTCTCCCTGCTGGACAACAACAACACCACCAGGTCCAGAGGACAGAGTGTCTCCCTGCTGGACAACAACAACACCACCAGGTCCAGAGGACAGAGTGTCTCCCTGCTGGACAACAACAACACCAGGTCCAGAGGACAGAGTGTCTCCCTACTGGACAACAACACCACCACCAGGTCCAGAGGACAGAGTGTCTCCCTGCTGGACAACAACAACACCACCAGGTCCAGAGGACAGAGTGTCTCCCTGCTGGACAACAACACCACCAGGTCCAGAGGACAGAGTGCTCCCTGCTGGACAACAACAACACCAGGTCCAGAGGACAGAGTGTCTCCCTGCTGGACAACAACACCACCAGGTCCAGAGGACAGAGTGTCTCCCTGCTGGACAACAACACCACCAAGTCCAGAGGACAGAGTGTCTCCCTGCTGGACAACAACAACACCACCAGGTCCAGAGGACAGAGTGTCTCCCTGCTGGACAACACCACCACCAGGTCCAGAGGACAGAGTGTCTCCCTGCTGGACAACAACACCACCACCAGGTCCAGAGGACAGAGGGCTCCCTGCTGGACAACAACACCACCAGGTCCAGAGGACAGAGTGTCTCCCTGCTGGACAACAACAACACCACCAGGTCCAGAGGACAGAGTGTCTCCCTGCTGGACAACACCACCACCAGGTCCAGAGGACAGAGTGTCTCCCTGCTGGACAACAACACCACCACCAGGTCCAGAGGACAGAGGGCTCCCTGCTGGACAACAACACCACCAGGTCCAGAGGACAGAGTGTCTCCCTGCTGGACAACAACACCACCAGGTCCAGAGGACAGAGTGTCTCCCTGCTGGACAACAACACCACCAGGTCCAGAGGACAGAGTGCTCCCTGCTGGACAACAATACCACCAGGTCCAGAGGACAGAGTGCTCCCTGCTGGACAACAACACCACCAGGTGCAGAGGACAGAGTGTCTCCCTGCTGGACAACAATAACACCACCAGGTCCAGAGGACAGAGTGTCTCCCTGCTGGACAACAACACCACCAGGTCCAGAGGACAGAGTGTCTCCCTGCTGGACAACAACACCAATTTCCGACAAAGGCCTTGACCGGGACTCAAACCGGTCATCTTCCGATCATGAGTCCGGAGCTCTACCCATGTAGCCAGCCACACTGCCGAACAATGTACACTACACTCCATATGTGCTTTGGATAAAAGCGTCAGCTAAATGACTAAATGTAAATGTAAAATGTGCTGAATAGTATTCTCTTACAGTATGTAGTAGGCTGTATAGAACATACCTTATGAATGTAGAACATACTAGTAATTTGGACATGGGATTCACTTATGACCAGGCATCTCATGTGCAATGGGTGGTTGACATCGGGTGTGACATCTCCAGTGAAGTTAAGGGTTAAAGGTGACATCTCCAGTGAAGTTAAGGGTTAAATGTGACATCTCCAGTGAAGTTAGGGGTTAAAGGTGACATCTCCAGTGAAGTTAGGGGTTAAAGGTGACATCTCCAGTGAAGTTAGGGGTTAAAGGTGACATCTCCAGTGAAGTTAGGGGTTAAATGTGACATCTCCAGTGAAGTTAGGGGTTAAAGGTGACATCTCCAGTGAAGTTAGGGGTTAAAGGTGACATCTCCAGTGAAGTTAGGGGTTAAATGTGACATCTCCAGTGAAGTTAGGGGTTAAAGGTGACATCTCCAGTGAAGTTAGGGGTTAAATGTGACATCTCCAGTGAAGTTAGGGGTTAAAGGTGACATCTCCAGTGAAGTTAGGGGTTAAAGGTGACATCTCCAGTGAAGTTAGGGGTTAAAGGTGACATCTCCAGTGAAGTTAGGGGTTAAAGGTGACATCTCCAGTGAAGTTAGGGGTTAAAGGTGACATCTCCAGTGAAGTTAGGGGTTAAATGTGACATCTCCAGTGAAGTTAGGGGTTAAATGTGACATCTCCAGTGAAGTTAGGGGTTAAAGGTGACATCTCCAGTGAAGTTAAGTTAAGGGTTAAATGTAACATCTCCAGTGAAGTTAAGTTAAGGGTTAAAGGTGACATCTCCAGTGAAGTTAAGTTAAGGGTTAAATGTGACATCTCCAGTGAAGTTAAGGGTTAAATGTGACATCTCCAGTGAAGTTAAGTTAAGGGTTAAATGTGACATCTCCAGTGAAGTTAAGTTAAGGGTTAAAGGTGACATCTCCAGTGAAGTTAGGGGTTAAAGGTGACATCTCCAGTGAAGTTAAGGGTTAAATGTGACATCTCCAGTGAAGTTAAGTTAAGGGTTAAAGGTGACATCTCCAGTGAAGTTAAGTTAAGGGTTAAAGGTGACATCTCCAGTGAAGTTAGGGGTTAAAGGTAACATCTCCAGTGAAGTTAGGGGTTAAAGGTGACATCTCCAGTGAAGTTAGGGGTTAAAGGTGACATCTCCAGTGAAGTTAGGGGTTAAAGGTGACATCTCCAGTGAAGTTAGGGGTTAAATGTGACATCTCCAGTGAAGTTAGGGGTTAAATGTGACATCTCCAGTGAAGTTAGGGGTTAAATGTGACATCTCCAGTGAAGCGCTGCTTTCCACAGGGACCCGAAACATCACACTTGCATAAAGACGAAGACGACTTTTTCTTATGACCTCTGACCTCTGGGTATCCACAATTCATAAAAAGGTGACGGTGGGGATGTGGGTTTAATTCTTTTTTAGTTCCTTTTTTCAAGGAACAGTTCAAACGCCCACATGATCCAGACCATAACTATCACACCTGGGGAGGAGAGAGACTGACGACCAGATCACTATCAGAGACACACACAGCGCTCTCTGTACTCTGTTAATAGTAGTGCTGGGTTCAAAAGGTAGATTTCCCGATTCGGAATCGATCTTCATTTGAATGAGCGATTATCGATTCATAAATCCTGAGATCTATCTTTTTTTGTTTTACCCGCAATTTAGTCGTTATGCTTATGCCAATTCCATTCCTGGTCGTTGCGCGCATTGCCCCCACTGTCGGTCTGGGAAGGGTGTAGACCCAGGGGTCTGCAATTAAGTTTGGCCTTGGGCCACATTATGTGGCTGGCCAGAACCAAAAACAATATATTGATAGTGAAAAAAATTTAACTCTGTGACAGACCGCCTTATAACTAAGACATACTGTACATTTGTGGCAGAGGCAGAAAATGGATCAAAATAAATTTGCTGCATACAGTAGGTGGCATAATAAACTGTAAACGAGCAGTTTTTTCTACTTTCCATTCCGTTAGACGGTTCCTTAAACCATTGAATCGGAAATCGAATCGAATCGGGACCTTGTCAATCGTAAACGAATCGTTTTTGGGAAATCAGTGGCGATACCCAGCCCTAGAGTTAGGAGGAACAGCTAACAGGAAGTGACATGGGAGAAATAAACAAACACTTGTAACCGACCGTAATGTACCAGAATGTGGACCCAAGAGCAGACAGACATGCAGGGATGTGGACCCAAGAGCAGACAGACAGGAATGTGGACCCAAGAGCAGACAGACAGACAGACAGACAGACAGACAGACAGACAGACAGACAGACAGACAGACAGACAGACAGACAGACAGACAGACAGACAGACAGACAGACAGACAGACAGACAGGAAGGTGGCCCAAAGAGCAGACAGACAAGGCAGGATGCAGATGACAATGCAAAACACAACTCAGGAGATTTAATGAAAGCAGGCAGGCAGGTACAGGCAGGTACAGGCAGGTACAGGACTTTACAGTTCTATACTGTGCTATGGTTTGAGCTAAAACTGTGCTATGGTTTGGGCTAAAACTGTGCTATGGTTTGGGCTAAAATTGTGCTAAGGTTTGAGCTAAAACTGTGCTATGATTTGGGCTAAAACTGTGCTATGGTTTGGGCTAAAATTGTGCTAAGGTTTGAGCTAAAACTGTGCTATGGTTTGGGCTAAAACTGTGCTATGGTTTGGGCTAAAACTGTGCTATGGTTTGGGCTAAAATTGTGCTAAGGTTTGGGCTAAAACTGTGCTATGGTTTGGGCTAAAATTGTGCTAAGGTTTGGGCTAAAACTGTGCTATGGTTTGGGCTAAAACTGTGCTAAGGTTTGAGGTTTGGGCTAAAACTGTGCTATGGTTTGGGCTAAAACTGTGGTAAGTTTTGCGCTTACCCGCTTGAGCTGGGTAGTTGAGATCCATTACAAGTGGTATAAGAAATAAAATAAACGCAAACCAGGGACCATGGAGATCTATTAGCAGGAACAAGGCGAGTGATTGGAGATAACACTTGCTGGCGGAGTTTAGCCTCAGAGGGGAGAGGGGTGGCTTTTCTACATGGCCAGACATGGTTTAATGGAAGAAAACAACTGTGAGAATGATTTAGTAGCATAAGCAGAGTGATTACAGCATAGCAGCTCCACTGGAAGCACAAAGGGACTTGGCTACTTAGCGCAATACAAATAAAAAAGGTATGAAGGCAGTCTCAGTGGCACAGATGAGACTTTTGAGATCTGAAGTACGTCCTACAGTTGTTATGAAAACATAAAATGCTTCAGTCTACATTATACTGTATGCTGGATTTCTCTCAGTTACATCACCTCATCACCGGGATCACAGTAGCAGCAAACAGTTCACTATCTGCGGAAACCCGGGGGAGATCATGTAATCGGCCCTGTGTGTCTGTGTGTCATGTCTGTCCACAGCAAATGTAGACAAAAGACAGGGCTGATTTGGATGAAATGTCGCACATAGGCTGACAGCAGATCGGCGACCTGAATTCTGGAATATCTTTCAAGTTGGACGATGACAAGTATTTTATTTTAATACATTTCCATCATTGGTAGACTAGTGACTGTCACTAGGCTACTGTCTGTCTGTTGTCCTTGGTAGACTAGTGACTAGGCTACTGTCTGTCAGCTGTCCTTGGTAGACTAGTGACTAGGCTACTGTCTGTCGGCTGTCCTTGGTAGACTAGTCACTAGGCTACTGTCTGTCGGCTGTCCTTGGTAGACTAGTCACTAGGCTACTGTCTGTCAGCTGTCCTTGGTAGACTAGTGACTAGGCTACTGTCTGTCAGCTGTCCTTGGTAGACTAGTCACTAGGCTACTGTCTGTCAGCTGTCCTTGGTAGACTAGTCACTAGGCTACTGTCTGTCGGCTGTCCTTGGTAGACTAGTGACTAGGCTACTGTCTGTCAGCTGTCCTTGGTAGACTAGTCACTAGGCTACTGTCTGTCAGCTGTCCTTGGTAGACTAGTCACTAGGCTACTGTCTGTCGGCTGTCCTTGGTAGACTAGTGACTAGGCTACTGTCTGTCAGCTGTCCTTGGTAGACTAGTCACTAGGCTACTGTCTGTCAGCTGTCCTTGGTAGACTAGTCACTAGGCTACTGTCTGTCGGCTGTCCTTGGTAGACTAGTCACTAGGCTACTGTCTGTCGGCTGTCCTTGGTAGACTAGTCACTAGGCTACTGTCTGTCAGCTGTCCTTGGTAGACTAGTCACTAGGCTACTGTCTGTCGGCTGTCCTTGGTAAGCTAGTGACTTGTCCTTGGTAAGCTAGTGACTTGTCCTCGGTAGTCTAGTGACTTGTCCTTGGTAGTCTAGTGACTTGTCCTCGGTAGGCTAGTGACTTGTCCTTGGTAAGCTAGTGACTTGTCCTTGGTAGTCTAGTGACTTGTCCTTGGTAGGCTAGTGACTTGTCCTTGGTAGACTAGTGACTTGTCCTTGGTAGTCTAGTGACTTGTCCTCGGTAGTCTAGTGACTTGTCCTCGGTAGTCTAGTGACTTGTCCTTGGTAAGCTAGTGACTTGTCCTTGGTAGTCTAGTGACTTGTCCTTGGTAGACTAGTGACTTGTCCTTGGTAGACTAGTGACTTGTCCTTGGTAGGCTAGTGACTTGTCCTCGGTAGGCTAGTGACTTGTCCTTGGTAGTCTAGTGACTTGTCGACACAGTTGGGCTTTTCTTTTCTTTCCTGCAAACAGTGGATGATCTCTGTGTATGTAGCGCGAGTGTGTGTTTGGATACCAGTAATTATAGTCAACGGTAATAGATGGTGTCTGCATTACTTAAATATTGTATGGTTTGTTTGCTCGATGAGAGAGAAGACATGTGGTGGAGATGTGACCGTGACCTTTCTAGTTACATAATGCTTTCAGTCATCATAACCTCACAATAACACCAAGGGCTTCAGCAGTTTGTTTGTAAAGGTTGCAGCTTAATAAGCTCCCATACATTTTCTTATTGACAGTGTCTACCTTTCTTATCTTTCTTTGTTTGTTTTTTTTGTTTGTTACATTTGTTACATTTCTTCTGTATGTATGTGTGTATGTATCATAAATACATAATTATTACACTGTAATTTCACAAAGAGCAAATTCATACACAATGACACCTACCTATGTATACACCTCCATACTGTATATAAATATAAAGCTAAAAAAGAAGAAAACCTTCAAAAAAAGGGGCCGCACACTCCTCAGGACTGATCTTGCTTTTTTATTTGTTTGGTGCACAACGCGTTTCGCTTCCGCTTCCTCAGGTGCTAAGCGGAAGCGAAACGCGTTGTGCACCAAACAAATAAAAAAGCAAAATCAGTCTATATCTATATCTGCACATATCCCTTACCTACTCTTACTAGGTACGCTGCTGTCCAGTATGACATAGCAGCACCATAGTGTATCACTCTACATATTAATACTAAAACTCTGTACATACATCTGATTAGCACTATTACTCAGTAGTACTCATTTATATATTTTGTACCCAGTTTAATAACCTGTACATTGTATATTACTATAGCACTTTACTGTTATATTTGCACTCTGGTTGGATGTCAAACTTATTTTTTCGTTGTACTGTGCTTGTGCTGTATGATGACTGATGATGACAATAGATTTTAATCTAATCTAATCTAATATTTCTTACAGTCACATCACAGTCTTAATTGCAATTGTTCTGTAACTCTGTCAAAGTTGAGTGACCTCCTGTATGTCTACTGACCACACTGACACGCTGTTCTTAACAGCAGAAAGTTAGCAGCTCAGTAGAGCAGCTGTGAAGGTGTAAATCTCTTCAGAATGCCATCAGCACTGTATCGATCCGCCGAGAGGCTTCTTCCAATCACGCTATCATTCTGACTGAGGCATCAACCTCCACCACCTGTCTCCATCTATATCTTTCTCTATATCATCTCTGTTGTGCTCACAGTGCATCACTCGTGGCTCCGTCGGATGAATATGCACTCGTCTCAAGACCAGCTTGTAGGGCCAGACTATGTTGATTGATTGATTGATTGATTGATTGATTGAAAACTTTATTAACAGATTGCAGAATGGGTACAGTACAGTACAGCTCAATACATACAATTGTTAAGGGGATGCAGACCAGAGAAAGACTTTCGTCTTGTTTACATCAGGGTCCCCCATTTTCAATTCATCATAACATATATGACATACACGACATACAGATAGACATGTCATAATACACTTTTGAAGACAGTATGTACAGTAGGTATATATACAGTAGGCACATTAGGTACAGTAGGTATATATACATTAGGTACAGTAGGTCTATATACCGTAGGTACATTAGGTACAGTATGGCTGTATACAGTAAGTACAGTATGTGTATATACAGTAAGTACAGTAGGTATATACACAGTAAGTACAGTAGGTCTGTATACCGTAAGTACAGCATGTGTGTATATATACAGTAAGTACAGTAGGTCTGTATACAGTAAGTACAGTATGTGTATATACAGTAAGTACAGTAAGTCTGTATACAGTAAGTACAATATAAGTACAGTAGGTATGTATACAGTAAGTACAGTATGTTTCTATACATTAGTACAGTAGGTCTGTATACAGTAAGTACAGTATGTTTCTATACAGTAAGTACAGTATGTGTCTATACAGTAAGTACAGTCGGTGTGTATGCGGTAAGTATGGTATGCCTGTATACAGTAAGTACAGTATGTATATACAGTAAGTACAGTATGTCTATATACAGTAGTTACATTATGTACAGTAGGTGTATATATACAGTAAGTACAGTAGGTCTGCATACAGAGGATATGCAACAGCACACCAGATGTCTTCATATGGCCTTCATGGGTTTCTAAACTGATTCTCTAAATATCTGATGACAGTGGGTCTCCTGACAACCATTGATGTTTGTTGTTCAGTTAGATAAGAGCGTCAACAGTATCCTCCTTGCCAAACCTATCTCTCCTCTTTGCCAACAGAAAAAAGCACTGCAAAGGCTTTTGTTTAGTTCTTCTTCCCCCCATAAAGAAGGTCAAGTGCTTTGCATATCACAAACGATTCACAAAACACAACAAACATATGTCTCGGGAAATTATGTTGAAAGTATTCACTGAGGTACAGCTGTTTTTCTTATCATATAAAAAGGCAATCCCACAATGCCGTTCAAACCACAGGTCAGCTTAGATGTCAACCAACACTGTGCAACAATTTGGCTAAAAGAAATGTTTGTCATGAAATATTAGTGTGCAGCAATATGCCTAATCTTCAAATACTTCTCCATAAGAACTCTTAGACCTTATCACCAGTGGTAACTAGATTTCTTTTTTTAACGACATACATAATTCTCTAGTCATTCATGATTCCCTGAACTCAGCAATATAACACACTTACAGAGAATAATAGAGTAAACCACACCAAATGCAGTATTAACCCTCGAGTCAACCTTTAAAAGAATCACACCTTTAGCCATTTGACAAAAACTGCGATCTCAGTAAAAACATATCCTTTTCAGGTATTGTTAAATAAAAATCATGAATATCATTATTAACTTCAGTCCTCACCATACATATCGAATATTTATTCATTTTCAGGATTAAAAAAAATTATTAGGGTTAGGGGGTTAGGGTTAGGTTAGGGTTATTTTTTTGGGTTAGGGCTAACCCTAACCCTAACCCCCTAACCCTAACCCCCAAAAAACAATGCACAAACTACCTCTTGGAAGCCTCATCCATCCTTTTATCATGTTACTTATGAATCATTCTAATTTTAAACTGTACAGGCCGTGTATTCAAAAAAAATATTTAACATGGGAGTCAACCTGTTCATTTCTGCGACTAGGGTGGAAGGTGTGACCAGTGACCACGTGCTTAATAGTGATTTTTGAAAGGAAAAAAAACATGGATTATTGTAATGTGACTCAAAGATGTGATACTGAGCTACTTTCCTGGCATATACATAAAATATAGCCAACGCTATACATATTTTTTTTTTAAACCAGGTGAAAAAAAGGCTATTTGACGAGAATTGCGACAATGGTGACTGGAGGGTTAAAAGGGAAAATTCACCCTAAAATATCATTCACATGCTATCTCTATAATACTGTGAGCTCTGTTTAAACATGTCGAAATGAACACGTCTCTGAAAACCAGAGAGGCGGGACTCTAGTAGGGCTGTCTTAAATACTTCGAAGCTTCGTTCGATGGCACAAGCTTCGAACATCCAAAATCTTGCGCCTCCATTCCAATGAAATGAACGCAAGCGGCGCCTCGACTCCACCTCTCTACAACAAGCACGTGGAGATTATCTGTGTTGAAAACAACAAGGACATGTGCAGCAGACATGTCGACGAAGAAGTCATCAGACGTGTGGTTACACTTTAAAATATGCAAAGACAATGCCCAAAAAGCCGAGTGCCAGATATGCCAGAAGAAAATGGCATATCACAACTCTACAACAACTTTGTCAAATCACCTCAAAAACGTAAGTATCGTTGTACACGACGGCGACGCCACACAAAACATTAATAAGGCTATGCCTATGCTGCTATGACTAATGTGTTACCAAGTTGGCTAATTTAATTGTAATCATCTGCTTTTGTAGGTGCATTGTCTGATATAATTATAAATTATAAATTAAATATAATATAATTGTTTGCTTGATAGACGAAGGTTGCAACATAATTATGTAATGTCATGTCGTTGGCTGTGAGAGCAGCCCCACTGCACCCAGGCAGCGCAGCCGAGTGAAACCTTGTTGGCTGCGTCACAGTCACGAAAGGGGCTACTTAATTAATTAATCCAATCCACTTTATTTATAGAGCACATTTAAAAACAACAAAGTGTACCAAAGTGCTGTACAAGTCCCATAACATAAGATTAAAAAAATATATATTATAATGATTTTTTTTTCTTCGAAGCTTCGAATTAAAATCGAAGCTCGGCCCCGAAGCTTCGATTGCCAAAAAAAGCTTCGAAGGTCAGCCCTAGACTCTAGTGATGATGTCAAAGACCGATCCTGGAGCTGTCCCAGAGACAAGGACCAGAGGAGTGAACTCCCAGGACACTATGACTGTACCCATGGTGATTTCACTGGGAAATGGGTAAGTGTTCTGCTTCAGAGCTGAAAGCCCCGCATATATACAACTCATTTGGATGGAATGGAATATCTCAGAATAAATCTGTATGAGCCACAAAGTCACTGATTTATTGTCATTGGACCAACTCCAACTGTGACATCACAAATTCAAGTCTCGATGCTCTGATTCCCAGCTTAGGGAGACAGTTGTCTATAGACGGTTTATAGATATTGGCTGAACTTTCCAAGATGACTGAAATAGGGCAATACATACGGCCTGGGCAATAAATCAAACCAAGGCATCCTCAATTTGAAGTTAAATAAATGCATGATGTTTCCAAAGTCAATGAGTAATCGTATTAAATAATCACGATTTCAATATTGACCAAAATAATCGTGATTATGATTTTTGCCATAATGGAGCAGTCCTAAAAATGTGTATTCTGCTTTTCCCTTTAACCCTTTCACTACTACACTACAGATGGTTAACGCTTTCACTACCACACTACAGAAGGTTACCACACTACAGAAGGTTAACCTTTCACTACCACACTACAGAAGGTTACCACACTACAGAAGGTTAACCTTTCACTACCACACTACAAAGAGTTAACCCTTTCACTACCACACTATAGAAGGTTAACCCTTTCACTACCACACTACAAAGTATTAACGCTTTCACTACAAACACTACAAAGGGTTAACCCTTTCACTACCACACTACAGAAGGTTAACCTTTCACTACCACACTACAAAGAGTTAACCCTTTCACTACCACACTATAGAAGGTTAACCCTTTCACTACCACACTACAAAGTATTAACGCTTTCACTACAAACACTACAAAGGGTTAACCCTTTCACTACCACACTACAGAAGGTTAACCTTTCACTACCACACTACAAAGAGTTAACCCTTTCACTACCACACTATAGAAGGTTAACCCTTTCACTACCACACTACAAAGTATTAACGCTTTCACTACAAACACTACAAAGGGTTAACCCTTTCACTACCACACTACAAAGGGTTAACGCTTTCACTACCACACTACAGAAGGTTAACCCTTTCACTACCACACTACAGAAGGTTAACCTTTCACTACCACACTACAGAAGGTTAACCTGTCACTACCACACTACAGAATGTTAACTCTTTCACTGCCACACTACAGAAGGTTAACCTTTCACTACCACACTACAGAAGGTTAACCTTTCACTACCACACTACATAAGCTTAACCCTTTCACTACCACACTACAGAAGGTTAACCTTTCACTACCACACTACAGAATGTTAACCCTTTCACTACCACACCACAGAAGCTTAACCCTTTCACTACCACACTACAGAAGCTTAACCCTTTCACTACCACACTACAGAAGGTTAACCCTTTCACTACCACACTACAGACGGTTAACCCTTCCACTACCACACTACAGAAGGTTAACCCTTTCACTACCACACTACAGAAGCGTAACCCTTTCACTACCACACTACAGAAGGTTAACCCTTCCACTACCACACTACAGAAGGTTAACCCTTTCACTAACACACTACATAAGGTTAACCTTTCACTACCAACCTTTTGTAGTGTGGTAGTTAGAGGGTTATGGTGATGTTGGTGACAATGAGCCTCCTGCCCTATACCCCCCGCTGAGAGACGACAGCCCCGGCGGGCAGCTCAGGAACGTGAGTCACTGTGAGCCCGCAAGCTAATGGCTGACAGACCTCTACCACATGGGGAGCAGAGTAAAGATATACGCATCATCTCCAGGCTGTAAGCCTATAGAGTCATACAGTATGTATATATAGTAGACTACATACTGTACAACGCAGAGCCTCTAATTGGATGCTTGCTGGTTACACACATATATCTGACTTTTCCGTTGTCAGGTGAACAAGGCATCGGTCTGCTTGGAACGTGCACAGACGTCTCATGACATTCCTGCACGGATATTCACACACTTCTATATCTATACTATCTCATGGCCGACAGACAGTCTATATATAATCAATATCTTATAACGTGAACTTAAAGCACTAAGTGAAACACGCATGTATTATGCAAACCAAATCATTATAGGACATACATACAGGCCATGATATCTGCACATAATAGATGGGACTTGGACAAAAGGATCGACCGAGGGCGCGTTTGCTGTTATTTCAGCATTTCTTCACACTTTAAGGTTAACCATCATCCACATCTCCTCTGGGCTGGAGGCCTGTTGATCATGTGTGTACATAATACTGCTACTTCTAAGCTGCTCCTTGTGTACTACCTTCAGGCAGGAGCTACTGTGTGTTCTCACCACAGGCCTATAACCTAAAATGCTTTTTTCCAAGGCTTGATTGCTTGATTGAAAGGGTTGGACATTTTAGAATGTGTTATTATTACCCTTTGAATGGAAAGGTATATAGATTATCTACTAAGTATAGAGGAATGTATTCTTGAACATTGCAAACTATACAGAAAAAGGGAAAAGAAAGAGAGGGGGGAGCTTCACAAGGTATTATAGAATGCTCCTTCGGTTTGTTTTTTTGCCTATCAATTATTTAGAGACTGTCATGTGTCAAGACCACGCAAGATGTTAATCTCCTGATCATATGAATGAGGGGAACATAGATCCAGCACGCCGATAACAGGTATAATAACGTCGGTATGTGATTGTGCATATGCAAGCTGATTCACTGACTTGGAATATAGATATATTGATCACCGGTACAGTATTATGTCGAGGAAATGTCTCGAACGGGGAGACCTGCCCAACTGCAAGATCAAATCCATGCGCTTCCCACCACAGGCCATCATAATAACGTGCCATAATAACCGCGCACGCACAATACATGCGTCTGACCATAACAAACACGGGGGGAGCTCGGTGTGTTGCAGCAGCGTGTGACATGTATACGAGACATGGTCCATGGAACCCCTCCATCCATTTCACGCTGGATTTTTTTTTTTTTTTTTTACCTTTTGGGAGCTGAACGACTGGGTCCAGTGGTACAAAACGAGCCTGTCTTTCGAGAAGGGTTTCATGGGTTCCGCCGCCGGCTCCTGGTCGCCTTCCTCCCCGTCGTCTGTGATTTTTCCGTCTTCATCATCCATGGCTGAGATGGGCCACCAGCTACAGTTGGTGGGGGTAACATTGTTGGAAGACGCCATGACAGAGCGTTTTGTGCGTGTAGTGAGAGGAGGAGGAGGACCGGGGACTGGGAGGGAGAGCGAGAGATGGAGGGAGGGAGGGAGGGAGGGAGGGACACGGTGGGGGAGAGAGAGAGAGGGGGAGAGAGAGAGAGAGAGAGAGAGAGAGAGAGAGAGAGAGAGAGAGAGAGAGAGAGAGAGAGAGAGAGAGAGAGATTTCAGCACCGCGAGCTGAGCGTCGTCGCCTCAACGCGTCAGCATCAGTTGTATTGTGGACAGCTCCCGGTGCTGAAACCCGAGTTATATTTGAATAACGGTTCGCTTGCGTTGGCACAAAAAAAAGAAAAAAAGCACAGCGCTGCGTAATCCATATGCAGATACTAGCTCTCTACTCAAGCATGCTCTCTCACACTTACAATTCAATCGAAGTGGAGCCTATTACGTCATATGATACGCTATACGCACGAACATGCGCCGTGGAAACCCCCGCGCGCGCGAGAGCAGGGGGGATGCGCCTCGGTAGAAGGTCAATGTTCTGTAGGACAGCTGAGTGGAGACAAACAAGACTCTCTGGCTTGTTTCCATATAGTTCCCCAAGACATAATAAATACTACACAGAATATATGCCTAATATGTCCCCCTCCCCAACCAACAAAGTAGGCTATATAAGGTATACTGTACGTGCCCTGACATTTACACAAATAAATAGCTCTGGAGAGGATGGGGTGGGGTGGGGTGGGGGTCGTGCGCATGTAGATGAGCCCGTGCTCCAAAACCAGATTTACAAACATAAACATAAAGACAGAAAACACGCTCATCACAGACAAACTGGATGTGGCCAAATACCTAAACATATTCTTTACAAACATATAGCCACAACACTGGTTAATAAACTACCCTCCCACTCAGGGAATTATGGGGTATAGAACACATACTACAAAAACCTAGGGGTCCGCAAAGACGACTTCAAACTGGAAATGGTAACAACAGATGAGGTACTCAAAAAAACTGAGCGCCCTCCAAAGGAACAAGGCCACTGGCCATGACAACATCCCCTCCAAATTCCTCAGAGACTCAGCAGCCGCCATCACCCCAGTCATCACACACATAATAAACCTCTCCATAAAACAGGGACACGTCCCCAAGGACTTCAAAATTGCGAGAGTGACCCCCCCTGCACAAAAAGGGCAGCAAATTAGACCCAGGCAACTACCGCCCTGTTTCTATTCTTACCTCCATCTCGAAAGTCATGGAGAAAATTGTCTACGAACAGATCGAAAAGTACCTTGTGGAAAAAAATCTAATCTATACGAATTCCAATCTGGCTTCAGAACATCCCACTCCACTGACACATGCCTTCTCTATTTGAAAGACCAGTGAGCTGGATGCAATCCTACCTTGAGGGGAGGGAACAGATGGTGGAGGTAAACGGTACCCTATCCCCCCCCCCCTCACAGTGAGCTGTGGTGTTCCACAAGGAAGCATACTAGGACCGCTACTGTTCCTAATTTATGCAAATGACATGTCGTCAGCTTGTGACTGCAACTTGTTCCTGTTCGCGGATGACTCAGCCCTGCTGGTCTCTGACAAGAACAAGTTACAGGTTGAAAAAACCCTCAGCTCAGAACTCGGCAGAATCTGCACCTGGCTCGCTGATAACAAACTATCATTACACCTGGGTAAAACAGAGTCCATTCTCTTCGGATCAAATAACAAACTCAGGCTTCTCAGTTACAGTGGGTGACAATATTGTCACAAGGAAAGATGAAATTACATACATAGGTTCCATCCTAGAGGCAAATATTTCCTGTGACAAAATGGCATCCAATGTAATCAAAAAAGTCAACCAACGAACTAGATTCTTGTACCGGATCTCCTCTCTGGTAAACAAGAATACCCTGAAGACTCTGGCAGGAGCACTCATTCAAGGGTACTACGACTGCACCTCATGGGTACCGTTTACCTCCACCATCTGTTCCCTCCCCTCAAGGTAGGATTGCATCCAGCTCACTGATAGACTATCAAAACCAATTTATTTTAGCTTGTCAATCAGAATGGAGTGATTGACAGTGTCGAAAGCCTTTTGTAGGTCCAGCATGACCATGCAGCAGTATTTGCCAGCATCCACCTCTTGTTTGATGTGGTTGTTCAAATAGAGAAGGCATGTGTCAGTGGAGTGGGATGTTCTGAAGCCAGATTGGAATTCATAGATTAGATTTTTTTTCCGCTAGGTACTTTTCGACCTGTTCATAGACAATTTTTTCCATGACTTTCGAGATGGTGGTAAGAATAGAAACAGGGCGGTAGTTGCCTGGGTCTAATTTGCTGCCCTTTTTGTGCAGGGGGGCCATCAGGTTGCTCAACGAACAATAACACTATGCAACAACCATCAAAAGCACTCACAGCACACACATCCACACGCACACACTCACTTTAAACAAACAACTCACTGCAGCACCCACTCTACACACTTTAGAACACCTAAACACACTTTATATTTATTGGCAAAGAATTTGCACTACAACCCATAACTCAGTACACCTTACTGTAAATTGTACCTAAATTGTACCTCATCCCATTTCTGCTTTGCACTATATAGTATATTGTAATTAGTATATTGTATAGTATATTGTATGGTAACTCAGTTACTTCTACTCTGCATTGAACATTGTACATATGTACATACTGAACACTTGTGTCTACGTACGTGACTTCAATTTTATACTTGCTATACTTATTTTATTTTATACTTATCCTTTTGTCTAGCACAGTCTCTGGAGTGTAACAGAAAGAAGCATTTTGTATAAAAGTATTCTGTACTTCTGTATGACAACTAATAAAGAAACTTGAAACTTGGTACCAAAGCACCTCAAAGGCGCTAAAAACAAGATTACAAACATCACAAAACAAACTGGTCAGACTACTACTTGACCTTACTCCTAGAACCCATCTCACCCCTGCCCACTTATAGGATGGCTTAGAGTAGACGACAGAGTACAGCAACTTGCAATGGGCCTGGTCTACAAGATACACTACACCACTAAGGTACCCATGTACATGTCAAAATACTTCCCAAAGGTCAGTGAATACCACGACCACAACACCAAAGGGAGCTCCACAAATCATGTTAAACCCAGATTCGGCTCAAACAAGGGACTAAACACGTTTCGCAATTATGCCACATCAATGTGGAACGCCCTACCCACAGCTGTAAAGGAATGTGAATCACTACCCACTTTCAAAAACACTCTCAAAGAACACGTACGGGAGACTGAAATTCGAAACTGGCCCCTGTAAATGTACAGTAAATGTCCTAACTCAATAATACACGGGACCCTCTTCTTGGGACCAAGTAAGGTTTCGTCGATATTCCAATGTACAGTTTAGCTTGTACAGTTTAGGCTACAGTTTCCCCCACCCCACCCACCCAACCACATCCAATGTACAGTCCCCCCCCCACCCCACCTACCCAACCTCCTCCAATGTACAGTTTCTACGTCAAATGTATATATTCTCTTTTTTAGACTCTTTTTGTATCACAAACAGTACTATATTTGTAAATCTGGTATGTCATAAATGTATAGATGTATAGTACTGTCTATCTGTATGTCGTGTATGTCATATATGTTATGATGAATTGAAAATGGGGGACCCTGATGTAAACAAGGCGAAAGTCTTTCTCTGGTCTGCATCCCCTTAACAATTGTGTGTATTGAGCTGTACTGTATTGTACCCATTCGGCAATCTGTTAATAAAGTTTTCAATCAATCAATCAATCAATCAATCAATCAAACTCCAGGAGGAAACCATTATATTTTCATATTTTGTCAATTGTGATACAATGGTAGTAGATACATGATAGGCTCAGTGATACCTACATGACTGACATTGACCTGGCAGGCGTTTCAATGACCCTACAACAACATAGGGTCTAGTCTAGGTTCATTTAAAGCCTGTCCGTTGTTTACAATGTAGGATTTCCATTGTCAGCAATTATTTTTTTGATCGTCTTCCTTTGGGCTACGGTGTAACTATTGGCACTTGCCAGTAGAGGGCGCCACATAAATTGCAACGCAAACCATGAATGATATGTGCGAGATCTGCAAGAAAGCAAAATCTTCCATAATCGATTCTAAATCAAATGTGATGAAGTAATACTAATACTACTCATATTAATAATAATAATAATACACTCACTCATAAACAACTCACTGGGATTTAAATTAACATCAAATGGCACTCTTTCCGACCTCTGATATTATAATGTAGTTAGTATAGTGGCATTCAATTGTACACAGTGTAACGTTACAGTTACAGACGACTAACTAACTAAACATTGCAGGTGGTGCGAGTGGTCCAAACTTGCATGCATGCACGCCCAATCCCGAAGTGACAAGACTTTGGCACGGCTCCTTGCAGGAGTAAGCGGAGTAAGGATTGGGTTGTATTTTTGGAACGGTGTGTGTGTGTCTGGTCGCCTTGTTAGGTCTGCTGAAAGTGTCAGGAGATAGCAGCAGCAGCTCCGGAGAGAGCAGGGACGGGAGAAGGGGCTTTGCAATGGCCCCATTGACAGCCACGTAAGATCCCATGGCTCGTCAAGATCATCAAACATAGAATAAAACACTTCAATTCAATGACGAGACAAAATAATTGGATTCACATTTTGAAACTAAAGCTTAACTTAATCAGCAAGAAACCTGTAGAGTTCATGACTCAAGAGCTCGTCAGAGATCCGCGAACTGGGGAGTAAATCCAAGGAAAATAAATCACGACTTTTTTTTCTTCTTCAAGTTTCTGCAAAGTGTTTGGAGGCGATGTTCACACTTTTACGCAAAGGAACTCCAAAAGAAGACATTCGCCAAGGATATCATATCTCACATCACTTTTCATGCCAGATGAAGGTGAACTATACGCCTGATTGAAGGAGTTTTTTTTTTAGAAGTTTCTAATTAGTGCATCATTATTGTGAGGAGTGAGGTGAGGTATCATGAGCGGAGGTCGCTTTGAGTTCGACGATGGGGGCGCCTTCTGCGGCGGCTGGGAGGGAGGCAAGGCACACGGCCACGGCATCTGCACCGGGCCCAAGGGCCAGGGCGAGTTCGCCGGCTCCTGGAATTACGGCTTCGAGGTGGTGGGAGTGTACACCTGGCCCAGCGGGAACACCTACGAGGGCATCTGGTCCCAGGGCAAGCGGCACGGGCTAGGGGTCGAGACCAAGGGCCACTGGATTTACAAAGGCGAGTGGACGCACGGCTTCAAGGGGCGATACGGGACGCGCCTCAGCGCCGGCAGCGGGGCGAAGTACGAGGGGACGTGGAATAATGGCATTCAGGATGGATATGGAACGGAGACTTATGCTGATGGAGGTACGGGTTCCTCCTGTTTCTGTTGTGGTGGTTTGTATCTTGTTTCCTTGTCTGTGTTATTATGGTGGTGGTGGTGCTGGTGGTGGTGGTGGTGGTGATGGTGATGATGGTGATGATGGTGATGGTGATGATGATGGTGATGATGATGGTGTCGTGGTGATGATGATGGTGGTGGTGATGGTGGTGATGATGATGGTGATGATGGTGATGATGATGGTGATGATGGTGATGATGATGGTGATGATGGTGATGATGATGGTGATGATGGTGATGATGATGGTGATGATGGTGATGATGGTGATGATGATGGTGATGATGGTGATGATGATGATGATGGTGATGATGATGGTGATGATGATGATGATGATGATGATGGTGATGATGGTGATGATGATGGTGATGGTGATGATGATGGTGATGATGGTGATGATGATGGTGATGATGATGATGATGATGGTGATGATGATGATGATGATGATGATGATGGTGATGATGATAATAATAATAATCAAGTTCAAGTTTCAAGTTTATTTTTATTAGTTTATTATATCATGTCATGTTAAATGTGCTATATAAATAAATCTGATTGATTGATTACAGTGAAGTGCTTGGTTCTGTATGAGCCCCCTGAGATTTTGCTTCATTCATACAGTAAAGAGTAAAAGAATAAAGACCAAACACTAGTATAAAAGAAATATACAATATACAATATGCTAACTAAAGTACAAAATGCAACCAAAATGCAAAAATGCTAACTGCAATAGTATAATAGTCATGTAGCATGACGGGCCTTCTACAGTATATAGGATGCCAATGTTTTCTGATAGAATGGGTGATTTAACCCTTTCACTGCCGCACTACCATAAACGGTTAACCCTTAGTTTCACTGTGACTGACAATAGACAGAAGGTTAACCCTTTCACTGCCACACAACAGCAGGTTAACCCTGTCACTGGCTGCCACACTACAGACGGTTAACCCTTTCACTACCACACTACACAGGGTTAACAGAAGGCTTCACAAGCCCACAGTGAGTGAGCACCAAAATGCTGCCATAATGTCACCAAATGCACCACAAGAGGATCTCAGGCCAAATGAAGGGAACAAAACGTGTTGCTGCCAGAGGAAGGTATCTGGGTTCAGCCACAGGGGTGTAAAGTACTTGAGTAATTGTACTTTGTTACAATACTTAAGTACTGTTTTGGGGGGATTTGTACTTTACTTGAGTATTATTAGGTTTGTATACTTGTACTTTTACTCAATTACATTTCAGAGGGGAAAAAACATACTTTTGACTCCTTACATTTAAAATGCAGACCTATACAAAGTACAAAGTACAAATCTCGCAGGTCCAACCATTTTAATGAGTATATTTGTTTCTCTGGCCGAACTAACGTTAACGTTATTAATCCTGCGGCCGCGCTTTATTTAAAAGCAGCCAATCAAATCCACATCAATGGAAAATTAACCCGCCCACACCCAATTTACCCATGCTGATTGGTCCTTGTGCAAGACTAGAAAGCGGGGATCTTTGATTAAACACCTGCTATCAGAAGAATAGACGGTCAGAAAAAAAGTTTTAACTTTAACTTTTTTAGTACTTAAGTACATTTAAAAGTAGAAACGTTTTTTTTTTACTTTTACTCAAGTGTGTTTTTAGCCAGATACTCTGACTTTTACTTGAGTCAGATTTTGAGACGGTATACCCATACTTTCACTTGAGTATAATTTCTGGGTACTTTCTACACCCCTGGTTCCAGGCCACATAGTCGAGGGGAATGTGAGACACGACTGGACTGACAGCAACAGACTTCTGCGCTTCCTTCAGTCTCTACATACAAGGAGATCATAATGGACCTGTCTCAAACCCTGCCCCTTTTCTTGATCCTCCAATCACAACTGTCGCTTACCTCGGACAAACTTGGTTTGTCCGAGGTAAGCGACAGTTGTGATTGGAGGATCAAGAAAAGGGGCAGGGTTTGAGACAGGTCTATTCAATCAAACACAAGTCTGTTGCTGTCAGTCCAGCGGTGTCTCTCGTTCCTCTCGACCCACAAGATGATCTGCACGACCCGAACGCCTCAAAGATCAAGCTCAAAACTCACACTATGCGACTACAGTATAGATTCAGTATAGATATAGTATTCACTCCCACGGGCTGCTCCGTGCCTTTTGCCAAGATGTCATCGCATTGCACTATAAATAAGAATTGGAGCTGAATATCCTGTCAGGCCAAATATATATAAACAGTACAGTATAAAGTATGGTACAATAACAATAATAATAATAATAATAATAATAATAATAATAATAATAATAATAATAATAATAATAATAATAATAATAATAATAATAATAATAATAATATTATTGTTATTATTTCAGCCTAATGTTCTTTTGAGATTATTTCAAGATAATTTCCAACAATCCTATTATATTATATATATATATATATATATATATATATATATATATATATATATATATATATATATATATATATATATATATATATATTAGGGGTGGGGGGGGAAATCTTTGCATGGCGATTCTGTATCGATATAGGGACGCCAAGTATCGATATTTAATTATTCATAAAAAAAATAAAAATAAAAAAAATGTGTATAAGGAAGTTGCATTGTTAATTTCAATACCTGTAATAGTACAGTAGTCCACACACACACGTGCATTCAGTTAAGTTGGAATATGACTGTAATACAAACAGTTCAGTTTGTCAGGTACATGCAACACAGATTACAGTGTTGACATCTGTCTGCTTGAGAAAATACCATGTTCTGCAATAAAAATGATTGAAGTGAGATGAACAGACTGAACTTTATTTTATTAGATAAAACATGTTGACAGTTTTACTTTGCAGTAAAAAGAAAATTAGTAATTGAAAAAAAAAAAAAAAAAAAATCGCAATATTCGCGATATATCGAGTATTGATAGTATCGTATCGCGAGATCTCTGGCGATTCCCACCCCTAATATATATATTGTTATTGTAAAAGTTTGAGCGAAGTATAGTTCATCAGTCACTTCCTAAAATTGGGTGAACTAGCACTTTAAAATCTTCTTCGGAAGCCTTTCATAACCTCCGCACGGCATCCCCCGTTTCATAAACGTGACCTGCTGTGTGTAGAGAATTTACAATTTCAGTTTCGGAATATGTAACTACTAATTAGTCCATTAACACGGCCGCCCGCCGGTGCGACAGCGGCCGCCTGCACCCGCTCGGCCCCCGTGGTTCCCCCTCCTCAACAGCTGACTCATCATCAGCCGCGGACAGGGCCGGCCGGTCGGTGGACGGTTGCATTAGGGCTGCTGGTGGTGATGGTGATGCGATACAGCTCGTGTGTCAGGAGGTAATAATAGCCCCGACAGCCCCTGTGGCCTCTTGGACTCGCCGTCCCCCGCTGCAGTCCTGCTCTCTGCTCGCCCGGTGGAATCCAGACACGTGTCAGTTTTAGCCTGCGAGAGGGAGCGAGAGAGGGGGGGGGGGGGGGGGGTGGGAGAGAGGAGAGAGCCAGACCCCCTGCCAGACCAGACCCCCTGCCGTGACGAGACTGGGGGTGGGGGACCTAAATAAATGGGTCTGGAATGTCCTTTCACACTATCCTTTCACACTATCAATGTTTATGGAGATCCCCCCGACGTAGACAGTGATATCACTATTTATTCACCCAGGAGTTAGGGCTGCTCTATTATTGCAAAATGAAGGAAGGCATGCGCTGCATTTTCAACACAAGACTGCCACACGTAGACTACCACACGCTGCCCTACTGTTGGTCTGGGGAGGGTGTAGACTATCACACGCTGCCCTACTGTCGGTCTGGGGAGGGTGTAGACTACCACATGCTGCCCTACTGTCTGTCTGGGGAGGGTGTAGACTACCACATGCTGCCCTACTGTTGGTCTGGGGAGGGTGTACTGTAGATCACCTGCTGCCCTACTGTCGGTCTGGGGAGGGTGTAGCCTACCACACGCTGCCCTACTGTCGGTCTGGGGAGGGTGTAGCCTACCACACCCTGCCCTACTGTCGGTCTGGGGAGGGTGTGTAGCCTACCACACGCTGCCCTACTGTCGGTCTGGGGAGGGTGTAGCCTACCACACGCTGCCCTACTGTCGGTCTGGGGAGGGTGTAGCCTACCACACGCTGCCCTACTGTCGGTCTGGGGAGGGTGTAGCCTACCACATGCTGCCCTACTGTTGGTCTGGGGAGGGTGTAGACTACCACATGCTGCCCTACTGTTGGTCTGGGGAGGGTGTAGACTACCACATGCTGCCCTACTGTCGGTCTGGGGAGGGTGTAGACTACCACATGCTGCCCTACTGTTGGTCTGGGGAGGGTGTAGACTGTAGACTATCATATACCTCCTCCGGTAGCCTACATGTGGAGTCGCCAGTCGCTTCTTTTCACCTGACAGCGAGGAGTTTCACTGGGAGAACGTAACGCATGCAGAGGTTCACGCTATTTCCCCCAAATCCCAAATGCAATGACCAGGACTCATACCCGACGGGCTTCCCACCCGCAAACACTGACAATAATTGTGTTCGTATAGGGATGACTGACCAAGACCCAGAGTCTCTGCTGTGGTAGGCGAGTGCCTAGACCTCTACGCCACCCAGCAACACCATTAATCTTGTCAACATTCTGTCTCCAGGCACGTTCCAGGGCCAGTTCACCGGCGGGATGCGCCACGGCTACGGCGTCCGCCAGAGTGTGCCGTACGGCATGGCGGCGGTGGTGCGCTCTCCCCTCCGCAACTCCCTGACCTCCCTCCGCAGCGAGCACAGCAACGGCGCCGTCCTGCAGCAGGACCTGCCCGTCGTCACCAACGCCGCGGGCGAGGAGGTCCCCGCCGGCGCCCCCGCCCAGCTGGGCCCGTCCCGCGGGGGCTTCGCCCTCACGCTGCAGGTGGACCCGGAGAACGCCAAGCCCAAGAAGAGGGGCCTGTTCACCCGGGGCTCCCTGCTGGGCAAGCTGAAGAGGTCGGACTCGCGCACCTCGCTGTCCAGCGTGCGGAGCAAGCTCAGCTTCCTGCGGACGGAGTCGGCCATGAGCTCCGACGCCAGCGACGCCCACTCCACCGCGAGCGGCGACGAGAGCCTGGCCGGCGGCGAGGACTTCCCCCCGGTGGAGGCCGACATCGACGCCACCACCACGGAGGTGTACCTGGGGGAGTGGAAGAACGACAAGCGCTCGGGCTATGGAATAAGCGAACGGTCCAGCGGACTGAAGTACGAGGGCGAGTGGTTGGACAACCAGCGGCACGGCTACGGCTGCACCAACTTCGCCGAGGGCGGCAAGGAGGAGGGCAAGTACATGAACAACATGCTGGTGAAGGCGATGAAGAAGAGGGTGATCCAGCTGCGGTCGAGCAAGATCAAGCACAAGGTGGAGCGCGCGGTGGAGGGGGCTCAGAGGGCGGCGGCCATCGCTAAGCAGAAGGCGGAGATTTCTGCCTCCAGGTAAGGCTCTTTTTTAATACAGGCCCCGATATCACAACAGGGGCTCGTCGTCTCGGTGGGATCGCCGGGTCCTTTTTACGCAGTAGAACAACACTCCCTGACCTTAAAGGATCAGACCGGTCCTTTTGACACGTGGGTTCCGAGTCGTTCTTCTTGCCTTGATGTAAAAATCAAGGCACCTTTCGTTTTTTATATCCCTATTTATATTATTTTCTGGCGATCCAACACTACCATTGGCTTCCAGTGTATCTGAAAATGGGCCTTAAACACCACATCAAGTGAAGACAGTCACCACATTTGACTAAATGTGTCTTAAACACCACATCAACTGAAGACAGTCACCACATTTGACTAAATGTGTCTTAAACACCACATCAACTGAAGACAGTCACCACATTTGACTAAATGTGTCTTAAACACCACATCAAGTGAAGACAGTCGCCACATTTGACTAAATGTGTCTTAAACACCACATCAACTGAAGACAGTCACCACATTTCACTAATGTGTCTTAAAGGAACACGCCAACTTTTTGGGAAATTTGCTTATTTGCCATCTACCCTGGAGTTAGACAAGCAGATACTCTCTGTGCATGCATTAGGCTTAGTGAACAGTCGCACTTAGCCTAGCTTTTTATTTTTATAAAAAAAAGATTTGACATTAACGTTTTCTAAGCAGATATATACTCTGAACTATTTTTTGCCGAGCCACTGCTGCAGTGATTTCATCCCCTCAACGTTAAGCCCAAGGGATCATGCGCCACTTGAATTCGGTGAATCACACCATACATCCATCTCTGACAGACTGTATGAATTAATGTTGAGTTTTTTTTTCAAATGTAGCCAAGAGTAAAGACCCTAACTGTCAAGGTTTGACATGGTGGTGTTGGTAGTGGAACCCAAATGCAGACAGGCAGTGAGGAAGCAGGCAGGACAAGGCGGGTGGCGATTCAAAAGGAAGCTTTACTTAAACAGGGTAACTCAAACACTACAAAGAAAACCTCTCAGCTAACGCTGGAAGAGGGAAAAACTAAACTAGGGGATGCACGAATAAACTTAACACAAACAGGTACAAGACTTACTAGACAGGGTGAACAAACATGGCATGGTAGGTGGAGTGAACGAACAAGGCATAGCAAACTAAGACAGCAAACGAGCACGGCGACAGGAACAACGACAGGAACAACGACAGGACACCGGAACAGTAAACAATGAACGCGCACGGGAGACAGGGCAGACTAGACATATATACACAGGTTGATTGACACATGAGGGGTGATTAACAATGAGACACACCTGGGAGGGGAAACAGACTGACAGACTAAAGGACCAATACAAGACAAGACTAAACACACTGGGGACATAATACTAAAGACAAGAAACGAACCTAAACCAGACGGGACAACAAGACCAGACAAGGAAACACAAAAGACAACAGGCAGGCAGGGAGACTTAACAAGATGAATCTGATAATACATAAATGTATGAGGAGTCCCAGAGGTAATGACATGTTATTAGTGAAATATTCCTTTTGGAAAGTATTCAGAAACTAGCGAATATCGATGGAAGGTAATGCGCACAGCCATTTAGTTTGTAGTCATATGAGGAGAGGAGACCCAGAGCTTTCGAATGACATTGGAATTTCGAAAAAAAGACACTACCCAGCTCAAGCCAGCTCCTGTCAATCATATGACTTGTGGATTTATTTTTTATTTATCTTAATTTATGGGATTATCTACCGCAAACCTGAACGTTATTGGCATAAATTAGAACGCAGTTAGTTTATCTACCTTTCTGTGAACGTTTAGCAAGAATCAGCGTTGCAATCTGATGAAAGATGGCGGAGCAATTTCCATTATAAAAAAGTAACTGTACTTAGATTTCATTCACGGTTTGTGGATCACGGCGGCCTGATGATACTAAATCCAGATTGAACTCTGCCATTGGAAAGAGGAGATTTGGCCCAACCCATAGATGTGCGACTTGGCTATAATAAGGTCATTTATAGGCCTGATATTCTATATTCTATAATAATATTTCAAATGGCATGGGTCCGGATGGCAGAATTCAGTACTGTATCTACAAAACCTCAGTGGCAGTTTTTCATGTCTGGTAATCTTTAGCATTAATTGATATTCTCCTTTGGTTCATTACAATTTACTCAAGCCTAGTAACAGACGCAATATTTCGGACACTGGGAATACATTCCCTGAGATCCATAGATGTCCCTAGATATACCCTAGATAAGAACATGCAAATGAACCTTGTAGAAGTGGAGCAATCTTCCATTTACTTAGGTATGTATTTTTAGGCAGATTTTCAGAAAATGGTGCTAGGGCTTAAGAGGTTAAGGCACAACAGAGCACAAAAACCTTTCAGAGAAAAGAGATGCACCTCAGGTGTCTGCATGGCGTGTTAGTCAGACACGGTGACGGCCATGTGTTTATGTGGAGTTTAAGACACATTTCCAGATACAATGTGACAAGGAAATACCAACACCATATCGTCACATCATATCTATAACTCATATTCTGCACATCATTCATCATATCTATAACTCACATTCTGCATGTCATATCTATAACTCACATTCTGCACATCATATCTATAACTCATATTCTGCACATCATTCATCATATCTATAACTCACATTCTGCACGTCATATCTATAACTCATATTCTGCACATCATTCATCATATCTATAACTCATATTCTGCACATCATTCATCATATCTATAACTCACATTCTGCACGTCATATCTATAACTCATATTCTGCACATCATTCATCATATCTATAACTCACATTCTGCATGTCATATCTATAACTCACATTCTGCACATCATATCTATAACTCATATTCTGCACATCATTCATCATATCTATAACTCACATTCTGCACGTCATATCTATAACTCATATTCTGCACATCATTCATCATATCTATAACTCATATTCTGCACATCATTCATCATATCTATAACTCACATTCTGCACGTCATATCTATAACTCATATTCTGCACATCATTCATCATATCTATAACTCATATTCTGCACATCATTCATCATATCTATAACTCACATTCTGCACGTCATATCTATAACTCATATTCTGCACATCATTCATCATATCTATAACTCATATTCTGCACATCATTCATCATATCTATAACTCACATTCTGCACGTCATATCTATAACTCATATTCTGCACATCATTCATCATATCTATAACTCACATTCTGCACGTCATATCTATAACTCATATTCTGCACATCATTCATCATATCTATAACTCATATTCTGCACATCATTCATCATATCTATAACTCACATTCTGCACTTCATATCTATAACTCATATTCTGCACATCATTCATCATATCTATAACTCATTCTGCACATCATTCATCATATCTATAACTCATATTCTGCACATCATTCATCATATCTATAACTCATATTATGCACATCATTCATCATATCTATAACTCATATTCTGCACATCATATCTATAACTCATATTCTGCACATCATATCTATAACTCACATTCTGCACATCATATCTATAACTCATATTCTGCACTTCATATCTATAACTCATATTCTGCACTTCATATCTATAACTCATATTCTGCACATCATATCTATAACTCATATTCTGCACTTCATATCTATAACTCATATTCTGCACATCATATCTATAACTCATATTATGCACATCATTCATCATATCTATAACTCATATTCTGCACATCATTCATCATATCTATAACTCATATTCTGCACATCATTCATCATATCTATAACTCATATTCTGCACTTCATATCTATAACTCATATTCTGCACATCATTCATCATATCTATAACTCATATTCTGCACTTCATATCTATAACTCATATTCTGCACATCCTATCTATAACTCACATTCTGCACATCATTCATCATATCTATGACTCATATTCTGCACATCATATCTATAACTCATATTCCGCACATCATATCTATAACTCACATTCTGCACGTCATATCTATAACTCATATTCTGCACTTCATATCTATAACTCATATTCTGCACATCATTCATCATATCTATAACTCACATTCTGCATGTCATATCTATAACACATATTCTTCACATCATATTTATAACTCATATTCTGCACATCATTCATCATATCTATGACTCACATTCTGCACATCATTCATCATATCTATAACTCATAGGGGTGGAACGGTTCGTATTCGAACCATGTACCGAACAATACACACATGCCCCGAACCGTGGAGGTCGTACCGAACGGTACGCATTCGGGGCATGTGTGTATTGTTCGGTTATATAACGTTACGTTAGCTACGAGCTAACTAACTTTAGCCGCAAGCTAACTAATGTTAGCCGCAAGCTAACCGTGGAAACGCTAACAGAGAAGTGACTCCACAACACCAGTTCGATTAGTGGGGAAGGGGGGTATATTGACGAGTTAATACTTTGACATATGTTGCCTATATTTTTCAGTCAGTTCGGTCTTTGTGTGCCAAACATTATTAAAGGTAAACCTTTTATTTTTTACCAAATAAATGAGAAGCATGTTTAAATCGGCAATGCCTCCCCTCTTGCTGTACCAAAATCTCTCCTAGCTCTAACCGTCACTGTCAAAATAATGTGCCTGATGTCAAATGTCCTCATTCTTTCAGTTTTTGCATGACTACGTCCTTGAGAATAACTGAAAAGTTGGATTATTTTTAGGCTATATATCTTATGTTGATTTTTGGAGTGTTAAATTTTTTTTAAATAAAAAACAACGTATACCGAACCGAACCGAAAATCGTAAACCTAAAACCGTGATACGAACCGAACCGTCGATTTTGTGAACCGTTCCACCCCTAATAACTAATATTCACCACATCATTCATCATATCTATTATTCATATTCTGCACATCATTCATCATATCTATAAATCATATTATTCTGCACATCATATCTATAACTCATATTCTGCACATCATATCTATAACTCATAATTTATTTTGCACATCATTCATCATATCTATGACTATAATTCTGCACATCATTCATCATATCTATAACTAATATCATGTATGTCAGATATATAGATACAGCTCATAAGCACAGACACGTTCTCTTCAGAAGGTCTGATGAAGGTGTTTTTTTTTTGTATCCACTTTTTCTCCTCCTATTTTTCCTGTATTTTCCTCCCATCCCAATTTAGTCGTTATGCCAATTCCCCCCTCCCATTCCTGGTTGTTGCGCGCATTTGCCCCCTACTTGCCGGTCTAGGGAGCCCTGAAGTCTATCACATGCTTCCTCCGATACATAGGAGACAGCCAGCAGCCTCTTTTCACCTGGCAGCGAGGACTCTCATTGGGTGAGTGTAACGCGTGGGAGGGCACACTACCTCACCCAGATCCCTTCCTCGCTGTGCAGGCGCCCTGACCGACCTGTAGGAGTCACTGTTTACAACGTCCAGAATACCACCCACCGGCTTCCCTCCCGCTGACACCGCCAATTGTGTCAGTATGACGACCGGCCAAGCCGGAGGCACCGCTGACAGCTGGATTCGAGTACCAGTGTCTCTGCGGTAGTAGACAGACGCTTAGTCTGCTGCGCTACCCGGCCACCCTATGAAGGTGTTTTTCTGTAGTAGCTCTGCACACAGGACACATAGGAGGTAGAGCAGTCGTCTGGTAATCCGGAGGTTCCCGGTTCGATTCCCACTCCTGCCGGCCAGCGTGTCGAAGTGTCCTTAAGCAACAAGACACTTAACCCCTAACTGCTCCCGATGAGCAGGTTGGCACCTCGCATGGTCGCCTCCGGTGTGTGAGTGAGTGAGTGAGTGAGTGAGTGGGTAAAATGTGAGGAACAAATTGTAAAGCGCTTTGGATAAAAAAGTTATATAGATATACAGTATATAGATATAGATATAGATATATAGACCATTTACCCTTTGTGTCACACAGAGCCACACGAGCAGCAACAGAAGTTGATCCTTTAATCAGAATCAGCTGTTAGTAATAATAATAATAATAATAATAATAATAATAATAATAATAATAATAATAATAATAATAATAATAATAATAATAATAATAATAATAATAATAATAATAATAAAATAATAATAATAATAATAATAATAATAATAATAATAATAATAATAATAATAATAATAATAATTATTATTATTATTATTATTATTATTATTATAATAATAATAATAATAATAATAATAATAATAATAATAATAATAATAATAATAATAATAATAATAATAATAATAATAATAATAATAATAATAATAATTATTATTATTATTATTATTATTATTATAATAATAATAATAATAATAATAATAATAATAATAATAATAATAATAATAATAATAATAATAATAATAATAATAATAATAATTATAATAATAATAATAATAATAATAATAATAATAATAATAATAATAATAATAATAATAATAATAATAATAATAATAATAATAATAATAATAATATTATTATTATAATAATAATAATAATAATAATAATAATAATAATAATAATAATAATAATAATAATAATAATAATAATAATAATAATAATAATAATAATAATAACAATAATAATAATAATAATAATAATAATAATAATAATAATAATAATAATAATAATAATAATAATAATAATAATAATATAATAATAATAATAATAATAATAATAATAATAATAATAATAATAATAATAATAATAATAATAATAACTTGGATTTCAACTTGGACCTTTCAAGAAGCCCAATGACACTTTACAAGGCAACAAGAAAAGACACATTAGGAATAAACTAAATAAATAATAACGACAATAAAGTCAAGAACAGGGAGACGACTAGAGGGAGGCCGTAAGCCTCCGCGAACAGGTGGGTTTTCAGGGCCGTCTTGAAGGAGTCCAAGAATGTGGCAGAGAGATTCTCATCCGGGAGAGAGTTCCAGAGAGTGGGGGGGGGGAGGGGTTCCCAACCCCCTTCCTGGTTGTTGCGCACCCCCCCCCTACTGTTGGTCCGGGAGGCCGGAGACTGTCACATGTTTTCCTCCGACACATGTGCAGCCAGCCGGCAGCCAGCCTGGCAGCGCAGATTCTCGCTGGGAGAGTGTAACGTGTGGAAGGTCACACTACCTCCCTCCAGATCCTACCCTCGCTGTGCAGGCGCCCCGACCGAACTGTAGGGGTCGCTGTCCACAACGCCCAGGACCCACCCACGGCTTCCCTCCCCCTAACTCAGCCAAACGAGTTAGTATAGCGATCAGCCCGAGCCAAGGTAATGCTGACTCTCCAGGAGTCGAGACCACAGCCTCTTGCATTGGTGACAAGCACAATCTCCGCTACGCCACCTGACCGCCCCTATATAGCGCTTTTCTAGACACTCAAAGCGCTCCCCACGATATAGGGTGCCTCCTTCACCACCACTGTGTATCTCATGTGTACCTACCCTGTTCTTTGTGAAATAGTATAATAATACACTATAATATATATTAACCCTTTCACTACCACTCTACCAAAGGGTTCACCCTTTCACTACCACACTACAGACGGTTAACCCTTTCACTACCACACTACAGACGGTTAACCCTTTCACTACCACACTACAGACGGTTAACCCTTTCACTACCACACTACAGACGGTTAACCCTTTCACTACCACACTACAGACGGTTAACACTTTCACTACCACACTACAGACGGTTAACCTTTCACTACCACACTACACAGGGTTAACACTTTCACTACCACACTACAGACGGTTAACCCTTTCACTACCACACTACAGACGGTTAACCCTTTCACTACCACACTACAGACGGTTAACCCTTTCACTACCACACTACAGACGGTTAACACTTTCACTACCACACTACAGACGGTTAACCTTTCACTACCACACTACACAGGGTTAACACTTTCACTACCACACTACAGACGGTTAACCCTTTCACTACCACACTACAGACGGTTAACCCTTTCACTACCACACTACAGACGGTTAACCCTTTCACTACCACACTACAGACGGTTAACACTTTCACTACCACACTACAGACGGTTAACCTTTCACTACCACACTACACAGGGTTAACACTTTCACTACCACACTACAGACGGTTAACCCTTTCACTACCACACTACAGACGGTTAACCCTTTCACTACAACACTACAGACGGTTAACACTTTCACTACCACACTACAGACGGTTAACCCTTTCACTACCACACTACAGACGGTTAACCCTTTCACTACCACACTACAGACGGTTAACCCTTTCACTACCACACTACAGACGGTTAACCTTTCACTACCACACTACAGACGGTTAACCTTTCACTACCACACTACAGATGGTTAACCTTTCACTACCACACTACACAGGGTTAACACTTTCACTACCACACTACAGACCGTTAACCCTTTCACTACCACACTACAGACGGTTAACCCTTTCACTACCACACTACAGACGGTTAACACTTTCACTACCACACTACAGACGGTTAACCCTTTCACTACCACACTACAGACGGTTAACCCTTTCACTACCACACTACAGACGGTTAACCCTTTCACTACCACACTACAGACGGTTAACCCTTTCACTACCACACTACAGACGGTTAACCTTTCACTACCACACTACACAGGGTTAACACTTTCACTACCACACTACAGACCGTTAACCCTTTCACTACCACACTACAGACGGTTAACCCTTTCACTACCACACTACAGACGGTTAATCCTTTCACTACCACACTACAGACGGTTAACTCTTTCACTACCACACTACAGACGGTTAACCTTTCACTACCACACTACAGACGGTTAACCCTTTCACTACCACACTACACAGGATTAACACTTTCACTACCACACTACAGACGGTTAACCCTTTCACTACAACACTACAGACGGTTAACACTTTCACTACCACACTACAGACGGTTAACCCTTTCACTACCACACTACAGACGGTTAACCCTTTCACTACCACACTACAGACGGTTAACCCTTTCACTACCACACTACAGACGGTTAACCTTTCACTACCACACTACAGACGGTTAACCATTTCACTACCACACTACAGACGGTTAACCCTTTCACTACCACACTACAGACGGTTAACACTTTCACTACCACACTACAGACGGTTAACCCTTTCACTACCACACTACAGACGGTTAACCCTTTCACTACCACACTACGGACGGTTAACCCTTTCACTACCACACTACAGACGGTTAACACTTTCACTACCACACTACAGACGGTTAACCTTTCACTACCACACTACACAGGGTTAACACTTTCACTACCACACTACAGACGGTTAACCCTTTCACTACCACACTACAGACGGTTAACCCTTTCACTACCACACTACAGACGGTTAACCCTTTCACTACCACACTACAGACGGTTAACACTTTCACTACCACACTACAGACGGTTAACCTTTCACTACCACACTACAGAAGCTTAACCCTTTCACTACCACACTACAGAAGGTTAACCTTTCACTACCACACTACACAGGGTTAACACTTTCACTACCACACTACATATGGTTAACCCTTTCACTACCACACTACAGACGGTTAACCTTTCACTACCACACTACAGATGGTTAACCTTTCACTACCACACTACACAGGGTTAACACTTTCACTACCACACTACAGACCGTTAACCCTTTCACTACCACACTACAGACGGTTAACCCTTTCACTACCACACTACAGACGGTTAACCCTTTCACTACCACACTACAGAAGGTTAACCTTTCACTACCACACTACAGACGGTTAACCCTTTCACTACCACACTACAGACGGTTAACCCTTTCACTACCACACTACAGACGGTTAACAGAAGGCTTCACAAGCCCACAGTGAGTGAGCAGCAGCACCTGGTCTTAACCCCCCTCATCCCTCAATGAGGAGCTCAGACTCAAGACCCAACTTGGACTTGTTTACATGACTCCGATATTAGTAGACGTGGACTCTGGCTGAATCACATTCATCTCAATTTAACAATTCGGAACATTTTCACCTCATCATGCGTGCATCCATATATCTCTCTCTCTCTCTCTCTCTCTCTCTCTCTCTCTCTCTCTCTCTGTCTCTCTCTCTCTCTCTCTCTCCTTTCTCTCTCTCCTTCTATTTATCTCTCTCCTTCTCTGTCTCTCTCTGATAGAGTTGACACCCACTCACTTGTATGACCTCGACACACATCAGCGTAAACACTTTCATGCAGACTCTGACCCAGAAGCCGCAGCCCTGAGGACTCGAGACCCGACGTCGACTCGGACGTATTACCGACGGGACGTTTAGCTGCTGTCTCTACGGCAACCGCTACGTTGACGTTCTTCTATCGACATATATTGAGATGTAGGTCTCTCTCTCTCTCTCTCTCTCTCTCCTTCTAATTTTCTCTATCACTCTTCTCGCTCTCCTCTCTCTCTCCCTCTCCATCCCTCTCTATCTCGCTCTCTCTCCTCTCTCTCTCTCCTCTCTCTCTCTCTCTCCCTCTCCCTCCCTCTCTCTATCTTGCTCTCTCTCTATCTCCCTCTCTCTCTCTCTCCTCTCTCTCTCCTTCTCTTTCTCTCTCTCTCTCTCTCTCTCCTTCTAATTCTCTCTATCACTCTTTCTCGCTCTCCTCTCTCTCTCCCTCTCCCTCCCTCTCTATCTCGCTCTCTCTCCTCTCTCTCTCTCCTCTCTCTCTCCTCTCTCTCCTCTCTCTCTCTCCCTCTCCTCCCTCTCTCTATCTTGCTCTCTCCCTCCCCTCTCTCTCTCTCTCTCTCCTCTCTCTCTCTCTCCTTCTCTCTCTCTCTCTCTCCTTTCTCTCTCTCTCTCCCTCTCTCTCTCCTTCTCTCTGTCTCCTAACAACCTACTTCTCTACTTGCTTGTAAAAGGGCGTCTCACCGACGACCAGAACTGTAAACAGAATCCTTGTGTCATGTTCCTTTCACAGCAGAAGAACAGCCCCTCTTTTTTGTTTTGGTCTGATGTCTGGGTTGGAGTTAAGTGTGTGTAGGGGGGGGGGGGGGGGGGGGGGGTGTTGTTGCTACTGCTGGCCACACCCCAGGCTCCTCTGCTAAGAGAGGTCTGGAGAAATGCACACACAGTATAATAATAAGACAAGAAACTCCATCCAACCAAACACATCAGACCAAAAAAAAAAAAAAACGTGAACAAACTGCAATACCAAGCGGGACACTGTTTGACAGTATTTTCAGAATACCAGCCATTTCAAGAACTCACATAAGGGTGTAATCAAGTCAAGTCAAGAGTTTTAATTGTCACGGCATACAGGTATACAATGAAATGCGGCTGGTCTTGCCCGCGACGATGTGCAATACAGTGGTACAACATATAATAGAATCCGATAAAAATACAGTGGTACAACATATTAATAGAATCCAGTAAAAAACAACAGTGCAATAAACAGGTACATGGTGTGCCATCTCGGTATCTGTACATAGTATTTACAGAGCATATAGAACATGCTAGGTAGCTTTAGTAGTGCAATACACTGTTCCTGATGATATACTAATTTAAAGTGGCCTTTCCTCTGGCCATAAGTGTGCGTATGTGCGGCATGAGTGTTAAAGTGGCTGCTAGTGTGTGAGCGTGCTCAGCGTGCGTGTCGTGTATGTGCTTGTGTGTGTTTGTGTGTGGATAGTTCAGTTTCTGTGTCTCTCAATGTTCATTGTTCAAGACTCTGATGTCCTGGGGGAAGAAGCTTAGCCTAAGCCTCTCTGTCCTAGTAGCTGGGGTTCGCAGGCGTCTGCCTGACCTCAGCAGCTGGAACAGGCTGTTATTGGGGTGGTGGGGGTCTTTCATTATCCTGCAGGCTCTGGATTTGCACCTCTTGTTGTATAGAGCCTGCAGGGGAGGTAGTGCAATACCCGTGGTACGCTCGGCTGAGCGCACCACTCTCTGTAGGGCCTTCTTGTCCTGTGCCGTGCTGTTCCCATACCAGGCAGTGATGTTTCCGGTCAAGATGCTCTCTACAGCTCCTGAGTAGAAGGACTGGAGTATCTTCCCCGATACTCTGAACTTCCTTAACTGTCTCAGGTGGTAGAGGCGCTGCTTCGCTTTCTTTACTACTGTGTCTATGTGTGTTGACCATGTCAGGTCCTCTGAGATGTGGACCCCCAGGTACTTGAAGCTGCTCACCCTGTCCACGGTAGCCCCGTTAATCCTCAGTGGTGTGTGTGTCTCCTGCTGTCCTCTCCTATAATCCACGATCAGCTCCTTGGTTTTACCAATGTTCAGGAGCAGGCTGTTGTCCTGGCACCAACGTTCCAGTACCTCAACCTCCTCTCGGTAGGCCTCTCGGTAGGCCTTCTCGTCGTTGTCCGAGATCAGCCCCACCACCACCGTGTCGTCGGCGAACTTCACTATGGAGTTGGAGCTGAACTTGGCCACACAATCGTGTGTGTAGAGTGAAAATCAACCGATATTCAAAATACGAGGGGTCATAGCGCGGAGTCATAACGTGTCCCTGGATGACCTACGTCTCAATATATGTCGATAGAAGAACGTCAGCGTAGCGGTTGCCGTAGAGACAGCAGCTAAACGTCAGCAGTAATACCTCCGAGTCGACGTCGGGTCTCGAGTCCTCAGGGCTGCGGCTTCTGGGTCAGAGTCTGCATGAACATGTTTACGCTGACGTGTGTCGAGGTCATACAAGTGAGTGGGTGTCAGTTGAGTAGAAGGTGATAAGTAGTAGGGGTGGTGGGGGGTGGGGGGGGGGATCAATACAGCAATACATCGCGATATTTTGCGTGCCGATGTTATACAGTGACATAATATTATGTTGTTGCTGTGGTCTAGGACAGTTCAATCCATCGGCTCCACTCTCTCCTGAAGACAGAAATAGGAGATTTCTATGGAGAGAGAGCCTTCTAATCTAATGGGATGTCAACTCTGGGGCTGCTCCTCCATAGACAATACATATTTGTATTACCCTAATGGGGTTTACATTCTGCTTCAGACCTTCTAGTAATGCAGGGTTCTCTCTCCGATACCTAATACTGACTGAACTGGCCTTGGACACAATTCTTAAATGGGTGGTATTCCACTTTAACCATGACAAACTGAGTTCCCAATGACTTTAATTAGGGGTGGGAATCACGAGGCCCCATGGTACAATATCATCACCATACTAGAGTCACGACATTGTGATATATCATGATATATGGTGATATATTGTGATATATCATGATATATTGTGATATATTGCAATTAAGGTTAAAGTTAACGCACACTTCTGTTAACGCCACTATTTTTGTGTGTGTGTGTGTGTGTGTGTGTGTGTGTGTGTGTGTGTGTGTGTGTGTGTGTGTGTGTGTGTGTGTGTGAGAGAGAGAGAGGGGGGGGGGCGGGGTTGTGATTAATCAGCCCTTGTGTGGGTGAAGGTAACAAGTTCCTAACGTTTTCTTTCCCCTATTATTTCACGCACACTTTATTCATTGTTTTCAATTATTATTTTCTTTTAAGTTATTTTGTGCATCACTCTGTTTTGAATTTGATGCAAATTTGCAATGCATGAGGGTCATCCTTTTGTGTTAAATGGCTGCATAAAGCAAGCATTTGTTGACTCTATTTTGATAAGAGTATTAAAACTTGAAAAAGATCTGTTTAAGGTAGATTTAGAACAGATAAAAAAAATATGCGATTAATTTGCGATTAATCGCGAGTTAACTATGGACAATCATGCAATTAATCAGATTAAATATTTGTATCGATTGACAGCACTAATTGCAATGTATTGCCTTTTTTCAACTGCAGATATGATGTCCCAAACGGAAAACGTTGTTAACATCTGCAATAAAAACATATATACAGTAAATCATCTGTTTTATCTAAAGTAATAAGATAACGTCTGTTCACCTCATTCCAATAATTTCTATTGCACTGAAATGGGATCGTCAAGCAAAAACATTTATTTAAAAATTAAAATTAAAAAAAAAAATCATAAAAAAAACACAAAAAAATAATATTGATACTTGCTGTCACTGTATAACATCGGCACGCAAAATATTGCGATGTATTGCTGTATTGATTCCCCCCCCCCACCCGACTACCTATCACCTTCTATTAAACTCAACTGACAACTACTCAGCCGCAGCCCTGAGGACTCGAGACCCGACGTCGAGACTTGGACGTATTACCGGCGGGACGTTTAGCTGCTGTCTCTACGGCAACCGCCACGTCGACATTCTTCTATCGACATATATTGAGACGTAGGTCATCCAGGGACACGCTATGATGACTCCGCTATGACCCCTCGTATATTCAATCTCGGTTGATTTGACGATGCCATCAATCCACAACGTTACAACGTCCATAAATGTAGGCGCTTGTGAAAAGCAAAGCCACTCATAAACTACAGTCTAGTTCAACGGGGCAGCGTTGTGATGCTATCGGGTTACAGTTCACTCCCTTGGCTTTGATCACGCCGCCCCCTATAAAACTAGCCTCTGTCACCTGCCCTCCGTGTTGCTTCGTGTTGTACGGACCATGAACATGCCAACAGAAATTCAAGCATCGTACTGTACGTGAGCCTACGAAATAGTGTCCACGTATTGTTTAGATTAGATTCAAATATATTGTCATCATGCAGCACAAGTAAATGAATGAATGAAAACTTTATTTAGCAGATGGCAGAATGGGTACAATACAGTACGGCTCAATACACACAATTGTTAAGGGGATGCAGACCAGAGAAAGACGTTTGTCTTGTTTCCATCAGTACAGTACAACAAAAAGAAGTTTGGCATCCAACCAGAGTGCAAGTGTACTGTAGCAGTAAAGTGCAACAGTACAGGTGATTCAACTGGGTATAAGATATATAAATGAGTACTACTGAGTAATAGTGCTAATCAGATGTATGTACAGAGTTGTAGTATTAATATGTATAGTGATACAGGTATAAAGACACTTAAAGTCATACTGGCCAGCAGCGTAACTAGTAGGAGTAGGTAAGGGATATGTACAGATATAGATATAGTATCGACAGATATGTAAAATGAGTATATGCAGGTATATACAGACATATGTGGATAGATATATATATGGTACGAATATATATATATACGGTATATACAGCATTATTGTACATGCTATCATACAGAGTTATATCGGTTATATGCAGGTGTATAAGTAGGTATATAGAAGGATTAAATTAGTAAATATAAATAAATATATATAGTAATTCTATATATTACTAATATATAGATCATAAGTAATTCTTCCATTTTTACATGACATATGGTGACGGTGCAGGAAATAGATACCTGAGTCTCAGGGAATTCAACCACGAATCGAGTCAAAAGGACAATGGGAAGAATATGTTCACTCAACGCTGTACATCTCACGTAACTCTGGCATCTGTGTGAAGGTAAAGTTGAACTAAGCAATAGACCCGTCTGAGATGTCCAGGATGTACGATGAGGATTCATCACATAACCTGTCTGATGAGGAGAGTAAGGTGAGAGTTAAGGTCACTCCATGAGCCACGCCCTGTTCAGACCAGTCTATAGACACAACAATACCCACAGTATCTTTTTCCTTTATGTATCGCATGTGCTTCTTGTTTTTCTGGTCTAACTAGAGCATTTCAATCTGAAGTTTGGATCTTGGTCTTAATGAGTTTATGTGACTCTGTAAGAATAGTTGGATCTTAAAGGGCGTTACAGGCACCACCACACTGTTTTATTTATTTATTACCCAGGGACAATGCACTTTCAGTTTCCACATCAATGTAAATGTGCCAGAGTTAGCTAATGAGCTCGTTTTCATCCGTAGTCCCTGCCTAACATGTCTTCTGGTGTGGAGGAAACCAGAGTCCCTGTCTAACATGTCTTCTGGTGTGGAGGAAACCAGAGTCCCTGTCTAACATGTCTTCTGGTGTGGAGGAAACCAGAGTCCCTGTCTAACATGTCTTCTGGTGTGGAGGAAACCAGAGTACCTGTCTAACATGTCTCCTGGTGTGGAGGAAACCAGAGTCCCAGTCTAACATGTCTTCTGGTGTGGGAGGAAACCAGAGTCCCTGTCTAACATGTCTTCTGGTGTGGGAGGAAACCAGAGTCCCTGTCTAACATGTCTTCTGGTGTGGGAGGAAACCAGAGTCCCTGTCTAACATGTCTTCTGGTGTGGAGGAAACCAGAGTCCCTGTCTAACATGTCTTCTGGTGTGGGAGGAAACCAGAGTCCCTGTCTAACATGTCTTCTGGTGTGGAGGAAACCAGAGTCCCTGTCTAACATGTCTTCTGGTGTGGAGGAAACCAGAGTCCCTGTCTAACATGTCTTCTGGTGTGGAGGAAACCAGAGTCCCTGTCTAACATGTCTCCTGGTGTGGAGGAAACCAGAGTCCCTGCCTAACATGTCTTCTGGTGTGGAGGAAACCAGAGTCCCTGTCTAACATGTCTTCTGGTGTGGAGGAAACCAGAGTCCCTGTCTAACATGTCTCCTGGTGTGGAGGAAACCAGAGTCCCTGCCTAACATGTCTTCTGGTGTGGAGGAAACCAGAGTCCCTGTCTAACATGTCTTCTGGTGTGGGAGGAAACCAGAGTCCCTGTCTAACATGTCTTCTGGTGTGGGAGGAAACCAGAGTCCCTGTCTAACATGTCTTCTGGTGTGGAGGAAACCAGAGTCCCTGTCTAACATGTCTTCTGGTGTGGGAGGAAACCAGAGTCCCTGTCTAACATGTCTTCTGGTGTGGGAGGAAACCAGAGTCCCTGTCTAACATGTCTTCTGGTGTGGGAGGAAACCAGAGTCCCTGTCTAACATGTCTTCTGGTGTGGAGGAAACCAGAGTCCCTGTCTAACATGTCTTCTGGTGTGGAGGAAACCAGAGTCCCTGTCTAACATGTCTTCTGGTGTGGAGGAAACCAGAGTCCCTGTCTAACATGTCTTCTGGTGTGGGAGGAAACCAGAGTCCCTGTCTAACATGTCTTCTGGTGTGGAGGAAACCAGAGTCCCTGTCTAACATGTCTTCTGGTGTGGGAGGAAACCAGAGTCCCTGTCTAACATGTCTCCTGGTGTGGAGGAAACCAGAGTCCCTGTCTAACATGTCTCCTGGTGTGGGAGGAAACCAGAGTCCCTGTCTAACATGTCTTCTGGTGTGGAGGAAACCAGAGTCCCTGTCTAACATGTCTTCTGGTGTGGGAGGAAACCAGAGTCCCTGTCTAACATGTCTTCTGGTGTGTGGAGGAAACCAGAGTCCCTGTCTAACATGTCTTCTGGTGTGGAGGAAACCAGAGTCCCTGTCTAACATGTCTTCTGGTGTGGAGGAAACCAGAGTCCCTGTCTAACATGTCTTCTGGTGTGGAGGAAACCAGAGTCCCTGTCTAACATGTCTCCTGGTGTGGAGGAAACCAGAGTCCCTGTCTAACATGTCTTCTGGTGTGGGAGGAAACCAGAGTCCCTGTCTAACATGTCTTCTGGTGTGGGAGGAAACCAGAGTCCCTGTCTAACATGTCTTCTGGTGTGGAGGAAACCAGAGTCCCTGTCTAACATGTCTTCTGGTGTGGAGGAAACCAGAGTCCCTGTCTAACATGTCTTCTGGTGTGGAGGAAACCAGAGTCCCTGTCTAACATGTCTTCTGGTGTGGAGGAAACCAGAGTCCCTGTCTAACATGTCTTCTGGTGTGGAGGAAACCAGAGTCCCTGTCTAACATGTCTTCTGGTGTGGAGGAAACCAGAGTCCCTGTCTAACATGTCTTCTGGTGTGGGAGGAAACCAGAGTCCCTGTCTAACATGTCTTCTGGTGTGGGAGGAAACCAGAGTCCCTGTCTAACATGTCTTCTGGTGTGGAGGAAACCAGAGTCCCTGTCTAACATGTCTTCTGGTGTGGAGGAAACCAGAGTCCCTGTCTAACATGTCTTCTGGTGTGGGAGGAAACCAGAGTCCCTGTCTAACATGTCTTCTGGTGTGTGGAGGAAACCAGAGTCCCTGTCTAACATGTCTTCTGGTGTGGAGGAAACCAGAGTCCCTGTCTAACATGTCTTCTGGTGTGGGAGGAAACCAGAGTCCCTGTCTAACATGTCTTCTGGTGTGGGAGGAAACCAGAGTCCCTGTCTAACATGTCTTCTGGTGTGGGAGGAAACCAGAGTCCCTGTCTAACATGTCTTCTGGTGTGGGAGGAAACCAGAGTCCCTGTCTAACATGTCTTCTGGTGTGGGAGGAAACCAGAGTCCCTGTCTAACATGTCTTCTGGTGTGGGAGGAAACCAGAGTCCCCAGAGGAAACCCACGCAAACACGGGGAGAGAACATGCAAACTCCACACAGAAAGGCCTCCCGCCGGGGGTTCGAACCCAGGACCTTCGTGCTGTGAGGCAGCATAGCTAAGCAACACTGTGCCACCGTGCCGTTACTGAACCCAAGATCAACGCAGCTGTGATTATCTTCTGCGTTCTCATAACCACGAATGAATAGATAGAATAAAATAGAATAGAATAGAAGTACTTTATTGATCCCGAGAGAAATTCAGCACCACAGATCGCTCACAATAAACATTTGGGTAGTCAAAAATAAAAAAATAAATGAAATACAGTCAAAGATATACATTCTAAAATATGTATATACATTCTAAGATATACAGCCAAAATATACAGTAGGATGTACAGTAAAAATGTACAATGTAGATTTAAAAGAGATTATACTGTTACTCTGTGCCCAGTGAGGCACAGTGAGGTGTTATAATAATATAGTCTGATGGCTGTTGGAATGAAGGACTTCCTGTGATGTTCAGTGTTGCATCTTGGGAGTCTGAGTCTAACTCTGAACGTGCTCCTTCTATCGACCAAGCCGCGCTGATGCTCAGTATAACAGCACATTTATTAACTAACGGTACTAATAAAAGACAACAGATTATGATTTGTGTCTTTACTTAAAGGGGAACTATTTTACTATTTCTTTCACTATTTGGGCACTTTTACACAATTCCTGTGAGTTTATGGAACACCTCTGTAATTTTTTTTTAATTCATTGTTTTGTATTTCTAATCAAGTACTCAAAAACAGCATTTTTCTACCTCAAGATCTTAAGCCGTTTTGAGGCTGGGCCCCAACCACTGTAACCCTAGCCACATCACATCAACTGCCACATTATTATGCAGCTGAGTCTCTCTGACATCACAGATCAGCACATTTTCAGATGACTCAGGCTACGTTTAGACGGAGAGAGTCTGAACAGAAACCGCAAAAGTCGTCTTGCGGTTTCACTTTTAATTTTGCATTTAGACTAGTGTTTTGGGGTGGAATTCTCCGTGCAGACGAGGCTGTAACGACGGAGCTCCGCTGTCACACGATTGGCGCATATGTCACATGATGTGCTGTGAAGACCCGCCCTACTCTGCCTCTGATTTGCAGACTGTGGATGGGGAATGTGATTGGACCAAAGCAGAGTCACTCACAGACAGTGGGTCCAGTCACGCCGCGGGACAGATTCTTGTGTATTTAACCCTTTCACTGCCACACGACAGCCGGTTGTGTGATAGTAAAGGGTTAACCTTCTGTCGTGTGGCAGTGAAAGGGTTAAAAGTACTGCCAATGTAGCCTTCAGGTGATTGCCATGGATAGAATCAGACATGCTTTGTTTACGCTTGGCTACTGGTGCATGCCTGTGATGTAAGCAGTACGCGCGACCAGAGCCGTGACAACCCTTTCGTCATCGTTTTATGCGGTTTGACAGTTTAGATGAGAGCGCAAAGGTCTATCGTTTCTAGGAATTCCACCCTGGAAGGTAGTCTCACTTTTTTGCGGTTTCACCCCGTAAAAACGCCGTTTCCGTATAAACGAAAGGCACATCCGAATTTTTTTTTTTTGCGGATTCACGTGCTAGCGTTTTCCGTCTAAACGGGGCCTCAGTTCAGTGAGGGTGAATATTGTGAGAGGAGAATTGGAAGAATGCGCCAATATGAGAATTAGAGACATAGATCATATTAATATAAGTCCACATAGCTAGGAAACAATGCTAAACACTGAAAAAGGCCATTTATAAGATAGTTCCCCTTTAATCATTTATTTGGCTCCACCAACACAAACAGTTCTGCAACTGACACTGTTCTGCTCGTATCGTGTATCATGTAAGCCTGTATCGTGTACGTTAACAAACACATCTCTGTATGTTTTCCGTTTATCGCGCAGCCAGTGAAATCAGAGTTCACGCTCGCTTTGGTGACATGTGTGATTAATCCTGAGTTAACTCGATCAGGCTTTTTAATTAACGATTATTTGGAACACCTGCGAAGCGGAGTGATACACGAGTAGTTAAAAGTCCCACTACTATTATGGTAAATGGTGCATTTATACAGCAGCTTTTATCCAAAGCGCTTTACAATTTGTTCCTCACATTCACCCACTCACTCACTCACACATTGACACACCGACGGCGGAGGTAACCATGCAAGGTGCCTATACCTGCTCATCGGGAGCAAGTGTCTTGCTCAAGGACACTTCGACAAGCTGTTCTGGAGGAGCAGGAATTGAACCATGAACCTTCCGATTTCCAGACGACTGCTCTACCTCCTGAGCCACTGTCGCCCCCTATTATACTCTATAGGCCCACTGTCTCCCCTATTATACTCTATATCAGTGCTCATGGAATGCCTCCATGTCCAGTCAAATTACTTGGTCAGAACTAACTGTTGTATATAAACTACCGTTTGACATCAAACCAAGTTTATAGGCAGAAGAAGCCATTCTTCTTATGTGACTGCCGCGCCGTGAGCTCCTTGTTTCTCCACTCCTCGAAAGAGACACCGAAAGCGCAGTGATCCAGAGACTGGATTTCATGTCTCCCTGAGGTTCCTCCATGGCCTTACAAGGCGGTAGTGTATTTATCTACAGTAAGCCTCCTGTACCTGAAATAAGCCCAGTGTTTACACCAGTGAGGTCCTGGCTAATGGACTGCAGACGCCGTCGCGGGACAGATGGGAATCTAAATATTTTACCACGGGGATAAGCAGTATTGTGAGAGTTATGGGCCAAAGTGTTTCTCTTATGATTGCGTTAAGCTCACCTACATCATCTCTCTGCAGACGAAAAACCTCGGGTCCACACAGGAGTCCTTGAATAGGCACATTGGGGAAGCAGAGAGAGATGACGAAAAGGAAACAAACCCTTTATATTTATAGAGGACCGTGAACAACAGAGGCTAGGTGGCCCGTCCTTCGTCCAATTAAACCGCAAATGTGTCCCTGTTGTCCAATTTTCACAGGGGGGACATTATCTGCACATAATGTTTTTGTGTAAAACTTGTTTTATATGGTTCTCATCATAACTATGTTAGCTATCTGCCCCCCTGGCATTGAGATAGCCCAATAGCAGGTCAGGTTAGCTATCTGCCCCGCTGGCATTCAGTCAGCAGTACGTGGACGTTGTTCTCCTGTGTGAGTTGGAAACCGGGGCGTCTGAAGAGGTGAGTGACGCACAGAGAGGGGCCCTCCATGTCAGGAAGGAGCCCTGACTAAATATGGACAGGCCCCCCCCCATTGCTGCATCACAATCGCGGGGGAATGCAACAGCTGATTTGCCCCCCTCCCCCCCCTCGACCCCAACTTCATCTTTTCTGCCTAGTCACAGACAGCCCCCCCCAGACTGTTTTCATCATGCTGAATGGTAGCTGTGGCTGACAGTCGACTCCCCTCTCGGTTTTTATTGAGACAGTATAGGAAGGCTGAGAGGAGACAGAGTGGGGGAGACACGGGAGAGGAGGTTCTTTATTGAGACAGTAGGAAGGCTAAGATGAGACACAGGAGAGAAGGTTCTTTATTAAGACAGTAGGAAGGCTAAGATGACAAACAGGAGAGGAGGTTCTTTATTAAGACAGTAGGAAGGCTAAGATGACAAACAGGAGAGGAGGTTCTTTATTGAGACAGTAGGAAGGCTAAGATGAGACACAGGGGAGAAGGTTCTTTATTGAGACAGTAGGAAGGCTGAGAGGGAGACAGAGTAGGAGAGACACAGGAGAGAAGGTTCTTTATTGAGACAGTAGAAGGGCAGAGAGGGAGACACAGGAGAGAAGGTTCCTTATTGAGACAGTAGGTAGGCTGAGAGGGAGACAGAGTAGGAGAGACACGGGAGAGAAGGTTCTTTATTGAGACAGTAGGTAGGCTGAGAGGGAGACAGAGTAGGAGAGACACAGGAGAGAAGGTTCTTTATTGAGACAGTAGAAGGGCAGAGAGGGAGACACAGGAGAGAAGGTTCTTTATTGAGACAGTAGGAAGGCTGAGAGGGAGACACAGGAGAGAAGGTTCCTTATTGAGACAGTAGGGAGGCTGAGAGGGAGACAGAGTAGGAGAGACACAGGAGAGAAGGTTCTTTATTGAGACAGTAGGAAGGCTGAGAGGGAGACAGAGTAGGAGAGACACTGGAGAGAAGGTTCCTTATTGAGACAGTAGGAAGGCTGAGAGGGAGACACAGGAGAGAAGGTTCCTTATTGAGACAGTAGGGAGGCTGAGAGGGAGACACAGGAGAGAAGGTTCTTTATTGAGACAGTAGGAAGGCTGAGAGGGAGACACAGGAGAGAAGGTTCCTTATTGAGACAGTAGGGAGGCTGAGAGGGAGACAGAGTAGGAGAGACACAGGAGAGAAGGTTCTTTATTGAGACAGTAGGAAGGCTGAGAGGGAGACAGAGTAGGAGAGACACAGGAGAGAAGGTTCTTTATTGAGACAGTAGAAGGGCAGAGAGGGAGACACAGGAGAGAAGGTTCTTTATTGAGACAGTAGGAAGGCTGAGAGGGAGACACAGGAGAGAAGGTTCCTTATTGAGACAGTAGGGAGGCTGAGAGGGAGACAGAGTAGGAGAGACACAGGAGAGAAGGTTCTTTATTGAGACAGTAGGAAGGCAGAGAGGGAGACACAGGAGAGAAGGTTCTTTATTGAGACAGTAGGAAGGCTGAGAGGAGACAGAGTAGGGGAGACACAGGAGAGAATATTCTTTAGAGACAGTAGGAAGGCAGAGAAGGGGACACAGGTGAGGGGGTTCTGGTGAGATTATATCCCAGGCTTGCAAGGGTTCCAGAGGTGGGGTGTAGACTAGTACACCATGTCTGGGCACCTCTTCCTGATTGATTGATTGATTGATTGATTGATTGATTGATTGATTGATTGATTGATTGATTGATTGATTGATTGGTTGATTCTTTTGGGGGGTTACATTACTGGATATCATTTGCTTCTCTGCTGCTGCAACAGCAAAATAAACAGTTTAATTTAATTTAATTTAACTTAAATTTTCCTTTTAAAGTATTGTAATTTTGTAATTTTTAAATGACAGACACTGGTCTGTAGTGTCTGGTTTAATTTTTTTTACATGAAAAATGTTTTTTTCTCTGAAGACGGACACCCACTAGCAGCAACATATCTTTATCACCAATACTAGCAGACACAAGCAACAGATCAAAGGTCACCCGTCCGTCTTGCGTCAGCAGTGGTGTCAAATGGTTCCAGTCCCACGAATATAAATATGACACGGCTTATGAGTGGGTACATGGCGATGAGGGGTTAGCATTAGAGTTGTTCCGATACCGATACCAGTATCGGAAATGCCGCCGATACTGCCTAAAATGCTGGTATCGGTATCGGCGAATACCCTCTAATGTTGCGCTCCGATACCATATGAAGTAATTTATCAACAACACTGCGGACGTTGGGCTCTGTGGCTCTGCAGATATACCCTACTCGCCGAGTGAGCATTATAAAACAAACGTGTGCTTAATCGACCGTGAATTAAAGTGTCAATTGCCATTTGTCATTTTAACAGCAGAGCAGATACTTTCTTAAAATGCCATCGTCCCGACAGAGCGCTGTTGACGGGGAGCTCTGATGAGTTCGCTTGGTGGCTGGTGTTATTAGCATTGAACAGCTAACCGAAAGCTAGCTTTAACGTTACCTTGGCTAAAGTTGGGGCTATTCATAATCCAGCAATAATGGCTGCAGACCTGCAAGCAAAGTACAGCAAGTTGGCAAAGGAGTATTCCAAGTTAAATCACAATGTCACCAGTAACGTTACAGTCTTTCCATATACCGGTAGCTCATGCTAGCTAACCTAGCTCACGTTAACGTCTTCATTGCACAATTGCACGTCGCGTACACAATTAATGACATGTTGCGGACAGCCATATCGGTGACAATGTTTAGCTTTTAGTGCCAAATGATAAGAGTCTGAGGCGGAGTCTCAAAAGAGAATATTGAATATTTATTGTGCAAAAATCACAACAGAACAGAGCCTCTGGTACTAAACGGAGCCTTCTTGTGGAAGCAAGTGCAGCAACGAATAATGTCCGTGTGGAACTAATGTGCCAACAACCTTTCCGTGGGTGAACTCATTGAGATAGTTTTCAATACTAATACTAATCTATACAATCACCTGTTGTTGAATAAATACCATTACTTTATAGTTATTACTAAAAAAAACAGTATATATAAAACAGTAGCTGTATTAAAACAAATAAAATAAAGTTTTATAATTTATAATTTTTTTAATTTTGTTTATGTATGCACTGGTATCGGATAAGTATCGGTATCGGCCGATACCCAAAGCTTAGGTATCGGAATCGGATCGGAAAGGAAAAAATGGTATCGGAACATCTCTAGTTAGCATTATATATGTAACACACCTAGCCTTAGCTGTGGCTAGGCTTACATACATTACTGATATATAAGTACCTAGCCTTAGCTGTGGCTAGGCTTATATACATTACTGATATATAAGTACCTAGCCTTAGCTGTGGCTAGGCTTATATACATTACTGATATATAAGTACCTAGCCTTAGCTGTGGCTAGGCTTACATACATTACTGATATATAAGTACCTAGCCTTAGCTATCTGGCTAGGCTTACATACTTTACTGATATATAAGTACCTAGGCTTAGCTATCTGGCTAGACTTACATACTTTAATTATATATAAGTACCTAGCCTTAGCTATCTGGCTAGACTTACATACTTTAATGATATATAAGTACCTAGCCTTAGCTATCTGGCTAGACTTACATACTTTACTGATATATAAGTACCTAGCCTTAGCTGTGGCTAGGCTTACATACTTTACTGATATATAAGTACCTAGCCTTAGCTATCTGGCTAGACTTACATACTTTACTGATATATAAGTACCTAGCCTTAGCTATCTGGCTAGGCTTACATACTTTACTGATATATAAGTACCTAGCCTTAGCTATCTGGCTAGACTTACATACTTTAATGATATATAAGTACCTAGGCTTAGCTATCTGGCTAGACTTACATACTTTAATGATATATAAGTACCTAGCTTTAGCTATCTGGCTAGACTTATGTACTTTAATGATATATAAGTATCTAGCTTTAGCTATCTGGCTAGACTTACATACTTTAATGATATATAAGTACCTAGGCTTAGCTATCTGGCTAGACTTACATACTTTAATGATATAAGTACCATAGGCTTAGCTATCTGGCTAGACTTACATACTTTAATGATATATAAGTATTCTGTACTTCTGTATGACAACTATTAAAGAAACTTAAACTTAGCCTTAGCTATCTGGCTAGACTTACATACTTTAACGATATATAAGTAGCCTTAGCTATCTGGCTAGACTTACATACTTTAATGATATATAAGTAGCCTTAGCTATCTGGCTAGACTTACATACTTTACTGATATATAAGTACCTAGGCTTAGCTATCTGGCTAGACTTACATACGTTAATGATATATAAGTACCTAGCCTTAGCTATCTGGCTAGACTTACATACTTTAACGATATATAAGTAGCCTTAGCTATCTGGCTAGACTTACATACTTTACTGATATATAAGTACCTAGCCTTAGCTGTGACTAGGCTTACATACTTTACTGATGTATAAGTACCTAGCCTTAGCTGTGACTAGGCTTACATACTTTACTGATGTATAAGTACTAGGAGTGATCCCCTCCCTGCTGAACAGGCGCCCTGACCGACCAGTATACTTGCAGTTTACAACGACCAGGACTCATACCCCACCGGCTTCCCACCCGCTAACACTGCCAATTGTGTTCGTAGGGACGACTGACCAAGCCGGAGGTAACACATCTTTTATGATTGAAACTCAGATTGTAGTAAGTAGTATTAGGGTAAATATTAGATCGTAGTAAGTAGTATTAGGGTAAATATTAGATTGTAGTAAGTAGTATTAGGGTAAATATTAGATTGTAGTAAATAGTATAAGGGCAAATAGTAGATTGTAGTAAGTAGTATCAGGGTGAGACAAATAAAACAAAATTATACTAGCCACATACAAACAAAGTTGTATGCAGTATATTAGTGATTATTGCCGTTATAGTTCATAGTTTTCACCCTTTATTTTATCACCTCGTCTCTCTGTGTGCAGAGTCCCCTTTGTCAGTTCATGCCTTGTTTGATTGGAAATAGTGTGATAATGAGAAAATGTACTGATAATTGAAGCATCTCAAACCCTGCCCTTTTTTTCCTGATCCTCCTATCACAACTGTTGCTTCCCTCGGGGGCGGGGTTATTTATGATACAGTTCATGCTGTAAATGTCTGGCTTTCTCATATGACTTCATGCACTAGCAATGTTGCAATCACAGTGTTGCACATCATATAAATATATGGATTTATTAGGCACACAAACACACACACACACATAGACACAAACACACACACACAAATAGACACAACACACGCACGCACACACACACATGCACAAACAAACACACACACACACACACACAAATAGATACAAACATGCACGCACACACACACTCACACACACAAACACACACACACACACACACACACACACATACACTTACAGACACACGTTGTTGCAATTAGCACATCATATAAATATATGGATTTATTACACACACAATTACAGACACAGACATACATACAAACACACACATACACATGCATACCTACATACATACATACATACATACATATGTGACGGATCATACTGGGTCTGCGTTGTGTTTGATGTTAAATGTTAATGTCCCGAGGGGGAGTCGAACAAGGGGCTCCCGCGTCCGCGGGCAACGACACAGGCCGCTGCACTAAGAAGTGAATTCACTCCTAACTACCGTACCTATGCGTCTGTTAACCCTGTTATGGGGAAGTGAGTTTAATTTACCAGCCCGCACTGCCACAGTCACTCGTCAACACACCTGTTTCCGTGACTGTGGACATACCCACGGGCTTCCCCGTTACACATACATACTACATACAAACACATACATGTACATACATCTAAACACACATACACATACATACCCACACACACACACACACACACACACACACACACACACACACACACACACACACACACACACACACACTAGCCACATGTTGAGTAAGACCCTGCAGAGATTCAGTGGCACATGACAGAATACCATCTGCCAATAGAAGTCTGTTGTGCTGCTGTAATATGTGTTACCAACAGGTCAGCCAATGATACAGAGTCTTTGCTGTAACATCATGTGTTACCAGGTCAGCCAATGATACAGAGTATTTGCTGTAACATCATGTGTTACCATGTCAGCCAATGATACAGAGTCTTTGCTGTAACATCATGTGTTACCATGTCAGCCAATGATACAGAGTCTTTGCTGTTACATCATGTGTTACCAGGTCAGCCAATGATACAGAGTATTTGCTGTAACATCATGTGTTACCATGTCAGCCAATGATACAGAGTCTTTGCTGTAACATCATGTGTTACCATGTCAGCCAATGATACAGAGTCTTTGCTGTAACATCATGTGTTACCATGTCAGCCAATGATACAGAGTCTTTGCTGTAACATCATGTGTTACCATGTCAGCCAATGATACAGAGTCTTTGCTGTAACATCATGTGTTACCAGGTCAGCCAATGATACAGAGTCTTTGCTGTAACATCATGTGTTACCAGGTCAGCCAATGATACAGAGTCTTTGCTGTAACATCATGTGTTACCATGTCAGCCAATGATACAGAGTCTTTGCTTGGAACCAGACCCTGAATTGCCTATCGCTAGTCGCACCCACTTTACAGAATGCAATTCAGTCTGATATCAGGACAGGCCAATAGACTAATGCAGAGCTGCCCAAAGTAGGGCCCGTGGCCTATATTTATGTTTATCTTTATATTTATCTGTATATTTATATTTATATTTATCTTATCTATATATTTATCTTTAACTTTATCTGAATCTTTATATTTATATTAATCTGTAATAGGGATGTCCGATATTATCGGCCGATATTGGCATTAAAATGTAATATCGGAAAAAAATATCGGTTTTCAAAAATAAAATATCTATATATCTTCTTTTTTTTTACATTTATTTAACCTTTATTTACCCAGGCAAGCAAGTAAGAACACATTCTTATTTTATTTATTGTCAAAAGTATGCATAATGTTGTGCTAATTCCACGACAAGAGATATGTAATGTTAATTACCTGAAATTATTCAGTTATTATTCAGTAATTATTCACTTATTTCCGGTATCGGAAATTATGAGTTGGACAATATCGGTATATATATATATATATTATTAGGACAAGTGCATGACAGTAAGGTTAGTTAGGGTTAGATTTAAAAAAAAAATCAGATAATGGTTGAAGAAGTGCGTCTTTAGTCGACGACGGCGAAAGATTGGACGGGTTTCGGCTGCTGTCCTAACTGGGGTGGGTAGTTCATTCCACCATTGTGGGACAAGGACTGAGATAAAGGCGGCTTCTCCTTGATGACCCTCCCGCTCTAATGAAGGAAA
>NC_140181.1:10142709-10147097 GCF_963971535.1 Notolepis coatsorum | reverse complement strand
ACAGGGCAGTGGACAGACTTGTCTTTCTTGCCTGCAACTTAAAGTAATGGCTTTGCTTGTCCAAATGACAATACTGACCAAATTGAGATTTATTTTTCTCTTGTCCATTTATTTTGTTTGCTTTCTAATTTAAAATACAGTTTGAAACCGTCTGTACACAGTAGGCTATGTGTGCTAGCAGAACTAGACTCCAGTCACGAGTCACGGTGCACATGTGCGGTGGTTTGTCCACCAAAAAAGCACCAAAAGATAGAAAATAAACTAGCAGAGCCAGAACTGTTCAACTCCTCTGGAGCCACAGCCAGCAGAGAAGCCGGTTTACTTTCGCTTTCAAACCAGCTACAGCCTGAGAACTGGAGTGTGAGGGGCTGTAACACTAAAGATGGCGGCAACGACAAAGAATTGCTGCAAAATAAACATACATCTGTTGTTAAAATTTTATTTTTTTTATTTTTTATACTTATAACAATTCGATAATTATCGATATCGAGAAATAAAATAAAATTATCATATCGTTATCGCGATATGATTTTTTTCCATATCGCCCAGCCCTAAGTCATAACATGGCCTGCATATGTAGCCTCAACCAGCCTGATCTCCTTTAAAATATGTAAAGGTACATATTGTATGTTATGTATTACAAATAAGATTTTTGTATTTATGTTTTTCAGAAAACATTTGAATTCCCCTAACCTTAATCCTTTACCTCAAGATAAGTAAATATATGACTTATTGTTATAGCATAACTTACACTATATGTACCTTTTTTCCTGTGGTCGATTAGTACTTTATTTACGTCTTGCCCTGTCCTCCATGTTGATTGATTGATTGATTGAAAATGTTATTAACAGATTGCAGAATGGGTACAATACAGTACTTAAGCATTACATCACGTGACGGAGTGTGTTATAGAAATTAGATCACGCCTATGGGTGGTTGTTAGGCCCGAGGCGCAGCCGAGGGTCGTTAGACCCCCATAGGCGTGATCTAATTTCTATAACACACGACTTCAAGTGGTGTAATACTTTTATACAATGGCCGAATTCATCCAGCCTTATTGCTATACAATAAACACAGTAATTGAAGCATAATGGAGATTTATTCACAAAACTATCTGCAGAAAAAGTAGGTAAATAAAAATAAAGTTGCCTCCGTGTCTAGAAGGAGCTGGGAGGTGCAGTGCTTCAAAGCATGCCATCTTAGGGTTTGTGTCCATAGCGGATGTTTTATGAGTTGTCAGCTCCTTCCTGTCATTCATTTCTATGCTACAGGCGCGTTTATGAGCTCTCTGCTCTGCGGCAGCGTTTTTGGGCGGAGCGCTCCCAGCGCATAAAGTTGAAACTATTTCAACTTTTGGAAAGGAGCGCGCTCATCAAGGTAATCAACATCGAGGAAGGGGGCAGTCGCGAGACCCAGGAAAACGCTCTGAGTTTTTTTTTCCCTTTTTTTCAAAGCGGTCCGCCTTGAAAAAACTCCCGCTATGGACACAAGCCCTTACAAAACCAATTACATAATTCAACATTGTGTAAACAACTAACATATTCCAGTTAACGGTATCTTTTTTTAATTATTAGTTACGAATATATCCATACTTCCATTGTGTCCGGGACATCCAGTGAAATTGTGTCCTTTTGCAGAGGCAGGTTGCTACAAAGCATGCCATCTAACAGTGAAGTTACCGGTTGTTATTTGATTGATTGATTGATTGAAAATTGTATTACCAGATTGCAGAATGGGTACAATACAGTACAGCTCAATACACACAATTGTTAAGGAGATGCAGACCAGAGAAAGACTTTCGTCTTGTTTACATCAGGGTCCCCCATTTTCAATGTATCATAACATATATGACATACAGATAGACAGTGCTACATCTATACATAAGTTGCTACAAAGCATGCCATCTAACAGTGAAGTTAGCGGTTGTTATTTGATTGATTGATTGATTGATTGATTGATTGATTGATTGATTGAAAATATTATTAACAGATTGCAGAATGGGTACAATACAGTACAGCTCAATACACACAATTGTGGGCGGCTAGGTGGTGCAGTGGGCAAGGCACTCTCCACCAATGCTGGAGACGCTGGGTTCGAGCCCAGCTCTCCACATTGTTTTCAGTTTGGCTGGTCGACCATACTAATACAATTGGCAGTATTAGGGGGAGGGAAAACTGAGGGGTGGGGATCGGACGTTGTGGACAGCGACTCCTAGAGGTCGGTTGGTGCGCCTGCGCAGTAGAATCAAGAAGCGATGGGGGCGGCGTCCCTCCAAAGCGCAGACCCCTGACGCGGAAAGATCGCACCGCGCAGGTGAAAAGATGCGACTGCTGTTACCTCGAGTACCGGAGGGGACTTGTGCTATGTATGGCTTAGTCCACATTGCAGCCGGCTTGTGGGAGGCAAGAAACAGGGGAGGGTTGAATTGGACGATACGAAATTGGGATGGGAGAAAAATAGAAAATGGGAGAAAAAGTGGATAAAAAAAAATACACACAATTGTTAACACATTCTGTGCCACGCAGTTTGCCCATCTTATACCACTCTCTGCCAGTGCTGTAAGCCTATTTTCTTTCTTTGCAGGGCTATAACTTTTTAAATATTATAGCTATGTCGACATTACTATGGCCCATTCAACATCGGGTATCTATCGTTCCGGATGTGGGAAAGTTATATTTTTCCATTCATACATTGTTGTGTTAGTACCATCGTGAATATAAGTATGTTTTTGGAGTGTAGAGCAGTCATTCCTAGAATGCGAGTTATAGGCCCAGACGCATATTATACATAATCGATTGGCGTTTCGTTCCTATACACGCTATATTAAAAAATTCAAATGCATATGCTCTGTATACATTATGCTCCATCATGCGTGAAGGAAGGGGGGGGGGGTTGTTTATGATTCCTTAATTGTCAGTAGCGGCTTTCCTTAGTACGACATCATACCTTGATCGGATGGATTGCAATGAAATAAATGGACAATCGAGCTGGAATTAACGTTATATTCCTCTTACCTGTGGCCGATGAGTCTGGAGGAAAATAATTCCAATTATTTGATTTCGATCTGCTAGATCCATTTTCCGTTTGTATGATGCAATAAATGCCGAAAGCATATTGATTCTTGCGTCTCGAAAGCGATCAAATGCACTCGAGTGTTTGTCTTGATCAACATAACAATATAGCTCTGCCGGAGGATTTTCCTTGATGCACAGAGCGCCACATCCGGTTTAGAGTGGAGTGCAACTCGCCCGAAATCCACCAGGCGTTGAAATATCAGACAGGGTCCAGCTGGCTCCCGGAGCCTTCCTGGATGAATTATGAATGCCAATAGCGAATAAAGGAAATAACGATCATAAAAACGAGTAAACTCGTTGTTGGCGTTATTAGATTGGCGGGCAATAACGAGTAAACTCGTTTTTGGCGCAGGATGTGTTAAGGGGATGCAGACCAGAGAAAGACTTTCGTCTTGTTTACATCAGGGTCCCCCATTTTCAATGCATCATAACATATATGACATACAGATAGACAGTGCTACATCTATACATAGGTTGCTACAGTGAAGTTAGCGGTTGTTATTTGATTGATTGATTGATTGACAATTTTATTAACAGTGAAATGACAGTGTCCTTTTGAAGGAGAGGGAGGTTCTACAATGAGTGCCATCTAACAACACACTTCCCGCGATTTATATTTTGTTTCACAATGAGTCATGACCAACCAATTACATAATCCAACATTGTGTAAGCAACTAACACATTCCACGTGACTTTATCGTTTTTTGAATGAGTCGTTATGACGATATCAATACATCCATTCATAAAGATTATTGTCCGCCATCTTGGTTTCATTCATAAAAACACGAACGGCGGAGTGATTCGGAAAAAAATTACTGGGTTAGGACATTTACTGTACATTGGAGGGGGTTGGGTTAGGACATTTACAGGGGCCAGTTTCGATCTTTTCATCTTTTCTGTTGTTGTTGTTGTTGTTGTTGTTGTTGTTTTTTTTCTTTTTTTTTTTTTTTTTTTTCTGGATGTGAAGGGCCTCATAGACCCACAAAGACACTCAGTCACTCATTCACTTACTCACTCACTCACTCACTCACTCACTCACTCACTCACTCACTCACTCACTCACTCACTCATTCATTCACTCACTCACTCATCAGTCACTCACTCACTCATTCACTCACTCACTAATTCACTCACTCAGTCACTCATTCACTTACTCACTCACTCATCAGCATCACTCACTCACTCATCACTCACTCATTCACTCACTCATTCACTCATCACTCACTCACTCATTCACTCACTCACTCACTCACTCACTCACTCACTCACTCACTCACTCATTAATTCACTCACTCACTCATCAGTCACTCAGTC
>NC_140181.1:10127709-10140209 GCF_963971535.1 Notolepis coatsorum | reverse complement strand
TGAAAGAGTTGTACCCTTCCTGCTGACTTGTCGTACAGAACTTGTAAGTCGCTTTGGATAAAAGTGTTCCGCTAAATCACTACATGTTGTCTCCTGTCAAATAGCACTCTAGCAAAGTTAAAGTGAGCTGCATATATATTACTACCTACTATACTAATATGTCTCTACTACTACAATGCACTCAACACTGCTGCACCCAAGTTTCAACACTGTTTGATGAACATTGTTACTCAGTTGAAAGAGTTGCTGACTTGTCAGAACCTGTAAGTACAGAACCTGTAAGTCGCGTTCAGCTAATTGACTAAAATGTCAACTGTAAATGTCCTGTTATGTTGGGAGTAAGTTGTGTCACTCTCAGCACTAGGGTTGGGCACCGAGAACCGGTTTTTATCTCTTTTATCTTATTTGTTTTTTTCCTGTTGTTACTATACACATATATTGCCATAGGATGCCATAGCCCATGTGCTGCACACAGCAGCATCACACCTGGACAAGAGGCAGGGGAACTATGTGAGAATGCTGTTCATCGACTACAGCTCAGCATTCAATACCATAGTCCCCTCCAAACTCATAGCCAAGCTCAGGGACCTGGGCTTGAACTATGACCTCTGCCAGTGGGTCTTGGACTTCCTGACGGGCAGACCCCAGGTGGTAAGAGCAGGCAACTGCACCTCCTCATCCATCACGCTCAACATAGGGGCCCCCCAGGGCTGTGTTCTGAGCCCCCTCCTCTACTCCCTGTACACACATGACTGCGTAGCACAGCGGAACAACAACACCATCATCAAATTTGCTGATGACACAGTAGTGGTGGGTCTGATCTCTGCCAACGACGAAAGGGCCTACCTGGAAGAGGTAGAGAACCTGTCACAGTGGTGTCAGGAGAACTGCCTCTCCCTGAACGTCAGCAAAACAAAAGAGATGATTGTGGACTTCAGGAGGTCGGGGGTCAAGGACTACAGCCCCCTCAGCATCGACGGGGCACCGGTTGAGAGAGTGAACAGTTTCAAGTACCTCGGAGCCCACATATCCGAGGACTTGACATGGACCACACACATTGACAGTGTTGTGAAGAAGGCACGACAACGCCTCTACTTCCTCAGGCGCCTAAGGAAGTTCCAAGTCAGTCAGAAGATCCTTAGGAACTTCTACTCATGTACAATAGAGAGCATCCTGACCGGCAACATCACCTCCTGGTTTGGGAATAGCACTGCACAAGACCGGAGCAGACTACAAAGAGTGACACGTTCAGCCGAACACACAATTGGAGGGGGGCTTCCCACCCTCCAGAACATTTACAACAAGCGGTGCAAGGGGAAGGCTAAGAGAATTATTAAGGACTCGAGCCACCCGAACAACTGCCTCTTTGAACTGCTGCGGTCAGGCAAGCGATACCGGAGTCTTAAGGCGAGCACAGAAAGACTCAGAAGAAGCTTCTATCCCCAGGCCATCAGGCTGCTAAACGAACAATAAACACTATGCAACAACCATCAAATGCACACAGCACACACACCCACACTCACTCAAACAAACAACACACTGCAGCACCCACTCTCCACACTTTAGATCACACAAACACACTTTACACTTTATATTTATTGATAAAGGATTTGCACTACAACTCGTACACCTACTGTAAATTGTACCTAAATTGCACCTCGTCCCATTTCTGCCTTGCACTATATAGTATTGTATATTAGTACACTGCACAGTATTGTATATTATATGGTAACTCAGTTATGTCTATTCTGCATCGAACATTGTACATATGTCTAAACTGAACACTGTGACCTCATTTTTTTTTTACTTCTAATTTTACTATGTTATTTTATTTCATACTATCTTGTCTTGCACAGTCTCTGGAGCGTAACAGTAAGAAGCATTTTGTATAAAAGTATTCTGTACTTCTGTATGACAACTATTAAAGAAACTTGAAACTATTCATAATTATTTAAATTTTTTATCTTTTTTCAACATTTTAATTTTTCCACCCTTTCCTTGTACAGTGTCCTTGAGTCTGAGAAAGGTGCTTCTCTCTTAAAATCCAATTTATTATTATTGTTATTACTAACTTCCGGTTCTGGAACATGTTTGAATTTTCAAAAAAAAAATAAAAAAAAAAATGTACTTTGTTAATTAATACCCTAGTTACAGTGCAGCAACCAAATTAAACTGTATCATGTCAACTGACAATGTGAATAGTATGAAAAAAAAAAAAAAAAATTCAAAAAAAAAAAAATCTCCTGCGAAATATGCTGTGACCTGTTTTGACCTGCAGCTCAACGAATCGGAATCGAGAGTCGTTTAGAACAGGAATCGAAATGGAGAATCAGAATCGGAACCGGAATCGTTCAAATCCAAACGATGCCCAACCCTACTCAGCACTCTGGCCACAGCCAGTAACATGAGCTCCACAGACTCTCTGTTATTCCCAGGGACATTTGTAACTATCAACCATCTCTATCAACCTCTGAGCCTGGCAGAGCTGCAGAGGTCGCCCCCCCCCCCCCCGAAGGTGGAGGTGTTGACTGCTACGCAGACAGGTGTAACTCGACTCGGCCATGGGAACCTCAAGTGCTTCTAATTGTTCCAGCGGGGAGCGACCACCCCCCCCCCCCCCCTGCCGAGTCTTGAAGTGGAGGCACAGGGGGGGGGGGCTATTTTCAGCCCAGTGTAATGTTACAGCAGGTCAAGTATTCACGGAGTAATCACAATCCATAATACTCGGGGCTAATCTGGAACAGATATCTGTATCGCGGGGCCTTCGGTAACTCCCCCCGACCCAGGGTTTTATGAGCAGGATTGGGAACGATGAGAGGAAACAGGAGTTAAAGTTAGTCACTCACTGTGATGTGAAACAGTTGGACTCGCAGTGAAGCTTTCCTCTCCAAAACTATTCTATTGCAACGTATAATATAATATAATATATAATAAATCTGCACATTTGTTTACACTGTTTATTTTTCTCTTGTATTTTCATATTCAGATCTAATTTTATTGCCTATATTTATGTCTTTCATCTATTGCCCTGCCCATACCTGTACCTACGTAGAAAATGTAAAGACTACCTAAAAAGATAAACGAGAGAATTGTGCTAAAGATTTTAAATAAAGATCTCTCTCTCTCTCTCTCTCTCTCTCTCTCTCTCTCTCTCTCTCTCTCTCTCTCTCTCTCTCTCTCTCTCTCTCTCTTTATCAATTAAATTTCAATTAAATTCAAAGGGGCTTTATTGACATGGGAAACATACGTTTACATTGCCAAAGCCAGTGTTAAAACAAACAAAACAAAGCAAAACAATCAAACAGAGATCAGTATAGTACAGAAATATGTGTGATTGACATGTGTTATCTCTCTCTCTCTCTCTCTCTCTCTCTCTCTCTCTCTCTCTCTCTCTCTCTCTCTCTCTCTCTCTCTCTCACAAGCACACATGAGCACACACACAACACACACACTGTACACGCTCACACACTATAGCAGCCACTTTAACATGAGCACACACACACTCATGCTGCACACGCTCACACTTATGGTCACTTTACAAAAGGAAAGGTCACTTTAAGAATAGTATAGTATAACTTGAGATTGTATAATATAGCATTGTATAGCAGTGTACATAAAGACCCAGTGCCTCATCCGTAGCTAACAGTGTATTGCACTATCACAGGACCTAGCATGTCCTACCATGCTCTGTAAAAACTCATGTACATATACCGATATGCCCTACTTTGATTACTTGTATTATTGTACAATGTCGTTCTTATTGCACAATGTCGTTCTATTGGATTCTTATTATATTATTATTATTGTATTATGCACAATCGTTGCGGGCAAGACCCCCCGCATTTCATTGTATACTTGTATGCCGTGACAAATAAAACTCTTGACTTGACTTGACTTGACTCTCTCTCTCTCTCTCTCTCTCTCTCTCTGGACTCTCCCTCCCTCTCCCTTCTCTTCTCTCTAGTCATTCACTCTCTTTAGTCCCTCCCTCCCTCCCTCCCTCCCCCCTCTCACACACACACATACATACAGTATAACAATGGGCCAACTCTGGAGCAGTAAGTCATTGTCTGGACAGGCTGGTGGTCTCGAGGTGTTAAAGGGTGTTTATTTTCCGCTCCAGCAGCAGAAAGGGACACCCTCCCTGGTCCCTATAGCTAATAATACTAATGAGCCATACTGTGGGACCAGCCACACATAACTATATATATATATATACAGATATGATCTGCTTTTCATTTGGTTGTGATTTTCTTGTCAAGGACCCCCAAATGGACCCATCTCAAACACCCCGCCCTCTTTTCCGGATCCTCCAATCACAGCCATTGCTTCCCTCGGGAATTTTTGTCCAGAATCCCATGGCTGTCTTGTAGTTCTGTCAGGATTCAATAATAATAATAATAATAATCAAATCAAATCAAATTTATTTGTAAGGCCCGACAACACACGTTAATGTCCCCATGGGCCGGACACGTCTTCTTTAAACAAGTCAGGAAGAAACATCACAATAAATCAAGAACAAAACAAAAAACACCATGAAATCCAAAATAAAATGTAAAATAAATAAATGCAACACTCCCAGACATACCCCATCAGGTAAGGAAAAACTCACTAAAAACCTAGCAATAGGAAAAAAGCACCACAGGCAATGTGGAGGGGAGAAATCTTGTTACACACAGTGTTTTTGTGCTCGTTTTTATACGTTTTTGAATACGTTTGCTGTCCCTTTTACATAGTGTTGTGGCTGAAGGTTGTTTAACACAGCAGGAGACGATATTTCCAATTGTAACAAGTGGGTAATTTATTTAAGAAAAGAAGTTCTTAACAGCAAGAGCTATGGGTCGAGCAGAGGATCACCACAGCTTGAACAAAAAACACTCTTTCCTCAATCCCTTTGCCTGTCCCCTAAATCCCCTCTCAGTCCTGCCCCCCCATGACAGATATGATGACGTATCATATCATGTCAGATCTGACATGACGTACATTAAGATGATACGTAGATTTAACATCGGAGAGAGATAAGAACATTAAGAACATGAAGAGAGATAAACAAGATATGATGTCCACACACGATATGATGTAGAGAGTGAGATGTGTGTGTGTGTGTGTGTGTGTGTGTGTGTGTATGTGTGTGTGTGTCTGTGTGTGCGTGCGTCTGCGTACAGACGTATGTGTATTGTATGTGTGTATTGTGTCACAGGGAATGTGTGTGTGTGTGTGTGTGTCGGTGTGTATGTCTGTGCGACTGTGTGTGTCTGTGTACGTGTGTGTCCGTGTGTCTGTGTGTGTGTGCTGTGCCTGTGTGAAAGAGAGAAAAGAACAAGATATGAAAGCATACAATGTACGAGATTACCAGCACACAACATGCCGTACTGAAATGTCCATCTGTTCCAAATTGTTTTAAGAACGTCAGCCAGACCGTCTTTCAGCACTGCTAGTTGACCTATATTAAACTAGTCCACCCCATACACATTTTCCCCAACATTCCCCCATTTGGGGCTATCCCTAGTCCTACCCAAATCATATAACCAAGAAAATGTGAACGTCTAACTAAACGAGAAACCATATTTATATAATAAAAGTTTAAATGGCTGATCTAAACAAGAAACCTAGCCATATAATAAATTTTAAATGTCTAACTAAACAAGAAACCTTACTTCATTCACTGGACCCCTAACGGACCAACAAAGGCTGACTACCGTTCTCACAATAAACACAAAACCGCTCAAAACAAGAGTAATAATAAAACATCAAAAAAAAATACCCCAATTTATAATCCTAACCTGACAGACAAATCCCCCCAACCTCCACCGCTTACCAAATGAGCCACAGTTCCGGCCGGAAACCGCGACTCTCATCAGGGAAAGGAGAAGTTGACCGTCAGAACTAAACATAGAACATCCCTCCCAAAAAAATGACATTGTCTCTTCCATAACATTGAGTCCCAGTGTCCATCGCTCAGCCCCCCTTCCATGCCCACGCCATAGTCTCCTCACCGTATTGCCAAAAGTCACATTTTGCCAATACAGCAACCACCACGCCACACCTCCAGTCCTCGTAGAAGCATGTCCCCATGCCTGGACGGGAGGCGCTGGTACCGACCTCACCACGTGTCCCCCCATCTTCGACGGGAGGTGCCCATCTTGCCCACTGCGTTAGCCCCCCCCTTTGTCCCTCCAGTCCCCAGAACCGATCCCCAGACCACTTCTTCTCAATGCTTCCTCAGGCTCAGAACCGACACTCTGCCGATGCCCCTTCCCATTCCGGTTTGACCAGGACCACAAGTAAAATAAACAAAAAATAATAAAAAAATAAAAACAATGCAATGATTTTCAATGGTTGCAATCTCTATGCCGAAGGATCATTAGAAAATCAGACTAAAATTCCTAGTTAAAGGAATAAACCAACAAAACTGCACTCAGACCATCCCCCGTCACTCTTAAAGGAAAGAACCAACAAAAAGAAAATGTCCCTACCTCACCATACCCCTAATCCTCTATCCCCTCGTCTCCCTCTAAGGCAGCATAAAGCTGAGGATATGGCCCGATTTGTGGCTCAATCTCTTTCTGTCCCACCATCAGCATTTGGCTCGTTACGTGTGAAGTTACCAGCCTACCCAAGAGAGGCATACCACAACAGAAAAGGAGAACCAATATCAACCCTGCCACCCCAATGGATATCCCCGTCTGCATCACTATGCTTCCCCACTGTCCCAATCTTTCCAACACCCCACTCCCCCACCATTCTTCATTCCGGCCAGAATTCCCCCTCAACTCCTCCCTCAAATCCTTCAGCTTAGCCATGGCCTCGGAGAACTTTCCCCCTGGCCCCACATTCGTCGGAATGAATGTGCAGCAGTACTGTCCAAACATGGAACAGACTCCACCCTTCTCCGCCATTAACCAGTTCAGAGCCTGTCTATTCTGCCACGCCACCGTACTGGTCGCGTGCATCTGGTCCCCCATTGCATCCAACGCCTCCTCGGTGTAGTTGAGATACCGCTGCTGATTGTAAAACAAATAGTTGATCCACCCGGTGTTCTTATTGACCGATATCCATGGCAGAATAGACTCAAACCCTGCCGCAATCTCATTCTTAGCCATGAACTCGGCTGGAATGCCCCTTGGCTGTCCTATGCTGTCCAGATACACCCTTGGGTCTGCCTTGTAGCTACGCTTCGTTCGAGAGATAGGAGACTCAGAAGGTCCTTCCGTCACTGATAATGGTAGGACCACCATTGGCATGATCGCCTGAACCCGGGCACATCTACCTGACCAATCTAAAGGAAGTGTATTCCTCAACCTCCTACCGCCGCAGAGCCAGTATTGGTCCGCCAGTGCCATATCCTGGACATGAAAAGGGCAAGCTACAGGCCGTGGGTTGGTATCCACTCCCTTTAACACGACCCCGTGTCCACACTTTCCTTCTTTCGTGCAGTTAGTCGTGATGCTCCAAATAGTAGTGCACCGCCCCTCTGCCACCTCCCCTACATCCCGGGTCCCCTCCTTTTGCAAGCACTCGAAATCCTTGGTCAGCCATAGTTTGACACCTCTGGGTATTGGCAACCCCGTCGCTACCCCCTGCACACGTACATCCAATTTCCTACAACGTTCCCGCATAGTGACATCCTTGAAATCCGTGACGTTTCCTGCCGCCTTAAAACGACTAGAGCCGAGAAACCCCAAACACTCTGCCTCGCACCAAGGGCGACTATTATGGGGCCCCTCCCATGCCTCTGCGTCCCTGTCACACTGAGCCCAACTGAACTTCGTGCCCTTCACCAGCAGCCTATCCGGACGTGCCTTGGAGCAGACATAACAATCCTCTATCTGATTCTGCGCGCTCGTGTACTGGACCCACTTAAACCACTCATTCCCTAAAGCCGCCCTATACATCGGGTCAGCCTCCGGGTCTTCCTCGTCATAGTCATAGTCGCCCCCATCTTGTTCCCCGGAAGGAAGCAAACCCCTCAACCTGGCCCAGAGTGAGCCCACTGAGTCCCTCAACGTTCCGGCTGTCCTCTGGAACATATCCTGTCCCCCCACCTCTTCCGACTCAGTGTCCTTGACCTCCCTTTTTCCCCTCACCCCTGTCCCCTGTGATTGGTTCGGGACAGGCTCAACTCTCCTATCTACCCCCACAACCCGATCCTCGTTAGTATAATGGTAAGTATCCCCGCCTGTAACGGGGGAATGGTCAAAATCAAAAACATGCCCTTGCGGTCCTACGGGAAACACCCCTTTTGGTTGTAGTCTTATCTTCTCCCCCCCTTCCTCGATGGAGGGAAGAGGGGGCGCCTGATTCTGAGCCTGGTCATGAAAGCCTGCTGGTACTTGAGCCTGAGCGGGACCCCGTGGGACTCCTACCCACTCAAACCCGTCATCCTCAAGGACGGGTCGACCGTGACGGTTCTTAATGACGTCGTTGTGCCCGGCCGACCGTCCGCACACTGCTGCCAACATCTGCGGGAGCATCAGCAGGCACTGCACCTTCCAGTTGCCGTCTCGGACCCTCCATGTCGGGTTCTGCATAACTGCGATCGATTGTATCCCCCAAGAGATCGCCGCTGGCCTTTATGCAGTGATTGAAGTGGAACCAGGTCGCTGATCCTTTGACTTGGACTGCCGTTCCAGTCGATCGGATCACCTCGTACGGGCCCTCTCTCCGGGGTGATGACCACTTTCTCTTGTGGACCTTTACGAAGACCAAGTCCCCAGGGATCAGTCTCGGTTTGGTGGCTTCCTTCTCCGCCTCCTTCACCCCCTTTCTCTCCTTTCTCTGCTCCTGTCGAAACACAGCTTCATGTATTTTAGTCACTTGCTGAAGATATTTTTTCAGATCTTGCTCAAAAATATCTAATGCCGGGCCCCTAGCCAGGTGTCTAAATGGCGGTGCTGGCATGCTGCGGCCTGTAAGCATTTCATGCGGTGTTAGCTGTGTTTGGCGGTTTACGCTGCTTCTAATAGCCATCAGAGCAAGTGGCAAAGCATCAATCCAGTTAAGCTTAGTTTGCATACAGATTTTCAACAGTTTGTTTTTAATGACCAGATTGGCCCTTTCCACCTTCCCCTGCGACCCGGGACTATAGACACAGGAAAGGCGCTGTCTTATACCTAATTTCTGCATCAGCCCTTTAACCACCTTGTCGATGAACTCGCGGCCATTATCGCTTTGTAATATCGTGGGAATTCCAAATCTCGGAATGACCTCGCGACACAGGAACTTGATCACTGTGTCCGCGTTCTTGTGTTTAGATGGAATGGCCTCAATCCAGCGACTAAAGCAGTCCTCTACTACCAGGAGGTATCGTTTGCCCTGCACTGGCGTTATCATGTCTGTATAGTCCATAATCAGATGTCTGAATGGTCCCTCAGGGAGGGGTGTGTAAGCCGCCACTGTCGGTACTCCTTTGCGCACATTGCCCTGTAAGCATGTTAAACACCTGGCTAGTGTAACGTCAATTTGTGCCTGAAGCTTTGGGGACCAAAATCCCATTTTCGTGATTCGTTTCAGGGTCTCTGCTCTTCCACAGTGATCAACACCATGAGCCTCAGGTATCACTAAGGACAGAAGATCGATGGAGGCGACTATCAAACCGTTATGACTCCTCCACAGACCATCTGCCCCCCTTACAGCCCCCCTCTCCGTCCACGACTGTTTCTCGGCCTGCGTGGCTGAGTCCTGAAGATCACTCAAATTATCCTCAGTTACCTCAGTCGTCAGTTCGGCCGCAAACATCAGAACAGCCGTGGACGGCACCGCAGCCGCCGCCTTCGCGGCCTCGTCCGCCGCGTTGTTTCCCGTCGTCACAAAGGACAGGTCTTTTCTGTGTGCCTGGCACTTTACGATAGCAATGCTTTTGGGCAACTTTACAGCCTGAATAAGCGCCACAACCTGCTTGTGGTGAAGGATCGGTGAGCCGTCCGATTTCTTAAAGCCTCTTGCCTTCCAAATGGCCGCGAATAGGTGGCATACGCCATGCGCATACGCAGAGTCTGTAAAGATGTTAACCGTGCAATCTTTAGCTATTATGCATGCTTCTGTTAGTGCTATTAGTTCTGCAAGCTGGGCCGAACATGGTTGCATGCATTGTTCGGCCTTTCTTGTTAGTGTTTCTCCGTTAGGTTTGCACTGTACGACGGCGTATCCTGACCTTAAATTTTCCCCCTCCCGATAGCAGGACCCATCCACAAAAAGTGAGAGTTCTGCTATCGCGAGCGGGTCGACTCCCAAATCAGGACGGAGTTTCACGAAAGCCTGTACCTCCACCTCACACTCATGCGGTTGACCCTCGCTCGGGAGTGGTACCAGATCCGCCGGGTTACTGCCGTGGCATGTTTTTATCGTAACGTCCGAGTACTGCAGGAGCCTCATGTAAGCCTGTTGCCGTTGGCTGGTCAGAACAAATTTGCCTCTTTCAATCAAGTTTGCCAATTTGTGATGTGTCCAAATGCAAATGTCATATCCCATTGTCACGGCCGTTGCCTTCTCATACATCAAATGTGCTGCGGCCAGGGCCTGATAACAAGGTGGCAGACCCTGCTCCACCGGCGAAAGAGCTCTAGAGTAATATGCTATCGGTTGTTTTTTCCCACTCCCCCCCTGTGTTTGAGTCAGGACAGCTGTCGCATGCTGCGCTCTATGTGAGACGAATAGGTGGAAACACTTCTCATAATCCGGCAGCGCCAGGGCAGGGGCCTGTAACAACAGACGCTTAATGTTTATGAACGCGTCCTCCCCCTCCTCGGTCCATGTCAAGGGAGCGCGAAGCTTGTCTGTACCCGCCTCTTTTATCATCATCCTCAACGGCGCTGTCGCTATCGTATAGTCCTCCACCCACTCAGAGCTGTACCCAGTCATCCCTAAAAACGTCATCATCTGTCGGACCGTCAATGGCCTAGGTGCCTTGGATACAGCTTCGAGCTGCGTGGGTGAGATGTTTTTTATGCCCTTTTGAATGACGCGAGACAAGTACTCAACTTTTGGCTGGCAGTACTGCAGTTTTGAACGGGATGCCTTGTGGCCTCCCACGGCCAATCCACTCAAAACTTTGATGGAGTCCTCATGGCACTGCTGACGTGTATCCGAGCAGATTAGAATGTCATCTGCATACAGTAAGACCGTGCTGAGTAGTGTGTCGCACACTCCTTGCAAGTCTTCCTTGAGCGCCTTCGAGAAGTAATGTGGCGAGTGCGCGAACCCTTGTGGCAACCGGGTGTAAGAGTATTGTTTCCCCCTGTGGGTAAAAGCAAACAGATACTGAGACTCTTTTTCCAATGGAACACTGAAGAATGCCTGCGTGAGATCAATGACCGTATAGTACTGCGAGCTACTCGGGATGTTTGTCAGGAGGGTGTGTGGATTAGCGACTTCCGCCTCTGGTCCAGACACCACGTCGTTCACCGCCCTCAAATCGTGTACCAGTCTGTACCTAGCCCTGTCCGCCTTTAGCACTGGGTGGATAGGTGTATTACATCTGGATTTGAAAGGGACGAGCACTCCCCCCTTTAACAGTCCCTCAATCTGATGTGATATAGCTTCCTCCGACTCTGGCTTCATTGTATACTGTCTGATAAAGGGTGGTCTACAACCCTTCTTTAACCTGACCTTCACTGGCTGTGCCGACAATATTAGACCCACATCTGTGTCGTGTTTTGACCACAACCGTTCCGGGGTGCGCGCCAACATGTCCTGTTCCAGCAAAGCATCCGCCTCTGGAATAACGCAAAGGTCTCCTGGTAATCTGATTACTTGCGGTTTTGCCAAAACTGAAAAGGAAATCATTATTTTTATGAAACTCCCATCTGCGCTGTTCCAAATTAGCGGAGATTCCGTGGAGACCCACCTTTGAGTCTCGGATTCCTGTATCATTGAACCTAGATGTTCGGATTCGTAACCAGGATTTATTCTCAGAGTGATGTGTGGGGCGGCGTCTCTTAGTCTATGTTGTTCCCGTAGATACTTACCCGTGTTAACCCTCAACGCCGCGCCCTGTCTCCCTACAATTATCGTAGATGAGTTAATCTGCACCTGCTCGGGCTGTCCCTGCAACCATGCCTTGTTCCTAACTAGGTCACTATTCGTCAAATATTGTAGTGTGCAATGTGCCTCCATGTTTGTTTGTCTAGACTGAGGCAGTTGGGTTTTCAGAAATGGCTCCCAGGGGGCACAGACCCTTTGCAGCTCTGCATCTATGTTGCCCAGCCAGAACACAGTGGCCTCTTTCTCCCCCGTCCCTTGTAGCATCATTTGGTACACGTCTTGTTCAATTTGAATCCCCTCAGGCGTACATAGGATTTTACAGCCTAGTTTACACATTGCATCTCGTCCCAAGAGATTGCGCGGGGTGCTGTCCGAAATTAATACAGGTATTGTTATGGTCTTGTTGTTATACGTCATAGAGATTGGATCTGATGTGGGTATTAATTGTGTTTTTCCCGAGAATCCGACCGTCCGAACATACTGTCCAGACTGGGGTAAGTGAGCGGCGTATTTTTGCT
>NC_140181.1:10050209-10122709 GCF_963971535.1 Notolepis coatsorum | reverse complement strand
GGGCTACTATTGTGCTAACAACATGCTGCGACGTCTAGCTTGTTAGCCGGCATGAATACCCGATTTAAAATGGTTCTCTCCTCTTTGTATACCTTTGTCCTCACAAGTATTCTGCCAGGGAACTTATGGACACGACAATAGTAGTAGTTATAAGGTGTTTGAGCTTGTAACGTTAGTTAGCTCATAGCTATCGTGGTACACGAGAGCTATGAGCTAACTAACGTTACAAGCTCAAACGATAGCTATGAGCTAACTAACGTTACAAGCTCAAACACCTTATAACTACTACTATTGTCATGTCCATAAGTTCCCTGGCAGAATAATTGTGAGGAAAAAGGTATACGAAGAGAGAACCATTTTAAATCGGGCATTCATGCCGGCTAACAAGCTAGACGTCGGGGTATGTTGTTAGCACAATAGCTACCAAGCTAAGCTACGTTAGCTTCTAACGGTGTATACACTATGTACAACGACACAATGATCAAACACCTTATAACTACTACTATTGTCGTATCCATAAGTTCCCTGGCAGAATACTTGTGAGGACAAAGGTATACAAAGAGGAGAGAACCATTTTAAATCGAGCACTCATGCCGGCCGACAAGCCGGACACCGCGGTTGTTGTTAGCACAATAGTATCCCACTGTGATGCACCGAGTGGGCCACCATTGATCAACATGCAGCGATGTGTAGCTTGCATGATGCGTGTGCAGTACACAGGTCTGAGAAGAGGACCTGCACATGATAGCAACCGGGAGTGTCGCGGAGCATTCCTAGATCCACTTCAACCAGCCGAGCGTCGGGAGCTCCAGCAGCTTGTCGATGTGCTAATAGCCTGGAGCCAGCTACCGTTAGCTTGCAGAGGCTATTAGCACACCGACAAGCTGTGTAGCCAGCAGGCTGAATGCTCCGCGACGCTGGTTGAAGTGGATCTAGGTAGCCAGCAGGCTGAATGCTCCGCGACGCCCCCGGTTGCTAACGCCGGCCCCGGCTGGTGCTAACTAGCTAGCGATCGCTCCCGAGTCCCGAGAGCTCTGTCTGTCGAAGAATGGAGGCGGGCATTACTAAAACCACAGAGCCAATCACATCACCGTGCGCTATAAACAGCGCCCTGTGACGTTGCCCAGCTCGTCAAATCAACATGACCTGATTTACTAGAGGCAAACAGGGGATGGGCTGTAGCTGAGGAATTCGTCAATATAGTATTTAGGCCCAAAAACACATTGATACGAACTCCTATTACTATAATACAATGCTAGAGACTGAAAAATGACATTTATAACACATAGCCCCTTTAACAAGCATTAAACAAAATGGCCCAGTCATCTATTCACCTTTGTTTAATACACACAGCGTTGTCTCTAATGTTATCTAGCTACTGATAGCTCCCGATATCATCAGTTTGGTGCTGGCTAACTAGCGTGAGCTAACGTTAGCTTCTAGCCACAATGCTATACTGTTATAATGGCATATTCCATTCACGTTAGCATGCAGCTAACAATGTAGCTAACAACGTCACCGATCTTTTTTGAGACTAAACTATCCGCTCTTGGTGGTCACTTGTGTTGATGTTAGTTTTGTTTCATCAACAAATGAGAGGCAGAACACACAGTGAATGTATCCGTTTTGTTTATTGCACTTTTATTACACTTTGCTCAAGTCAAGTCAAGTCAAGAGTTTTATTTGTCACGGCATACGAGTATACAATGAAATGCGGGTGGTCTTGCCCGCAACGATGTGCAATACAGTGGGTACAACATATAATAGAATCCAATACAAAAAAAATTGTGCAATAACAGGTAACAGGTAACATGGTGTGACATCAAAATCGGTAACTGTACATAGTTATTTACAGAGCATATAGGACATGCTAGGTAGCTTTGGTAGTGCAATACACTGTTACTGTTGCTAATACTGATTTAAAGTGGCCTTTCCTTTTGGCAATAAGTGTGAGTGTGTGCGCATGAGTGTGTGCCCGCTCATGTTGAAGTGTTAAAGTGGCTGCTAGTGTGTGAGCGTGCACAGCGTGCGTGTCGTGTGTGTGCTCATGTGTGCTTATGTGTGGATAGTTCAGTGTTCTGTGGTACTCAATGTTCATTGTTCAGGACTCTGATGGCCTGGGGGAAGAAGCTAAGCCTAAGCCTCTCTGTCCTAGTAGCTGGGGTTTGCAGGCGTCTGCCTGACCTCAGCAGCTGAAACAGGCTGTTATTGGGGTGGTGGGGGTCTTTCATTATTCTGCAGGCTCTGGATTTGCACCTCTTGTTGTATAGAACCTGCAGGGGAGGTAGTGCAATACCCGTGGTACGCTCGGCTGAGCGCACCACTCTCTGTAGGGCCTTCTTGTCCTGTGCCGTGCTGTTTCCATACCAGGCAGTGATGTTTCCGGTCAGGATGCTCTCTACAGCTCCTGAGTAGAAGGACTGGAGTATCTTCCCCGATACTCTGAACTTCCTTAACTGTCTCAGGTGGTAGAGGCGCTGTTTCGCCTTCTTTACTACTGTGTCTATGTGTGTTGACCATGTCAGGTCCTCTGAGATGTGGACCCCCAGGTACTTAAAGCTGCTCACCCTGTCCACGGTAGCCCCGTTAATCATCAGTGGTGTGTGCGTCTCCTGCTGTCCTCTCCTATAATCCACGATCAGCTCCTTGGTTTTACCAATGTTCAGGAGCAGGCTGTTGTCCTGGCACCAGCGTTCCAGTACCTCAACCTCCTCCCGGTAGGCCTTCTCGTCGTTGTCCGAGATCAGCCCCACCACCACCGTGTCGTCTGCGAACTTCACTATGGAGTTGGAGCTGAACTTGGCCACACAATCGTGTGTGTAGAGTGAGTACAGCAGGGGGCTCAGAACACAGCCCTGGGGGGACCCGATGCTCAGGGTGATGGTGTTGGAGGTCTGACCCCCCACCCTGACCGCCTGGGGTCTCTCGCTCAGAAAGTCCAGTACCCAGGCGCTCAGGGCGGAGCTCAGACCTAGCTCGATCAGCTTGTCCACCAGTCTGGTGGGGACTATGGTGTTGAACGCTGAGCTGTAGTCAATGAACAACAGTCTCACATAGCCCCCCTTCTGACGGTCAAGGTGCGAGAGGGTGCTGTGCAGTACCTGGGAGACCGCGTCGTCGGTGGACCTGTTTGTCCTGTATGCAAATTGCATAGGGTCCATATCACTGGGGAGGGAGGCACAAATGTGGTCCTTGACCAGCCTCTCGAAACATTTCATGACCACAGAGGTGAGTGCCACCGGTCTGTAGTCATTTGGACATGTTGGGGAGGGTTTCTTCGGTACAGGGATGATGGTAGACATCTTGAAGCAGGCAGGGACCACTGACTCCGCCAGGGATTGATTAAATATGGCGGTGAACACTGGGGCCAGCTGGTTGGCACAGGACTTGAGTATGCGTCCTGTTATGCCATCTGGGCCAGCAGCCTTCCTGGTGTTCACCTGCATAAATGCTCTTCTCACACTGTGTTCTGACAACGAGAGAGCGTCCCCGCCCCCCCCGCGGTTGCCCCCCCCCCTCCACAACAGCCGGCGCGCCAGTGACGTCACTAGCCGGAGAGCCAGCAGCGCCACTGTCTACACCAAACCGAGCGTAGAAGGTGTTGAGCTTGTCCGCGAGGGAGGCGTCGTCGCTCCCCATTGAGGGGGCGCTGACTTTGCTGAAAAAGAAGTGCTGCATTGGGTAAATAGGCAAAGATGGCGGCGCCCGCCTTGTTGACATTTTCTTTGCAGGAAGTGTATTGGCACATTCAAGTTCTGATTGGTTGAAAATTGCCTTCATGTTTGCCACCTACTGCCACCTACTGCTTTGGCAGTGTACTACATCACTGTGCTCAGGTGACAAAACGAAAGTGTGACTCGCCTCCCGCTACGTTGCGGCGAAACTCATCTGAAAACGAAACTAAAGTCTAACCGCAGCCTTAGAAGGGCTGTTCTTAGATGTCAGTGATAGTAGTGTTGCTATAAAACAGGCAAAACAGTTGATAAGCATGTACATATATACGTGTAATGAAACACAAATAAGTACATGCAATAGCAACTGGGGTACATAAGAACATTTTGAAAGATTGAAAATAGAGCTGATGACGGATCCATTTGAGGTCTGGGGGCGACGTAGAGAGGATCGCATCCTCCCGGTCATCATCAGGGGACGTCCACCACTCTGGTCATCACCACGAGACGTCCACTCACAGGGAGACGGGGACAGGCGTTAGACAGTTTGCGTGTTTGTGATGGGCGGACATAGCAATAGATATATGTAGTAAGCATATTATGTGAATAGAATAGATATATGTAGTAAGTAGGGCTGGGCGATATAACGATAACGATAAATATCGCGATATATTTTAATAATCGATATCGAATATCGAAATTAAAAAAAAATCGAAAAATCGTTTTTTTTTTTATTATTTTTTATTATTTTTTTACCTGCAACAGGGCAGTTTTAAAACCAGAGACAGTGGACAGACTTGTCTTTCTTGCCTGCAACTTAAAGTAATGGCTTTGCTTGTCCAAATGACAATACTGACCAAATTCAGATTTCTTTTTCTCTTGTCCATTTATTTTGTTTGCTTTCTAATTTAAAATACATTTTGAAACCGTCTGTACACAGTAGGCTATGTGTGCTAGCAGAACTAGTCTCCAGTCACAAGTCACGGTGCACGTGTGGTGGTTTGTCCACCAAAAAAGCGCCAAAAGATCGAAAATAAACTAGCAGAGCCAGAACTGTTCAACTCCTCTGGAGCCACAGCCAGCAGAGAAGCCGGTTTACTTTAGCTTTTAAACCAGCTGCAGCCTGAGAACTGGAGTGTGAGGGGATGTAACACTAAAGATGGCGGCAATGACAAAGAATTGCTGCAAAATAAACATACATATGTTGTTAAAAAAAAAAAAAAAAAAAAAAATTATACTTATAACAATTCGATAATTATCGATATCGAGAAATAAAATAAAATTATCATATCGTTATCGCGATATGATTTTTTTCCATATCGCCCAGCCCTAGTAGTAAGCATATTATGTGAATAGAATAGATATATGTAGTAAGCATATTATGTGAATAGAATAGATACATGTAGTAAGCATATATGTGAATAGAATAGAAGTACTTAACCCAGCAATTGCACACAACATGTAAACAACAACATTAATTTTGGACCCGCCAAAGTTTTTTTAAATGATTAATTAATTAATTAATGAATTAATCAATATCTTTTTGGGGGGGGGGAGCAATACTTTTATTCTGCACCTTTCTAACTATGTGGATGTAAAAGAAATATTACTCTACATAAAAATGGTATCTATATCACCTTTAATAATTATGTTTATTTTATTTTGTATTTATATTTTTACAATCAATTTTGAGTCTGTTCAGTCACCCCCAGGGTTCACGTTCTGTTAGGGTTGAGAGAGTCTGCTCCTAGGTGATGCTCTCATAACTTTTTATAGTCTAGACGGGGGCCAGAGGGGGTGAGGGGGTGCCCGCTCGGGTTCTGAAATGGCAGCAACAGCGGGCGTCACTCATCTGAGGAAGTGTGAGATTTTTCTAATTGGTTCCACGTTTCAGTTTCGACCGATATCGACCCTGATATCTCAAGTCCCGCCCTCTTTTCTCCCTCCTCGAAAACAGTGTGACTCGAAACCTTGTTGTCCTTTGACCTTTGACCTTGTTGTCAAATGTATATACTCTCTTTTCTGGACTCTTTTTGTATCACAAACAGTAGTTGCAAATCTGGTATGTCATAAATGTATAGATGTAGCAGTACTGTCTATCTATCTGTATGTCGTCGTGTATGTCATATATGTTATGATGAATTGAAAATGGGGGACCCTGATGTAAACAAGACGAAAGTCTTTCTCTGGTCTGCATCCCCTTAACAATTGTATGTATTGAGCTGTACTGTACTGTACCCATTCTGCAATCTGTTAATAAAGTTTTCAATCAATCAATCAATGTTAGAGTTTGCTGTTGAAATCACACAAGATTCCGTACTGTATGCAATGTCACCATCTGAGGCCATTTTTAAAGACGGATTGGATTGTCCGTGTCAGTGTGGGAGTTTAATCACACCTTTCTGCACAGAGGGTAGTCCAACAACCCATACGGAAAAATAGATGTATGGTAGTTTGATGGTAATTTCTGTTTTACCATGGTACCAGCCGTTGTCTAAATCATTGACCATGGTGCTGCAACGTCATGTATCACCATGGTACCACTTTTGTACTTTAATAATACCACGGTATAATCCAATTTAAAGCATGATACCGATGGTAATATCATTGAAATGGAAGGCCAGACCACAATCAAATAGTGTTGAATTGATTGAATAGCAAATCATTCTCAGCATTGTAGTACCAGATGGTTGGGGTTCGTCACATGTTATAAATACGAGTGTCTGAAAGTTTAGACAGTCACAGGAAAATACGTATCCTTAGGGGTTCCCAAACTCTTTCAGCTCGAGACCCAAAAGAGAAATTTGGTGTTTCCCCAGGACCCAAACTTACAAAAATACATCATGAATTGCCATAACATACATTTATAAACTACTGATAATAAAGAACACAACAAACCATGAATTTCAAATGTACATGAAATGTATTTATTTAATTATAAAAGTACATCACAGCAATAATCAGAGTGTAATGTTAAGTTGCTCACCACCTCATAACATATGTGTACATACAATTTTGTAACACTTTTAAATGAACAAACATGTTCTACTCTCCTTTCTATTTCTCACCCCTTTTTCAACTCTCCATTTCTTACCCCCTCCCTCCGTCCCTCAACCTTAAACCCCAACATTGAGCAACATTCTGATGAATTTGTACTGACTTCTTTTTCAATTCTACTGACCTGACATCATGCTAGAAGGGGTATATAATATTCGCTTCCACCGTGAATGTGAACGGGTAAAATGTGAGGAACAAATTGTTGGATAAAAGCTGTTATATAAATACACCATTTACCTTTCTGATGTTTACAGTGTTGTGTTGACATCATGTGTCCCTGTCCCCCGCAGGACGTCCCACGCCAAGGCGAAGGGAGACGGGGCCGACCAGTCCTCTCAGGCCGCCAACAGCGAGTCCAGCATCGCCAGGGCAGTGGCCCGAGAACTGTCCCCGTCCTTCCACCAGCCAGGTCGGTGCCAAACACGCCAGGGACACTTCCGTCAGTGTTGCCACTATAGCTTTATAAAACGTAATACAAACGCACACAAAAAAGCACTCCCGACAGTGACTCGAGTCGGGAGGTAGAGCAGTCGTCTGGTAATCCGGAAGTTCCCGGTTCGATCCCCTCTCCTCCCGGGCAGCGTGTCGATGTGTCCCTGAGAGCAAGACGACACTTAACCCCTAATTGCTCCTGATGAGCAGGTTGGCACCTTGCGTGGTCGCCTCCACCGTCGCTGTGTGAATGTGTGAGCAAATGGATAATAAAATGTGAGGAATAAATTGTAAAGCGCTTTGGATAAAAGCTGTTAATATAAATGCACCACTTACCACATATCATATATATATATATATTATATGATGATATGTGGTAAGTGGTGCATTTATATTAACAGCTTTTATCCAAAGCGCTTTACAATTTATTCCTCACATTTTATATATATATATGTAAGGGATAATGTATAGCGACAACATTGTCATTGTCGCAAAATAATTGACCGACACAGAGTTTAAAATGCAGAGGCGCCTCGCAGAGGTGTTTTAAACGTCAGTGAAGGTCAATTATTTTGCGACAATGATCGAGTATAGCTATACATTATCCCGCTTATTACATGGCTAACTTACTAACAATATACCTAATTCATTTTACATCGACAAGACGAGATCAAATGCAGACGCAGTTCTGTTCTGTCGCTCCCGCTGTCATCGCCGGCAGCAGCCGTCAGATCCGGCAGGTGTGTCTGATTGGCTGCACTGATGCAGCGTGTGTCAGTGGGCTTGATTGCGAACAGCTGCGCACAGCGGCCATTATTGTTCGGCAGAGGTCCGTTTATCGAGTAATAACGGACCTCTGACGAGCGCTATTGACCAATCACAAGCAAGCATTTCGGCGAATGTGAAAACGCCATGTAATAAATATATATAATTATATGACTCTATAAGAGCATAATATACTAAGGAAACTATGGCCCCAAATACACACTGAGCTGGTGTTGCTGTAAAAATGTACTCTCATACATACACCGGAGTTCACAGGCACTAAACTCTGCAGGGACGGCTTATCTATCAACTTCACGCTGAAAGTCCAGTGCCTCGGTCCCTCTCATCCCCGTCCCGTGGAGCGTTCAGACCCCCCCAGCGAAGAGAACCTTCTGTTTCCAGGAGCTCTCCTCCTGTCCTGTGGCCCTCTGAGAGACACTCCTCACTTTATGCTGAATTGTTGCTGTGTGTGTTTATACTGTATGTGATCCTGGGGGGGGGGGGGGGGGGGGGGGCGGAGCCTCACCACAGTCACCTCTGAGTGGCTAAAAAAAGGAGCGTCTTACTGGTCGAAGAGATCATATCGGTTTCCCCGCAAGTCCTTCGGTCCAGCACGCACATACACTACACACACACAAACACACATACAGTACAACACACATACACTACACACATACAGTACAAACACACATACAGTACAACACACATACACTACACACACACAAACACACATACAGTACAACACACATACACTACACACATACAGTACAAACACACATACACACACACACATGCATGCACACACACACACTCACACAAGCCCCAGAGCCTCATGTGTGCTCTGCTCCCTGTATTCACCCTCAGCTGAGACTCCAGCCTCAGAGGATCCAAACAGACGCAGATAAAGAGCAGTCAGCGCTGAGTCTGTGGTGCCTGCTGTCTGTGGTGCCTGCTGTCTGTGGTGCCTGCTGTCTGTGGTGCCTGCTGTCTGTGGTGCCTGCTGTCTGTGGTGCCTGCTGTCTGTGGTGCCTGCTGTCTGTGGTGCCTGCTGTCTGTGGTGCCTGCTGTCTGTGGTGCCTGCTGTCTGTGGTGCCTGCTGTCTGTGGTGCCTGCTGTCTGTGGTGCCTGCTGTCTGTGGTGCCTGCTGTCTGTGCTGCCTGCTGTCTGTGCTGCCTGCTGTCTGTGGTGCCTGCTGTCTGTGGTGCCTGCTGTCTGTGGTGCCTGCTGTCTGTGGTGCCTGCTGTCTGTGGTGCCTGCTGTCTGTGCTGCCTGCTGTCTGTGGTGCCTGCTGTCTGTGGTGCCTGCTGTCTGTGGTGCCTGCTGTCTGTGGTGCCTGCTGTCTGTGCTGCCTGCTGTCTGTGGTGCCTGCTGTCTGTGGTGCCTGCCTGGGAGGCCTGTCTGTGCTGCCTGCCTGGGAGGCCTGTCTGTGGTGCCTGCCTGGGGCCAAGGCTACAAATGGACCAACAGCCTCTCGCTGAGCCCCGCATTCCTCCACGAGAGATACCGCCAGGGAGATACAGTGTCCAAGTATCTCCTCTGCTTTACTCTCACTCTGGAGGAGAGAGAGAGACCCCTCACTGCAGGGTAACATGTCCCGGTCGTATGGAAGACTCTCACTCTGGAGGAGAGAGAGAGACCCCTCACTGCAGGGTAACATGTCCCGGTCGTATGGAAGACTCTCACTCTGGAGGAGAGAGAGAGACCCCTCACTGCAGGGTAACATGTCCCGGTCGTATGGAAGACTCTCACTCTGCAGGAGAGAGAGAGACCCCTCACTGCAGGGTAACATGTCCCGGTCGTATGGAAGACTCTCACTCTGGAGGAGAGAGAGAGACCCCTCACTGCAGGGTAACATGTCCCGGTCGTATGGAAGACTCTCACTCTGGAGGAGAGAGAGAGACCCCTCACTGCAGGGTAACATGTCCCGGTCGTATGGAAGACTCTCACTCTGGAGGAGAGAGAGAGACCCCTCACTGCAGGGTAACATGTCCCGGTCGTATGGAAGACTCTCACTCTGGAGGAGAGAGAGAGACCCCTCACTGCAGGGTAACATGTCTCGGTCGTATGGAAGACTCTCACTCTGGAGGAGAGAGAGAGACCCCTCACTGCAGGGTAACATGTCCCGGTCGTATGGAAGACTCTCACTCTGGAGGAGAGAGAGAGACCCCTCACTGCAGGGTAACATGTCCCGGTCGTATGGAAGACTCTCACTCTGGAGGAGAGAGAGAGACCCCTCACTGCAGGGTAACATGTCCCGGTCGTATGGAAGACTCTCACTCTGGAGGAGAGAGAGAGACCCCTCACTGCAGGGTTACATGTCCCGACGACAACTAAATAATAGACTGGATATATGACATAATGGAACATGATGGAACAATCAAACCTTTATATCATTGATTTGTTATCCGTTCTTTTTGCCTCGTCTTGTTGTCTTATTGTTGTGATTTCATATGCTGTGTGCTTTTTTTTTGTCGCTCATTTCTGTACGTACACTCGACATGACTGTAAACGACGAGGGGGAGACCTCGGTTGCCTTTCGACTTGTATTTAATTTCAAGGTTTGAAATATAAGCGAGGGCAGAAAATAGAAACCTGGTGGTTTTAATACGTTGCTGGTATCAGGCAGCAGTTGCTGTTTGTACGTCAGCTGTAGCCTCCACAGAGGTCTCTGCACCAGGGCTGTCAGCTGTAGCCTCCACAGAGGTCTCTGCACCAGGGCTGTCAGCTGTAGCCTCCACAGAGGTCTCTGCACCAGGGCTGTCAGCTGTAGCCTCCACAGAGGTCTCTCCACCAGGGCTGTCAGCTGTAGCCTCCCTCCACAGAGGTCTCTCCACCAGGGCTGTCAGCTGTAGCCTCCACAGAGGTCTCTGCACCAGGGCTGTCAGCTGTAGCCTCCACAGAGGTCTCTGCACCAGGGCTGTCAGCTGTAGCCTCCCTCCACAGAGGTCTCTCCACCAGGGCTGTCAGCTGTAGCCTCCCTCCACAGAGGTCTCTCCACCAGGGCTGTCAGCTGTAGCCTCCCTCCACAGAGGTCTCTCCACCAGGGCTGTCGAAATGGGCCAAAAATGACATTCGAATATTCCTTCTAAAAAAAAAGGATGATATTCGACGATATTCGAATATCTATTTTTGCGCATATTTTTATAAAAAGATAAATAATAATAATAAATACAATTAAAAAATATATATATATTGTTTGTTATTTCCGTTGTCGTTATTGTTGTTGTTGTTACTGTGTCCTGTGAAGTCCTGTTTATTGTTGTTATTACTGTATTGTGTTGTCTTGTTTAATGTAAAAAATATATATATGTTAAAAAATATATATATATTATAAAACAATTCACACGCGGTTAGGTGGTCGAGCGGAGATTGCGTTCGTCACCAGCCCCGGAGCTGTGAGCTTGGTTCGCCTGTTCGAATCCAGCTCACAGCTCCGGGGTTGTCACCAGCTTGGCTGGCTGTCTGCACTGATACAATTGGCAGTATCAGAGGGTGGGAGAAGCTGGCGGGGTGGGTCCGGGTCGTTGTAAACAGCGACTCCTACAGTTCGGTCGGGGCGCCTGCTAAGCGCGGATTGGACGTGAGGGGGATAGTGTGGTCCTCCCACACGCTACGCCCTCTCAATGAGAATCCGCGCTGCCAGGTGAAAAGAAGCGGTGATTGGCTGGACGTGTGTCGGAGGAAGCACGTGGTAGCCTCCACTCTCCCAAATGATCTGACTGTGGGGGGTAAAGCGCAGCGACCAGGAAGGGACTGGGAATTGGCATAACGACTAACATTGGGATGGGAGAAAATCGGAGGAAAATGGAGGGAAAAAAAAAAAAAAAAAAAAAAAAAAAAATTCACACAATTCGAATATACATTTTACAATTTTAACAAAAAAAAACAATTCGATTATAAATTTGAGTATTCGTTGACAGCCCTACTCTCCACACTGGAGGTCTCTCCACAGAGGAGGTCTCTCTCTCCACACAGGAGGTCTCTCTCTCCACACAGGAGGTCTCTCTCTCCACACAGGAGTTCTCTCCACAGAGGAGGTCTCTCTCTCCACACAGGAGTTCTCTCCACAGAGGAGGTCTTTCTCTCCACAGAGGAGGTCTCTCTCTCCACAGAGGAGGTCTCTCTCTCCACACCAGAGGTCTCTCTCTCCACAGAGGAGGTCTCTCTCTCCACACAGAGGAGGTCTCTCTCCACACAGAGGAGGTCTCTCTCTCCACACAGGAGGTCTCTCTCTCCACAGAGGAGGTCTCTCTCTCCACAGAGGAGGTCTCTCTCCACAGAGGAGGTCTCTCTCTCCACAGAGGAGGTCTCTCTCTCCACAGAGGAGGTCTCTCTCTCCACACAGGAGGTCTCTCTCTCCACACAGGAGGTCTCTCCACAGAGGAGGTCTCGGTCTCTCTCTCCACAGAGGAGGTCTCTCTCTCCACACAGGAGGTCTCTCTCTCCACACAGTCTTCCTTGGCTGGTGTGGACAGACAGGGTTACAGACAAATATAGACACTCCAGAAATCCATTACTGTCTGTATTTCTCAAACATCCCCTGGTATCTCTTCTCTCGCTGGAACGACCGCAGTTAGGAAACCTGACCAATATTTCGCTGTCGACTAAAGACACACTTGAAAAGAACACTAACCTTCTTACTGTCTTCTACTATCATGCACTCTTCCTATTTTACTAACGTGTCTTTACTACTATGCACTCAACACTGCAGCACTGCAGTCGAGCTCAGTCAATCAAGAGTGAAAACATGTCTCCGTAGTAGTAGTAGTAGTAGTAGTAGTAGTAGTAGTAGTAGTAGTAGTTGTAGTAGTAGTTGTAGTAGTAGTGGTAGTAGTTGTAGTAGTAGTAGTAGTTGTAGTAGTAGTAGTAGTTGTAGTAGTAGTAGTAGTAGTAGTAGTAGTAGTAGTAGTAGTAGTAGTAGTAGTAGTAGTAGTAGTAGTAGTAGTAGTAGTAGTAGTTGTAGTGGTGGTGGTGGTAGTAGTAGTAGTAGTAGTAGTAGTAGTAGTAGTAGTAGTAGTAGTAGTAGTAGTAGTAGTAGTAGTAGTAGTAGTAGTAGTAGTAGTAGTTGTAGTGGTGGTAGTAGTAGTAGTACTAGTTTTACTTCTGTTGGCTACACATTTGTTTACATTTGGATCACAGATTGGGCCTTTCATCCACTGGAGGATACAAATCTTTCGACAGCTGGCGACCATTGTAAAATCTATAGCTTTGCATTCGATTTCTGACCGCCTGACGCTGCACTTACCGTCACCATGAAGTAGCAGAACGGTAATTATGCACACCATTGTGTCGAGTCATGGCAAACCTGATCTGTTTACGTCCTGTTGTACCTGCAGGCCCCGAGTACCTGAAGAAGAGAGTGTTACCGGAGGGCGTGGAGGGCGAGAGCACGGACATCATCCTGCATGAGCCGATGCTGGCCGAGGAGGACCCCCCGCCCACCCCCCCCGAGAGCCCCCTGATGAATGAACTGGACCACCTGATGCCTGGCTCCACCCCGGCCAGAACCCCGTCCCCCAGCCCGGGCATCACCAACCTCCTTCATCCAGGGAGCTGGAACGGAGAGAAAGCCAGTAAAGGAGGCGGCAGTAAGGGTAGCAGTAGAGCTAGCAGCAGGCCTAGTAGTCGTCCCGCCACCCCCTCCGCCGCCCCCGACGACGGCAGGCCCTCTCGCAGCCCCAGCCGCCTGAGCGCCAAGGCCGAGCAGGGTTCTGACCTGGAGATCAAGCCCCTGCAGAAGTTTGACTCCGAGATCGAAGATCCGGAGGCCACCGACGCGCCTGCCGCTTCTACCCCCGTAAATAATGGCTTCCTCTCCCTGGATGAAGAAGAAGAACCGCCAGCGGCCCGCCCCGTGTCCCCCAAAGCAATCACCCCGGAGCCTCCCAGAGAGGCCGAGCTCGAACCTGCACGCGCTCCGTCCGTCCACGAACGAGCTCCCTCCGTCCACGAGCGAGCTCCGTCCGTCCACGAGCGAGCTCCCTCCATCCACGAGCGAGCTCCCTCTGTCCCTCTGTCCATCTCCACGTCCTCTGTCTCTGACACCAAGGTTGAATCCAGGGAGGTGAGTAGACCCAGCAGCCAAGCGGAGAGGAGGCCGTCGCCGAGACGGGAGCCTAGCCCAGCTCCAGCTCCATCCCCAACACCCACGCCGGACCTTGAACCTAAACCAGCCCTGAAGTCAGAGCCCAAAGCGGAAGCCAGACTGCTGAAGACGATAGTGACCCCAAGCACTGAGATGACTGCAGAGTTGGACGTAAGTGATTTAAATGAGCTATGACTTGATTGTGACAAAACTAAATATTATGTGTAGTAGTAGTAGTAGTAGTAGTAGTAGTAGTAGTAGTAGTAGTAGTAGTAGTAGTAGTAATAATAATAGTAGTAGTAGTAGTAGTAGTAGTAGTAGTAGTAGTAGTAGTAGTAGTAGTAGTAGTAGTAGTAGTAGTAGTAGTAGTATAGTAGTAGTAGTAGTAGTAGTAGTAGTAGTAGTAGTAGTAGTAGTAGTAGTAGTAGTAGTAGTAGTAGTGGTAGTGGTAGTTGTTACAAAGGGTCAGATTAAACCGAATATATATATTTACTGCTTGAGATCCCTTGTATAATATTTGTATATCGTTTGATATCCCTTGTATATTCTTCGTATATATACACGGAATATCCCTTTACCTGGGTACAAACCAGACCATAATATTCGTTCTCCTATTGGACAGCGACCCCTAGGCGCCAACGGCCATACCCCCAATGGCAAGTTCAAAGGCAACGCCAAGGCATGTCTCAACATGTCCAGGTTTGCGCAGTAATACGAGACAGAACTGAGGTTGGCACTAGATAATTCACCTTACGTATAAATACGGCGCAGGTGGAAACAGCAGCACTTCGTTCAACGTATCGTTCGTTCATTACTAGTAAAGCCTTCACCACGAGTCAACGACCAAGTGAAGTGAGCAACCTTGCGTCTAAATAGAGCACTTAGAACATGTGCGAATAAGATAGTAAAAGTGTCAGAGTTTAGTGAAGTAACGTCAAGTTCAACCTAGTTTAATGTGACGGATAGTGCACAGGAGAATCTACACCGGCGAATGCAGAACCATTTTCTGGTTGGATTATATTGCTTTGGTACCGTGGCTGCTGGAGCAGAGAACCGTCTACCCCACTATCGTGTGGGATCTACCCCTGTGAGGAGCATCCCTCGAGCCCGCCTCTAGGACCAGAGGCTGGCTAGCTTTCATCCATGCTGTCGAGCATACTGGATTATAGTTGTTGCTTTGTCTGCCGATCAAGGGGAGTACATGTACCGACTCCCGTAGCTGGAGCTTCTTTATTCTTCGTTGACCCAGACTTTGCACCCGAACATTCCTCTACCCCTGCCGGCTTACAACCGGAGGGAACCCCCCAGTGTCTCCAGCTGACTACGAGTGTGCCTTATGTAATTACTATGCTACAGGTGGCGTCAGTTATACCCATCTTACTATTCTCATGGACTTACGCTCTTGACTTACTTTAAGTGTTCTTCGCCTTACAAGCGCAAGTATAATTCTCAATCTGTAACCTACCGTTGCTGCTCTAATAATAATAAATACCTCTAACTAGAACTTTATGTGTCATTGCCGTATTCTTGTGTGGGTGTTCACCAGATATATCTATGTACTGTATGGCCAGTAATTAAAGTACATAACTAAGTAGTGGTTTAATAATACCATACTCTCAATACAGTCAGGGAATTGTACCCCTCAGTTACAATTGGTCCTTCGAGCCGGAGGGTATCAGTGTAATATCTAATATAATATTGATATTAACCATGGCCAGCGGTGAACACTCCCCAAGCGGCTCTCCCAAGCTAGAACGCCCGCAGCGCAGACGTCAGCCACCTCCCTATCTAGAGGACTACGCTGTCAGTCTAATACCTAGCTTTAAACAGACATTAAATGCGGATAAAGCGGATAGTCAAAGCACGTCAAATCCTACCGACCAGGCGACCCGACCAGTAGAGACCCCAGTGGATTCAGACCAAACTGACTCAGCTCACGGGGGGGACCAGGTGGGACATGACCAGACTATACCTCCAGACAACGTCACCGGGAGAGTCCCCGGAGAGCTCCAGGATAAAGAAAGCGCTCCGGGGACAGAACCCGACACACAACCAAGAGAAGAGAAGCGCGCCCAGGAGATGGATCTAGAGGCGCGCCCAGAGAACAGATCTCCAACGAGCACTGTCAGAAGCCGATCACCTCCGTCAGTGTCATCCCCCAGCGAGGCGGACCAGATGCTGGCGCAGGCATTCATCGCCACCCTGGCAGCCTCCACCGAACGCGATCGACTTCAGGGTGAACGCGATCGACTTCAAGCACAGACGCTTAGTGAGCGCGAACACTCTACCATGGAAAGAGAGCGCCTCCAGGCTCAACAGACGAGCGAGCGCGAACAATCTGCAGACCAACGAGAGCGCCTTCACGCGCAACTCCAAGCGCAAGCCCTTAGTGAACGCGAACACGCTGCAACCGAGCGAGATCGCTTCCAGGCGCAACAAAGGAGTGAAGACGACCGCATAAGACTGGAGACCAGACGCCTTCAGACGGAAGAGAACATTGAAAGAGGCCGCGCCGATGCACAGCGCGCCGCCGCCAATGCACAGCGCGACGCCGCCCATGCCAGCGCCAATGCACAGCGCGACGCCGCCAATGCACAGCGCGACACCGCCAATACCCAGCGCGAAGCACAGCGTGATGCCGCCAATGCAGAGCGCGACGCCGCCCATGCCCAGCGCGAAGCAGAGCGCGACCGGCTGCAGGCGCAGATGATAGAACAATTGATTGCCATGGCGACACCCCCTCGCTCCCGGAGATCATCACGACAAGGGTCTAGGGCACCTTCCCCTACCCGACGAAGCGACCCGGGACCCGGCCAACAAGAGGATCCTGTCTACGTCTCCGACCCCCCTCCCCGACCGGTCCATACGAGACCCAGCCACCGGGAAGAACCGGCCTACGTCGCCGAGAGACTGACTAGAAGATTCCAGGCCCTAGAAGAGGAAGAGGAAGAGGAAGAGGAGGAATGTCAAGCCCACCGGCAGCAACGTACTCTGGACCAGGAGGCCCAGTACAGCCCCGACCAGCAGCAACGTACTCTGGACCAGGAGGCCCAGTACAGCCCCGACGTCAGCCCCGAGTCACTGCACTACAAACCCCCGACCCAACTCACAGGTGAGTTTGACGTACAGTCAGCACCGAGGAACAGCACCTGGGTACCCGGCCCCTGGTACCCACCAAGTACCAACCCACGACAACACGTACGGGGAGACTCGCCCAGGAGGCCTCTTCCCCAACGCTCACCGATGTGCCAGCCATCCATGGCATCGTACCTTGGCACACCGACGTTCCCAGACTTTACGCACGAGGACAGAGCACAGTACACGGAATTACGGATGTGCTTAGAGACTATGATGTCCGACGTCCCTGATGAGTCGTACAAATATGCCATCCTCCTCAAGCATCTCAAGGTGCCCAGAGCGCATAATATAGCGCTGGCATACTCCAACTCAAGCACCCCATACTCCGCGGCTCTAGTGGCCCTCGACCAGCGTTATGGACGCATATGGGACTACGTGATACAAGAAATAAGGAATATTGATCGTCTCCCCCCAGCCAAAGACAATAGAGCATTGGATGACCTCTCTATCAAGGTACAATCCCTGGTAGGGATGCTGGGGTCCCAAAAGGAAAAAGGGATACATGAACTATATGCTAACTCTAATGTGGAACGAATACTAGAGAAGCTCCCTCCAGCCCGCCAAGAGCGCTTTCGGCGGCAGAGAGACCACCGTGATCCCGACGGTCCCGAGCCATCCCTCCTAGACCTGGCCGACTTCCTCGCGAGAGAAGTCAGCAGCCTACGACTGGATACGTTCGTGTGGAGTGGACCAAGCCCAAGAGATGGACCTCGGAGATCTAATGATAACCACCGGTCAGTGACTGTTATGCACCAGGCCGAGTCAGTGCCGCAGCACGAGAACCACAGCAACCCCCCGACCAAAGGGGAGTGGAAGATTGAATGCCAGTACTGTGAACAGGAACATCGGCTGTATCAATGTGACACTTTCAAGAAGCTGACCACGGACGAGGTGAGTCAGTGGATCAAAGACCACCGCCGCTGCTTCCGCTGCGCGCGCAGCCATATGGCAGCTGAGTGCCGTTTAAAGAAGAAATGCAGCAAGTGCGACGGCGCCCACTTGGAGGTCCTGCATGACATCAACAAGCGTCCGCCAGGACAACAAAGTGGGCCCGTAACGGTGATGTATCAGGCCGAGGCGGTGGCACCAGTACCGAAGATCCACCAGACCGCCCCCTGGTGTACCGACTGCTACAGCAGACACTGGGAGTCACGGTGCTACTCGGACGACCGCGAGTCGGCACCACTACAGAAGAGCCAAGGCAACCGACCAACAGGAGTGCTCCACATAGACCCCAAGCATAGCGGGACCCCCTGAGTGCTCATCAAAGTGGTCAGAGTGCTCCTGAGCTACGAGGACAAGGTCCTGGACACTTACGCCGTCCTAGACGATGGGTCTGAAAAGACTCTCCTCCTCGCATCCGCCGCAGCCGTCGGTGGACCAGCCCGAGAAGCAGTATAGCATCACCAATGTCTTCACCAGCCACGACATAGGCCTGTCACAGTACACCTACCCCATCCCACAGCTGATGGCGAAGTACGTGCACCTACGTCAACTACCTATACCGCTCATCGACGGCGCCACACCGACCCTGCTCATAGGCTCCGACCACGCGGACCTCATTCTCCCAATTGAGGCGGCCCACATCGGACCCAAAGGATGCCCAGTCGCGGTTCAGACCCGACTGGGGTGGACGCTCCAGGGCCCCCTCTACGGACTTGACAGTCAACCCACGTCTACACGCTGCCTGCACACAAAGGTGAGCGACACAGGCCACTCTCTCGTACAGCCCGTTGAGAGGCTACTGACATTAGACGAGAGGCCGGTGAGAGAACCGTGGGCACAAGAAGAGGGAGTTCCGAACTCCACCCCCCTCAGCTGCGCTCCAAGCGACGTAGCTGACCTCGAACCCAGCACCCCAACCGACTTCTTGATGGGGCGGCCGGAACCGGCCCCTCCTCAGACGGGGTACAGACCAAACAAGAGGAACAGACGGAGGATGTGGAGACACAGCCAAGCACAGCCCAGTATACCCAGGAGGGCCGACCTGCCTCACCGCCACACCCGACCCGTGGCGAGGCTGATAGAGTTGCCAAGGCTCCCTGACTCCCTTGATGACGATCATGACCCACTGACTTTGTAGATTGCCCTAATCCCCACAACAGACATTGAGTAGTTGACAAGACGATTAATCTGTCTTTGCTTTATCTAATTAGGTGCGGACTAATTAGGAGGCGGCTGTTACAAAGGGTCAGATTAAACCGAATATAGATATTTACTGCTTGAGATCCCTTGTATAATATTTGTATATCGTTTGATATCCCTTGTATATTCTTCGTATATATACACGGAATATCCCTTTACCTGGGTACAAACCAGACCATAATATTCGTTCTCCTATTGGACAGCGACCCCTAGACGCCAACGGCCATACCCCCAATGGCAAGTTCAAAGGCAACGCCAAGGCATGTCTCAACATGTCCAGGTTTGCGCAGTAATACGAGACAGAACTGAGGTTGGCACTAGATAATTCACCTTACGTATAAATACAGCGCAGGTGGAAACAGCAGCACTTCGTTCAACGTATCGTTCGTTCATTACTAGTAAAGCCTTCACCACGAGTCAACGACCAAGTGAAGTGAGCAACCTTGCGTCTAAATAGAGCACTTAGAACATGTGCGAATAAGATAGTAAAAGTGTCAGAGTTTAGTGAAGTAACGTCAAGTTCAACCTAGTTTAATGTGACGGATAGTGCACAGGAGAATCTACACCGGCGAATGCAGAACCATTATCTGGTTGGATTATATTGCTTTGGTACCGTGGCTGCTGGAGCAGAGAACCGTCTACCCCACTATCGTGTGGGATCTACCCCTGTGAGGAGCATCCCTCGAGCCCGCCTCTAGGACCAGAGGCTGGCTAGCTTTCATCCATGCTGTCGAGCATACTGGATTATAGTTGTTGCTTTGTCTGCCGATCAAGGGGAGTACATGTACCGACTCCCGTAGCTGGAGCTTCTTTATTCTTCGTTGACCCAGACTTTGCACCCGAACATTCCTCTACCCCTGCCGGCTTACAACCGGAGGGAACCCCCCAGTGTCTCCAGCTGACTACGAGTGTGCCTTATGTAATTACTATGCTACAGGTGGCGTCAGTTATACCCATCTTACTATTCTCATGGACTTACGCTCTTGACTTACTTTAAGTGTTCTTCGCCTTACAAGCGCAAGTATAATTCTCAATCTGTAACCTACCGTTGCTGCTCTAATAATAATAAATACCTCTAACTAGAACTTTATGTGTCATTGCCGTATTCTTGTGTGGGTGTTCACCAGATATATCTATGTACTGTATGGCCAGTAATTAAAGTACATAACTAAGTAGTGGTTTAATAATACCATACTCTCAATACAGTCAGGGAATTGTACCCCTCAGTTACAGTAGTGGTAGTAGTAATAGTAATATTATGATGTAACATGTTATTATTTCATTAGATTCACATTTTATTTTATATTTTATTTAAGGGGCCAAACTCCATAATGATCTGCATGGTGATCATGCTGAACGTTGGCCTGGCCATCCTCTTCGTACACATCTTGTCCTGAGACGCCGTCTGACAACCCAGGTAACAAATGTCATCCACAAGGTGAAAATGTATGAATTGTATGCAATGTATTAGATATGTGTTATGTATACAAAATGTACAAATTATTTCACTGTAAAAGACTCTCTACACTCTAATGATGTATATACTGTATATATATATATGTGTATTCTTACTGTATATATATCTATCCACATCTGTTTGTACATATAATCCTATATCTGTACATATCCCTTACCTGTTACTGTACTTACTGGTTACGCTGCTGGCCAGTACGACTTACTACCATAGTGTCTTTATACCTGTCTCACTGTACATATTAATACTACAACTCTGTACATACATCTGATTAGCACTATTACTCAGTAGAACTAATTTATACATTTTATATTGAGTTTAATCACCTGTACATTGTATATTACTATTGCACTTTACTGTTACATTTGCACTCTTGTTGGATGCCAAGCTTATTTTCGTTGTACTATATTTGTGTGTATGACGACAATGAATCGAATATAATCTAATTGAATCTGAACAGGTGATACTGTGTAGAATTGTATACTAATAAATAAGTAATAATAATAACTTTATTTGTATACCACCTTTCATACAAGAATTGCAGCTCAAAGTGCTTCACAGCAGAAAAAAGACAGGCACAAAATGAGCACATGAAGTGCAGACATATTAGGATCTAACATCCCAATAGGTTGTTTTGTTTATGCTTTGATTCTATGGCATACATATAAAACATATAAAACCAACATAAAAATAGAGCAGCAAAGTAAGACAAATCACAGTTTTTCATATTAGGATCTAACATCCCAATAGGCCTCTCTGTGTACGGTTTGATTCAGTTTTAAAATAGGCAGTAAATAGAATAGACAGAGTAAGAATAGTTAATAAAATAGAATAGACAGTATAATTATGCAGTACTACAGTGCAATATTTTTTTTTAATAAAATAGCCCTCTTACAATACAATAATCTGGTTGAAGCAGGCTCCTGAGTTACTTTACAGGATATGGTTCTGAATTACTTTACAGAACAGCATAGCAGCTCAACTCACTTTGAGTTTATTTACAAAGGTCCGTTCTAAATTACTTTATAGAACAGTCCGAACAACAGGGCAGCTCAACTCACTTTGAGTTTCTTTACAAAGGTCCGTTCTAAATTACTTTATAGAACAGTCCGAACAACAGGGCAGCTCAACTCACTTTGAGTTTCTTTACAAAGGTCTGTTCTAAATGACTAGAACAGTCCGAACAACAGGGCAGCTCCTTCTTACTTTGAGTTTCTTTACAAAGGTCCATTCTAAATTACTTTATAGAACAGTCCAGTCCGAACAACAGGGCAGCTCCTTCTTACTTTGAGTTTCTTTACAAAGTTCAGTCCTAGATGTTTAACAGTTCTGAATTACTTTACATAACAGTTGTTTGAACTACTACTACTACTTGATTGATTGATTGATTGATTGATTGAAAACTTTATTAACAGATTGCAGAATGGGTACAATACAGTACAGCTCAATACACACAATTGTTAAGGGGATGCAGACCAGAGAAAGACTTTCGTCTTGTTTACATCAGGGTCCCCCATTTTCAATTCATCAGGACATATATGACATACATGACATACAGATAGTCAGTACTGCTACATCTATACATTTATGACATACCAGATTTGCAAATACAGTACTGTTTGTGATACAGAAGGAGTCAGGAAAAGGGAGTATATACATTTGACGTAGAAACTGTACATTTGAGGTGGTTGGGGGGGGGGGCACACTGTATAAACAAGCAAAACTGTACATTGTACTACTACTACTACTACTACTACTACTACTACTACTACTACTACTACTACTACTACTACTACTACTACTACTACCACCACCACCACTACAACTACTACTACTACTTCTACCACCACCACTCCTACTACTACTACCACCACCACTACTACTACTACTACTACTACTACTACTACTAATATTACTACTACTACTACCACCACCACCACTACTACTACTACTACCACCACCACTACAACTACTACTAATATTACTACTACCACTACAACAACTACTACTACTAATACTACTACTACTACTACTACTACTACTACTACTACTACTACTACTACTACTACTACTAATACTACTACTACTACTACTACTACTACCACCACCACTACAACTACTACTAATATTACTACTACCACTACAACAACTACTACTACTAATACTACTACTACAACAACTACTACTACTACCACTACAACAACTACTACTACTACTACTACTACTACTACTACTACTACTACTACTACTACTACTACTACTACTACTACTACTACTACTACTACTACTACTACCACTACCACTACTACTAGTAAGACTCTCTACACGTTCCTTCCATACAGTATATGTGGCAGTGAGAGGGGTGATTCCAAAGGACCAATATATTTCCTCTTGTTAGTTGTGTCTGTGTGTTGGTTTCTCTCAGGTCACCAGCAGCATTGGAGAGGGTTGGCTCGCCTCTCCAGCGAGGACCAGGAGAGATCAGAGACGTCGCTGAGAGGAGCCTTATATGGACGCCCTCAGCTCCTCCGAAGGTCCTGTTGGTACGACTGTGTGATGATGCTCTTTTTGAAGCGATTTGTTTTTTTTTGTCTGGAGAAACATCTGGAGTGAAAAGTGAAGGACGGTAGAATGACTAAAGTGACTCAGTGAATCTGAAAAGGATGATGATGATGATGATGATGATGATGAGGAGGAGGAGGAGGAGGAAGAGGAGGGACTTTGGGCACTGTGTGTGTATGTGAAGAGGGGGGAGCTGTATGGTTTTCACTACTACTACCCTGGAGAAGCAGCGTTAGCAGCACGCTATGCACTCTAAGAAGTCTTGGCTAACAGACGAATCACTGTGTGTGTCTTTATTCACTCTAAAGGGCTTTAAACTAAACCCTGTACTGGCGACACCCGTCGGTCAGTGTTCTCACATCACAGCATCAGGTAGATTCGAGAATTTCAGTCGATAACTATGTATTGTAAGTATAGATCTGCTATGATCATCCGTTAGCTGCAGTTTGTCAATGGCTACGTGATCACTGACTGGAGGAATGTTGACAACATAAACTGACTATTGTCTATTCTCTCCATTTTTTGCTTAAGTAGTTCAGATATGAAGACACTTGTGACAGAAAGGTGTGGATGTTTTTTGGGGGCCCTTATGTCATTGTTTTGTTTCTATTTATCAACATTGTTCAAAGCACAGTGTCATTTTGCAATAGGCCCGTCTCAAACCCTGCCTTCTTCTCTTGACTGTTGCTGAAGCGGCGGTTGTGATTGGAGGATGAAGAGAAGAGGGCGGGGTTTGAGATAGGTCAATTATTTCAGTTTTCATGACTGAGTGAGTGTGCAGCGTCATGCTTTTAAGGACAGCCGTGAAGTTATTTCTTAATGTTGTTGACTGACATTGCAATCTGATTGCTACATAAGAAAAAGAGTAAATTATTATTATTTTTGTATCATGCTCTACGCTCTCCATGAAAAGACTCCCAGGGCATATCATACTGAGCTGTTCTGGAAAGGTGATTCACACCATCAACAATTTTTTAACATTGTTCTAATGCATTGTGCAAATGTCCATCTTAATCAGGATTTCTTAATATGCAGAAATTGCTATTTGGCAAACGTGCACCCATGACATAATGTCGCATTGTTTTTTTTGGAAAACGACGAACAGAATATAGTAGGGATCCTAGAGAAGGCTTATGAGTGTGTCTGCTATTCAATATCTGTTTTTCTGTGTATGTAAAGTATGTTTCTTTGGCGTTTGTCATACAATAGGCACCTGGGTGGCTGCGTTTTAATGGAATTATGTACGTTTTGCGATAAGAAAAGCAAACGGATATTCGGAAATCAATATGAATTATAGGGAAGGGCTGAGGACAAGTGAACTTTTTTTTTTTTTTAAAGAAACATTGTATGTTGTAAAAGGGATATTGAATATTATGGACTAACCGGTATATAGTGACTATGCATTGTAAGGTTGGGTGATGTGTTTGTCTGTGAGCAGTTGTTTTTCCTTGTGGATTTCATGGTTTTATGTACGTTTCAATCAACAACACACTCCATATCATTGGACAGCGTCATATATACAGTTATATATACAGTAGGACACGTTCGGCTTTAAAGACAAATATAAAGATTTTCTCTCAACTTTTGTATGCATGAGGGCACTTTGCGTGTGCATCATTTTGTACCTTTTTGAAGTACACACCTTTTCAACAATCAAAATATACTGTTATGTAGGATTTTCTCTTTTTGTGAAATAAATATGAAACCCCATATAACTATTTATTATCCCTGTAGCCGGTGAGATTACCTCAAGATAGTGAGATAGAGAGAAATTAGTAACTCCAGGTCTTACTTCAAGTAGAGCACTGTGAGAATGTGATCATTGGTTCATATTGTACCAAAACCGTAGCTTTGGTTTCAACATTGGGGAGTCACCTTAAGTGGGGGGTCTGGGGGGGGGGGGTCTTCCCCCGGGAAATGTTGAGCATCAAACATTTCCTGCATTCTGGTGTAATATTATGCACCGATTTTCTGCATCAACTCATGGTGGAAATGTCTTTATTCATGTAAAGGAAAAGACATCATTCGGGTACCCGCTGACACAAATATAATGGAATATAATGCAGTAAGGCTCTCAGGCATTCTGTATTGCTTTCAAATATTCATTCTCATGTATTGTTTCTGCACATTCAAAACATATCACACGTGTTTTGGGTCGTCTTTCATATTAGCTATATTTTTTGAGGGGGACAAATTGACCTCTTCTCAATATAAACATGTCCCCTACAGCCCCCCCCCCCCCCCCCCTTAACCTACACCTCTGTATTGTACTTCTAGTTTCCCCTGAATAAATGTAGCGGGTAGATAGTTCGATAGTTTCGATGCAACAGAGAGATCACTTCAGATGAAGGTTTTTTGCCGGTATCCTGGTGACACAAGAGTCTCGAGGTCACAAATTAACCTCAAGACCGACGGCTGTGTGTGTAAAATACAAATACGAGCTTGCAAAAAAAAAGAAACGTGTGAATGAATGCTCCTCATTTGCAGACGACGACGGCATTCACACGTGTCTGTTTAATTCTAAATTAGATTATAAATAAAAATCCCCTATTTTATTTCTGCTTCTCCCTCACACAGATGCAACAGTTTATTTAATGAAATGACTGATGGGTTTATTTCATTGTATGTTTGCCCCCCGATGGTCTGAATTACAAAATGGAAAATGGTAATAAAAATTACTTTTACAAAACTGTGGTCGACGTATTGTTTCTGTTTGTGCAAAGTGAGCATCAACGAGTCGTCACTCACAACCCCATGCCCATACCTGTACTGCCCATCCCCCTCCCCATGCTGCTACGACGGCCAAATTTCCCTCAAGGGGATCAATAAAGGAACATGTTGTCTAACAAACAGTGTCCATTTAACCTGAAATCATCGGGTATATTTGTTGGTACATGCAGCCTCTTTATCAACATGGTCTCTTGGTTTTAACACCTTGGTAGCTCTTGTTTGTTTTAGGTCTAGATGAGATTCTTGTTTGGGGAGGGGGGGGGGGGGGTCCTGAAGACAATTCTTACCCGATTTCACCTCCTATCCAGTATAAATTCCATCTAGTAACCAAGGGAGCAAACATAGTATTTTTAAACACCACCTGTCTGCCAGCCTGACAGACGTCCCCTGCCCCTCCCTCCCATGGTGGGCTATGAATACCAGACCCTCTTTTAGAGCAGGGCTGTGGACTGGGTCCGTCTCAGACCCCTCGCGTTGCTGTACATATGTACATGGAAAGAGCAAATCACCCCTCAAATTAGCAACACATTATTGGACCTCATTTAGTGGGGGATTTCTGTACAACGTCATTGGTTGATGGAAATGTATCCTGGTATGATATGATTGTAGTTGACATTAGTCCAACCAAGACTTGCCACAACAGCCAGTAAGTACCATGATAAACAGTGCACACACGTGTAGTAATCTAATCCAGACTTACGACAGCCAGTAGTAATAATAATAACTTTGTTTTATATAGTGTCTTTCAGAAGACCCACGGTCGCTTTACATAGGGGGGGGGAAATATCAAAAGTAACAAACATAGTGGACAGACACAACATACAAAGTGAGAAATTAGGGGTTAAAGGCCAAGTTGAGTTTTTTTTTTATGAGTCCAGAGTTGGGGCGTTGCGGAGTTCTGCGGGGAGGGAGTTCCAGAGGGTGGGAGCTGCCACACTGAAAGCTCTGTCCCTGAAGTACCATGATAAACAGAGCACAGGTGTAGTAATCTAACCTAGACTTGCAACAGCCAGTACCAGGATAAACAGAGCACAGGTGTAGTAATCTAACCTAGACTTGCAACAGCCAGTACCATGATAAACAGTGCACAGGTGTAGTAATCTAACCTAGACTTGCAACAGCCAGTACCATGATAAACAGTGCACAGGTGTAGTAATCTAACCTAGACTTGCAACAGCCAGTACCATGATAAACAGTGCACAGGTGTAGTAATCTAACCTAGACTTGCAACAGCCAGTACCATGATAAACAGAGCACAGGTGTAGTAATCTAACCTAGACTTGCAACAGCCAGTACCATGATAAACAGAGCACAGGTGTAGTAATCTAACCTAGACTTGCAACAGCCAGTACCAGGATAAAAAGTGCACAGGTGTAGTAATCTAACCTAGACTTGCAACAACAGCCAGTACCATGATAAACAGTGCACAGGTGTAGTAATCTAACCTAGACTTGCAACAGCCAGTACCAGGATAAAAAGTGCACAGGTGTAGTAATCTAACCTAGACTTGCAACAGCCAGTACCAGGATAAACAGAGCACAGGTGTAGTAATCTAACCTAGACTTGCAACAGCCAGTACCAGGATAAACAGAGCACAGGTGTAGTAATCTAACCTAGACTTGCAACAGCCAGTACCAGGATAAACAGAGCACAGGTGTAGTAATCTAACCTAGACTTGCAACAGCCAGTACCATGATAAACAGTGCACAGGTGTAGTAATCTAACCTAGACTTGCAACAGCCAGTACCAGGATAAAAAGTGCACAGGTGTAGTAATCTAACCTAGACTTGCAACAACAGCCAGTACCAGGATAAACAGTGCACAGGTGTAGTAATCTAACCTAGACTTGCAACAGCCAGTACCAGGATAAACAGAGCACAGGTGTAGTAATCTAACCTAGACTTGCAACAGCCAGTACCAGGATAAACAGAGCACAGGTGTAGTAATCTAACCTAGACTTGCAACAGCCAGTACCATGATAAACAGTGCACAGGTGTAGTAATCTAACCTAGACTTGCAACAGCCAGTACCAGGATAAAAAGTGCACAGGTGTAGTAATCTAACCTAGACTTGCAACAACAGCCAGTACCATGATAAACAGTGCACAGGTGTAGTAATCTAACCTAGACTTGCAACAGCCAGTACCAGGATAAAAAGTGCACAGGTGTAGTAATCTAACCTAGACTTGCAACAACAGCCAGTACCAGGATAAACAGAGCACAGGTGTAGTAATCTAACCTAGACTTACAGCATACCAGTACCATGATAAACAGAGCACAGGTGTAGTAATCTAACCTAGACTTGCAACAGCCAGTACCATGATAAACAGAGCACAGGTGTAGTAATCTAACCTAGACTTGCAACAGCCAGTACCATGATAAACAGTGCACAGGTGTAGTAATCTAACCTAGACTTGCAACAGCCAGTACCAGGATAAACAGAGCACAGGTGTAGTAATCTAACCTAGACTTGCAACAGCCAGTACCATGATAAACAGAGCACAGGTGTAGTAGTCTAACCTAGATTTACAGCATACCAGTACCATGATAAACAGTGCACAAGGGGTAGTAATCTAACCTAGACTTGCAACAACAGCCAGTCCCATGTGAGAGCTAACAATTTAAGTTGTACAACACTGCCCTCTAGCCATGGAAGTGATGTATGTGAAAAGGCTCCAATTCAAGCCAGTATACCAACAAAGATCCAAGGACTTACGACAAAAAGGGCTTTCTCTTAGGGCCATTTGAGACCTTTTCGGGAACAAACCGATGGTGACCTTGGATTTATTGACGTTGGTAAAAAATTCTATTGTTCATATAATGTACCTCTACAAAGCTCTTTGGGTGTTCCAATTTTTTTTTATGTACGTTTAAAGAAATGCTTTCAATTAAATTGTTCATTAGTTTTGTTCTATAGTATGTGGAGATAAAAATAAAAGGCTCAATATTGCAAAACTCTGAACATAGAACCTTATAATGCAAAGCTGTAGTCTAACAACTTAAGACTTGCCACAGCCAGTACCATGACAAACATTACACAAGTGTAGTAGTATGCTGTATGCTGATTTTATGCCTATGTTAATTTTGTGCTACTTGCTGTGGGGCACTTTGGGCTGCAGTCCATGTGTGAAGGTGAAGGGTGATATATAGATAGTTATTATTTATTATTATTATATTATAAAAAATGTATGCATTGAAATGTCTGTAAATCTCGACAACATTGAAAATGAGGGTGACCTCAATTGTCCTTTGAGAATAAATAAAGGTTTGAATTTAATTGAATAGTCTTACTAACCACCTCCAATGTAGTTCTCCCACCCCCCTCCAATGTATATACTCTTTTTTAGACTCTTTTGTATCACAAACAGTACTGTATTTGTAAATTTGGTATGTCATAAATGTATAGATGTAGCAGTACTGTCCATCTGTATGTCATATATGTTATGAATTGAAAATGGGGGACCCTGATGTAAACAAGACGAAAGTCTCTCTCTGGTCTGCATCACCTTAACAAGTGTGTATTGTACCCATTCTGCAATCTGTTAATACAAATTTCAATCAGTCAATTAATCAATCAGAGCTAACAATTGCCCTCTAGCCATGGGAATGCTTTGTGAAAAGGCTCGATTCAAGCCAGTATACAAAACAAAGATCACCGATACCAGTATCCAGAACAAACAGATGGTGACCTTGGATTTATTGAAAAATAATATTATTCATATAATGTACCTCTATTAAATGTATGGCTCTTTGTGTTAAAACTTTAGGAAATGTACTTAACAAAAGCAATGATTTCAATTAAATTGTCCCTTAGTTTTGTTCTATAGTATGTGCAGATTAAAAAAAAAAAAAAAAAAAGGCTTAATATCTCAACTACTTAGAACCTTATAATTCAAAGCTTGAGAGATCTTGCAATACAGAAGTCAGATCAAAGAATTTATATGCAGCTTTACCATGTGCAATATTCCTACATGTAAATATAACATACTGGCTTTTGATTACTTTTATATGCATCACGGTACATATTAATACAACTCTGATAGCACTATTAGTAATTTATATATTTTATACCCAGTTTGATCACCTGTACATTGTATATTACTGATGCCCAACTTATTCCCGTTGTACTGTACTTGTCGTATGACATTTGAATCAAATACCTGGAATAATGTAAAAAATATATACTAGCGCTCAAGTGTGACACATTAGCCTGTTGATCAGTAACAATTGTGTATTGTATCCATTCTGCAATCTGTTAATAAAATGTTGAATCAATATTCTAAACTCACTTACCCCTCACCTGCTAGTGTGTCGTTTCAGCATTGACCACTAGATGGCGATATTGTATATGTAGAGAAACGACAAGTCCGCTTGGCTGGAGAAATAAATAACAGGAATCTAAAGCTAACTGATAAATGTAGCTCTACTGGCTCTGCACTAGTTACATTATCCAAAATGGTACAATGTATATTTAATATTAATCACATAACATTTAAGTAGCACCAACATTTAAGTAGCACCATCCTTAAAATGTAAACAAATGTCATGTAGGGTGCACTTTAAGAAATCACAAGTCAATATCTCATTTTAAAAACGTTTTATTTGAGCCGTTATAGAACATAACATAAAGATCAGAATGAAAAACAATAAATAGCAGGGGATAAGTTGAGAATTTTGGAATGAAACGTTAAGTGACCCGTGTCTAATACTCTTCTCCCTCGCCATACGTTTTATTTGAGCTGTTGTAGAACATGATTAGAATAGAAAACAATAAATAGCAGGGGATAAGTAGAGAATTTTGGAAAAAAACATCAAGTGACCCGTGTCTAATACTCTTCTCCCTCGCCATCCTCCCCTTCCACGCTGTCGGCTCCCACCTCCTCGTAATCCTTCTCCAGGGCTGCCATGTCCTCTCTGGCCTCAGAGAACTCTCCCTCCTCCATGCCCTCACCTACATACCAGTGCACAAACGCACGCTTGGCGTACATGAGGTCAAACTTGTGGTCAAGCCGAGCCCAGGCCTCAGCAATAGCCGTGGTGTTGCTCAACATGCACACAGCCCTCTGGACCTTGGCCAGGTCTCCACCAGGGACTACGGTGGGGGGCTGGTAGTTGATGCCCACCTTGAAACCAGTAGGGCACCAGTCAACAAACTGGATGGTGCGTTTGGTTTTAATGGTGGCAATGGCAGCGTTGACGTCTTTGGGCACCACATCACCACGGTACAGAAGGCAGCAGGCCATGTACTTGCCGTGGCGAGGGTCGCATTTCACCATCTGGTTGGCCGGCTCAAAGCAGGCATTGGTGATTTCAGACACTGAGAGCTGCTCGTGGTAAGCCTTCTCAGCTGAGATAACTGGGGCATAGGTAACCAGAGGGAAATGGATACGAGGATATGGCACCAAATTGGTCTGGAACTCTGTCAGATCAACATTGAGAGCACCATCAAAACGGAGGGAGGCAGTAATGGAGGACACGATTTGGCTAATAAGCCTGTTGAGGTTAGTGTAGGATGGACGCTCAATGTCAAGGTTCCTACAGCAGATATCATAGATAGCCTCATTATCGACCATGAAAGCACAGTCTGAGTGCTCTAGGGTGGTGTGTGTGGTCAGGATGGAGTTGTAAGGCTCCACCACAGCGGTGGACACCTGGGGAGCTGGGTAGATGGCGAACTCCAGCTTGGACTTCTTGCCATAGTCAACAGACAGGCGCTCCATCAGCAGGGAGGTGAAACCAGAGCCGGTACCACCTCCAAAGCTGTGGAAGACCAGGAAGCCCTGAAGGCCAGTGCACTGGTCAGCCTGAGGAGAAGGAGGGGAACACGGGTCAACAAAACCATTTTCACATTTAGATATATCAATTCGATATTATTAATCTCTGCTGTGGTACTCACCAATTTACGCATCCTGTCCATGACCAAGTCAATGATCTCTTTGCCAATGGTGTAGTGTCCACGGGCGTAGTTGTTGGCAGCATCCTCCTTGCCAGTGATCAGCTGCTCAGGGTGGAACAACTGGCGGTAAGTTCCACTGCGGACCTCATCTGAGGGGAAAGATAAGTATCAAGTTAAATGAGAGCTAATGAAAGCATTTGAGTACAATACCTGTATGTTTCACATTTTTAAAAGGAGCTTACCGATGACAGTTGGCTCCAGATCTACAAACACAGCCCTGGGGACGTGTTTGCCAGCTCCAGTCTCACTGAAGAAGGTGTTGCAAGAATCATCTCCTCCTCCGATGGTCTTGTCGCTGGGCATCTTTCCGTCCGGCTGGATGCCATGTTCCAGGCAGTAGAGCTCCCAGCAGGCATTGCCGATCTGGACACCAGCCTGACCCACATGGACTGAGATACATTCACGCTGGAAGAAAAGGAGATCTTTTAATTGTTTTGTAAAACTATTGTTACAAGTTACAAGAACAAAAACCAAATTCCAACTGTGTCAATTTAAACTACCTCAATTACTACCCTTTAACTACTACCCTTAGTAACAAACAAGTAAACTAATTACCCCCTCCTTCGGTCTGGGCAGTGATTTTTTAACTACCAAAGTAGTTCCATCTCATCAGTGTCCCGTGAGCCAGTCAATTTGTTTGTTCCAAGTTAATTTCTTTGGTATAATCACAATCCAAAATGTAACGCCTCTGACATGACTCAGCAAAGTAAGGTATCGTTTTGGCATCTGTCATACATTTTCAAAACGATACCCAGCCTTAATATGCATCTCCGCTTAATAACACGTCTAGTGTGAACCCAGATGTTCCAGTGTACTTTTGTTATGGCTCACTTAATGTATATTAATAACTCATCCCCTGCAATCTATTGTTTTCCATTATGATAGGGTTGGGCACCGAAAACGGGTTCTAATAGGAACCCCGGTTCCTAACTTCGGGTTCTGGAACCGGAAGTAACATATTTGCATTTAGATTCTTAAAAAGAAAATTATTAATTAATACCCTAGTTACAGTACATCAACCAAATTAAACTGTATCAAGTGACATGTGAAAGATAAGATGTCTCAAAAAAAAAAAAAAAAAACTCCTGCGAAATAAGCTGTGACCTGTTTTGACCTGAAACTCAAAGAATCGGAATCGTTAAAAACCAAACGATGCCCAACCCTAATTATGATGTATTGTGCGTCAGCAATGCTCATGTGGACAGAATGTCCTGGTATTGGTTAGCTGAACCTCTTGGCAGATAATAGCAAGGCGCTGCCAACAAAGCTCTTGATGAACAACCCGGCGGTGGTGCTTGTTCCATGTTTTTGGAAGAAAATGCTGATTAAAAACTCCTTTGTTCACTCTTTTTAAAAGGATCTGTCCATTTGACATGCATCGGGCACAAGTTGTTTTTGTGTCAAATCTAAGCAACCAAATATTGAAATTTGGGCCAAAGGTGTCATGGTCTAGCCCTAGTCAACAGTCCCTCATCTTTAAACTAGTGCTAGTGTCATTGATCTCCTTGTCTTCACGCTCTCGTCACCTATGACCCGGTGGGAAAAACGAACAACAAAGTTAAGTGTTTCCCACAGGATTTTGTGAGTGTGATGGGTGAACCTTGGACCCTCTAGGGGGGATTTTTTTATTGGTACATTTTAAAGGTAAATGCATCAATCTTGTGCACTTTGAGAGCAAAATAAAGGGGCTAGATCTATGATGAACGTTGTGCTCAAACACAAAATCGACTAGAGCTTCCCAATCCTCTCCTCGAAGCACCCCAGCCGTTAAATACATTTGTTAAATTCCACCACCAGCACACCCGATTCAACTTAACTAACCCTTTATTAGTTGAATCAGGTGGTGGGATTTAACAAAGATTTAACAAAACGGCTGGGGTGTCTCGAGGAGCGGTTACCTGTGTTGAACTGGTTTATTTTAGAAAATAAAATATAGTAATTACTATTACGACTACTACTGATACATCCCTATTGGCAAACATTATAAAAAAAGACGTTTTTTTTAGTTAATTATAAAACTGTGGCAGGCCGCCACAGTCTAGGTAAATAATGGGAAACACTGGGTGCACGATATATCGGCCGCCGGTATCGTTCCGAATATATAATTAATATCGGCCGCTGATATAATACCAATACTTTTGGCTTTGGCCATTTTAAGGCATACTGTACTTTAATGTTTTAAACGGTTGTACAATGTGTCCTAGAAATCTCACTCACGTATGTCATACGTCTTCCACATAAAAATGCTGGATGCAGAAATGGAGCCGATGAAGACATGAGAATATTAAAATTATTACGTTGTCATACGTTTTGAGCCCATTTCAGCAGATTACCTCGTTTTATGAGCAATTGGTCGAGACCAATTAGTCTCCATTGTGAATACACACCTCCCTAGGTAGCCTATATCGTGGGTGTTCCTATAATTGTATTCTGCTTACAGCTTTGAAAATCCATTAATTTCGTTTCACAATGTCAAAGCATCAAAACGTTTGCGCATTTCTGTCCGCTTTATAAAAATGCTGGAAGCAGAAATTGAGCAGATGACATGCGAATATGAGTTGAGTTCTAACAACGAATGTATTACATGCCGATAGGATGATGTCACTGTATGCTAGGGCTGCACGATTAATCGATATCGCGATTTGGAATGATGCATCGCAAAAAAACGATTTTTTTTTTAAATTTATTTAACCAGGAAGTCCCATTGGGATACAAGATCGGTTTGGGAGAGGGAGGTAAGGGCTTTTAGATTGTGTGTTGTGAAGTTTAGACTTCAGAGAGGGAGAGTAAAGTACAGGGAAAAAAAGGTACCGTTGGGTACCGGTATCGATTCCCAGGTAAAAAGATAAATGTACAGGCTCAGTGTCCCGAAAAGACCCACCGCATAGGCCAGATGCAAGCCGCATCTTACAATAAACCTCTGTGGGGCTGTTAAAAAAATAATTTAATCGCAATATCTGTCCAAAAAAAAAATCGCAATTAGATTATTTCCAGCCTGAGTCGGATTGTGGCAGGGAGTCTGAATTCGGCACAACACACCCTATTATACATCCCAACCCCAATCCACACCATCATCCACCACCACCACACTTCCCAGGCAACACTGATGTAATCACCCCCCCAACCACTATCATCCGAGTCATCATCCCATCATGTAGCCCCATCCTCGGTTTCCTTTGCATCGACAAAGATCTGTACATCATGGCAGCTTTTGCAGACACGCATGAACATCTTCCCGTCTCACATTTTCCTTGTTTGCAACCGCAGTGGACTACCTGCTGCAACACACTTAAATCAGGGGCCGGATTTGTAGTCATCCAGGTCACCGTTAACTCCCCATCCTCCACGTGCCACCCATTGCCAACGGGTGGAGGGGGCACACACATAGCTGCTTAGTCACTTGGCCCTTTTGCAGTGTTGGTACAATGCGTCACTTGTCTGGGGCATATAGAGAGTTCTGGCAAAGCCGATGATAATGCGTCATAACTTCTTGCATCATTCACATTCTTAGCTGATGGCTAGCCATACACGGGACAGTGTGGCACACATATTTGCTAAGAAGACTCATCAAATGTAGACTGGTATAGGGTAATTTACATTTCGCCCCTCCTCCACACTGCAACATCCTACCCACCCACTACCGTCTGACACCGATGGTTATTTGTGTAGTGTATTGTCATTCTGTATGGTTCTTCATTTGTATATTGTACAGGGTCCTGTAACATTGTATAGCATTTTAATGTTTCTGTATAGGATTTTATGTTTCTCTTTCATTACTTGCGATTATATTTGCCGCACCTTAGGTTTGAGTGCCAAATCTCGGTTGTATAAATACAATCTAATCTAATCAGGGTGCGACCATTTTCAATTAATCGTGACATTTATGACACACACACGACAGATATACATCACATTATGATACAAATCGATCTCTAAAACAATGTTTGTATGTCTCCGTAATAATGGTGATTGTGGCCTGGTGGTAGGTCCGCTGGTTAAGCCACCGTTTGACGCAGTTTCTATATCTATCCCACCATCTTGTACACGTTCTTTCTGAACGGACGTGAGATGGATATATAACATTGTTTAGAAACCCTTTTGCGAATTAAGGTGGTTGTGTCCCGTTTTCGTCGTGTTATGTAACGTTAATCTGGGGGATGTCATTTTTTTTCTCATCCGTTGTGTTGTCTCGCCCTACGTCCGTCTCCTCGCAACAACGAGAGCTGCCATTGGTCGAACGCAAGATTACGTGACCGAAGTCGCACCCATTACGTCAAATAAAACTACGCTACCGTGACCAAGTATCCGTGCGCGAGGAAAGATTCTAGAGCCTTCTACAAGATATAGTGCCGACTTTAAAATCATGTGCGCAAAAAAAGGGCGGGATTGAAAATGGATACCTTTTTATTCCTAAATCTACACGGATACATCTTTAGGCCCAGGGTGAAAATTGTGCAGTGCGCCAAGGAGGTGGGAACGATAATGGTTTTCTAGCCCCTTCTCCGCCATCACCGTACGGCCTACTAGCGACGGTTTTGTTTGTCATTCAAATGAGACCGCGTTTCCAACGCATCCTTCTCACAGTTAACGGCTGATTCGTAACTGATCTGACAGATAAGAGGTTTAATTGTGTAATAATACTCACCATGTTTCTGAAGTGAGCGTCGAAAGTGAAGAAGATTGTCTTGGGAGGAAGAGGCTAAATTAACTCTCACAGGTAGACCTTTATGAGTCCGTTGTAAGAAGTTATTCACCGACTTTCGCTGGGTGGGGCTATTTATGCCCGGCAAAGAGGGGCTGCTCTATCCGATTGGCTGAGCATCACATGACCGTTTTCTATTGGATAAAATGTGGCAACGCTGTGCCCTGCTGCTGGGGGCGCGAGGACTGGGCGCGCGAGATTTCCCACAGCCCTATGTTCCCACATTTCCGGTAGTAATAATAATAATAATAATAATAACTTTATTTGTATAGCACCTTTCATACAGGGGATTGCAGTTCAAAGTGCTTTAGATCAGTAAGAAATAAGTATGTCATAAATGTCTTGATGAATTGAAAATGGAGGACCCCATTTTAATAATAGACAGTCTCCTCCCCACCGCATGTATTCTCTCCCCACCGTATATTTCTCTCCCACCCACCCACCCCCTCCTAATGTACAGTCTCCTCCCCATCATATGTATATACTCTCTGTCAGGATCTATGGGTAACAGTACTGTATATTTGAATATCGTATATGTCACAAATGTAACAGTACTAAATACCTGTATGTCCCTATGCCATAAATGTCATGTATGTTGTGTATGTCATAAATGTCAATATGAATTGAAAATGGGGGACCCTGATGTAAACAAGACAAGCCTCTTTCTCTGGTCTGCATCCCCTTAACAATTTTGTGTATTGAGCCGTACTGTATTGTTCCCATTCTGCAATCTTGTAGACCAGTCCCATTGCAAGTTGCTGTACTGTCTGTCGTCTACTCTAAGCCATCCTAGGTTGTCAAAATGGGCAGGGGTAAGGTGAATGAATGAAAACTTTATTTAACAGATTGCAGAATGGGTCCAATACAGTACGGCTCAATACACACAATTGTTAAGGGGATGCAGACCAGAGAAAGACGCTTGTCTTGTTTACATCAGGGTCCCCCATTTTCAATTCATATTGACATTTATGACATACACAACATACATGACATTTATGGCATAGGGACATATAGGTATTTAGTACTGATACATTTGTGACATATACGATATTCAAATATACAGTACTGTTACCCATAGATCCTGACAGAGTATATACATATGATGGGAGGTGGGTTTTAGGAGTAAGGTCAAGCAGTAGTCTGACCAGTTTGTTTTGTGATGTTTGTAGTCTTGTTTTTAGGGCCTTTGAGGTGCTTTGGTACCATGAGGTGCAAGCAGTCATAGTACCCTTGGCTTGAACGAGTGCTCGTTAGTCTTCAGGGTATTCTCGTTTACCAGAGAGGAGATCCGGTACAAGATTTTTATTTATTTTTTTACATTGGTTGCCATTTTGTCACAGGAAAGATTTCCCTCTAGGATGGAACCCAGGTAGGTAATCTCATCTTTCCTTGTGACAATATTGTCACCCAATGTAACAGAAGCCGTTGGCCTTGCTGAGTTTTTTATTTGATCCAAAGATAATGGACTCAATGAATAATTTTACCCATGTGTAATGATAGTTTGTTATCAGCCAGGTGCAGATTCTGCCGAGTTCAGAGCTGAGGGCTTTTTCAACCTGCAACTTGTCCCTGTCAGAGACCAGCACGGCTGAGTCATCCGCGAACAGGAACAAGTTGCAGTCACAAGCTGATGCCATGTCATTTGCATAAATTAGGAACAGTAAAGGTGTATGCTTCCTTGTGCAACACCACAGCTCACTGGGAGGGGGGGGGGGGGGGGGGGGGGGGGGGGCAGTGTACTGTTCCCCTCCATCTGTTCTCTCCCCTCCAGGTATGGATTGCATCCAGCTCACCAATGAACTATCAAACCAATTGCTTTTAGCTTGTTAAACAGAATGGAGTGATTGACAGTCTCGAAGGCCTTTTGTATTTTTTGAAGTCTTTGGGGACGTATCCGTTTTATGGAGAGGTTTATTATGTGGGTGATGATGACTGGGGTGATGGTGGCTGCTGAGTCTCTGAGGAATTTGGAGGGGATGTTCTCATGGCCAGTGGCCTTGTTAGGTTGGAGGGCGCTCAGTTTTTTTAGCACCTCATCTGTTGTTACCATTTCCAGTTTGAAGTCGTCTTTGCGGACCCCTAGGCTTTTGTAGAAGGCTAGGATGTGTTCTACCCCAAAATGCCCAGAGTGGGAGGGTAGTTTATTAACCAGTGTTGTGGCTGTTTGTAAAGAAAATGTTTAAGTAATTGGCCACATCCAGCTTGTCTGTGATGAGTGTTTTCTGTCTTTATGTTGATGTTTGAAAATCTGGTTTTTAGTGTTTTACTTGGTTGTTGAGTAATTTCCATATGAATTGAAAATGGGGGACCCTGATGGAAACAAGACAAACGTCTTTCTCAGGTCTGCATCCCCTTAACAATTGTATGTATTGAGCCGTACTGTATTGTACCCATTCTGCAATCTGTTAAATAAAGTTTTCATTCATTCATTCATTCATTCCAAAGTTCACAGGGTTTGTTTTTGTTTTCCTCAGCTTTATCATTGATGAAATTCTTTTTTGCAGATGTGATCACAGTGTTTACATCGTTTCTTAGCCTGTTTCTTTGTTGTTTGAGTTTAAACACGTGGGCTTGGAGATCACGGATCACTGATGAGAATTTGGTAAGCTTTGACTGACTTTTATGAAGTTCAGAGCATTTTTTGTCTCTGGTTTTCATAGAGGTTAGTATGTCTGAGTGCATTATGGCTCAGCACGGTTTTTAACCCTGGTGGTTCTTAGGGGGGCCATGTTGTTTAGTATTGATGAGGATTTGGTTTTGAAACCAAGCCATGTTTCTTCAACTAGTGTACCACTGAGCTCATCTGACCAGTCTAGGCTCTCCAGTTCTCCTCACTAGAGTAGGGTTTGAGGTCCTATAGATGTGACTGTTTTGTGACAGCCGGCCTTTTGTTTTAGCTTTTTGCGGGTACAGAATATCATATAATGATCGCTTAACCTGCATGCTATAAACCCTTTATTGGAGATCCTGGACTTGTCAGAATTGAGGTCAGAATGAGATCAATGGTAGTTTGTGTTGAAGCACACACTCTTGTGGGTTGGGTTGGGTGATTAGTTGGCTGACACTGTGCAGATCACAAAACCTACTGAAAGACTTGGCGACGGGTGCTTCTTTACGTTGCATATCCGTGTTCCAGTCCCCAATAAGCGCTGCACGTGCCTCACAGGGAGGACTTTACTGTGACGCTTGCAATGCTGACATAGGCTATAGGTATGAGTAACGTTACAGAACCACACATAGTCCACACCACACAGGTCTGCATGCATGGATGATGAAGACGCACATATTTAAATCATACCTGTCAACCCTCCCGTTTTCCAGGGATTGTCCCGTATTTCAACCTTCTCTCCCGCTGTCCTCCCGTTAAAATATTTTCCCGTATTTTTCCATTTTTTTTTATTTATACAAAATGGCTGCAATTCCTCTCCATGACGACCGTTGGCACAGTGAGTCAGCGCAAAAGCCGGTTGCCGAGAAAGCTTCTTCTTCTTCATTGGGTGGCTTCTTCCTCTTCTTCTTCTTCTAATGTTTATTGGCGGTTGGCACTAACTTGTACACTGTCGGGCAACGTGGGGTTGTTCCCGGAGAGCTCACTCTCGGCCGTGGTTCCTCAGTGTATAATGTATGGTGCTCTCCCTCAACATGCGAGTAGGGTGAAACAACACCATTCTTTAGTCCAAATAATACCCTACTTTATACTATATTATTGTCATTCGTTTAATGTAAAGTCAGTCTTACATTGGCACTGCTTTAACGTTGCATTTACCCATAATCCATTGCTGTATTAGACCCATGTGCCAGTATAACGTTTGTAAAGTAATGAAGCGCAAATGTAAAGTTAATCAATACACAATGAAACAATATCTTTATCTATATCAAGGACCACAATGGAAATAAGTCTTGACTTTTTTGTGTAGCATCCTTGACGTTTTTCTGGAATCTTGTATTTTTAATGTCTAATAAAATAAAATAAAATAAAATATCACATGTCAAAAACTACTTTAATAAAACAAGATTTCCGTTTTTCATTTCTACTCATTCATCCAAAACAAGACAGCAATTCTACTTCTGCATGCACCGGGAGAATTGAGCTCATAGCACAGATTTGGAGTTGATAGAACATGGACATGGCTGTTCTTAGGAAATGTTGCACATGGTGGAAATAATGGAAATGAACATTTCTAACATTAACATCTAGTGTATGTTTAAAGTTGATACATTGAGGCATGGTACAATTTCACTTTATATTACAGCAGTATCCGTTTTTAACATTACAATTAGTGTCTGACACTATAGACACATGTTAAACGTCAAAGTCAACTTTGTCATTTTCCAATTTGTGCAAGACATACAGAAAAATTCAATTACGTGCCCCCCTTCCCACGGTGTATATAGAAAGAGACAATAAACACAAAAGTAACATAGGACACAATATACAACACACAGGACTATGTACAATATAAACAGTACCTACAATTAAATTAATGAATGAATTAAATAAGAGGTAAAAGAGAACTTAGTGTAAATATTCCTTAATTTGTGTCAACGTTATAAAAATCCTATTGTATTCAACAAATGAATTATGATACACCACAATGTGCCCTTTCTATATCTATTCTAAATCTATGGCCTTGCGATTCCACGGCTGCGCAGTGCCGACAAGAGCAGGCGTTACATCTCCTCTACAGAAACACTGACACTTCCATTCATTTCAAGTTCAAGTTCAAGTTCTTTAATAGTTGTCATACAGAAGTACAGAATACTTTCATACAAAATGCTTCTTACTGTTACGCTCCAGAGACTGTGCTAGACAAGATAGTATCAAATAACATAATAACATAATATAGCATGAATTTAGAAGAAGAAAATGAGGTCACAGTGTTCGGTATAGACATATGTACAATGTTCTGAGTTACCATATAATATACAATACACAATACTATGCAGTGTACTAATGTACAGTACTATCTAGTGCAAAGCAGAAATGGGATGAGGTACAATTTTAGGTACAATTTACAGTAAGGTGTACGAGTTGTAGTGCAATCCTTCATCCATAAATATAAAGTGTGGGGAGTGGGTGCTACAGTGTGTTTGTTTAAAGTGGGTGTGTGCTATAAAGTGTGTGGAGTGGGTGCTACAGTGTGTTTGTTTAAAGTGAGTGTGTGCGTGTGGATGTGTGTGCTATGTGTGTTTGGTGGTTGTTGTTGTGTAGTGTTCATTCATTGTTCGTTTAGCAGCCTGATGGCCTGAGGATAGAAGCTACTTCTGAGTCTTTCTGTGCTCGCCTTGAGACTCCTGTATCGCTTGCCTGACGGCAGCAGTTCAAAGAGGCAGTTGTTCGGGTGGCTCGAGTCCTTAATAATTCTCTTAGCCTTCCCCTTGCAACGCTTGTAGTAAATGTTCTGGAGGGTGGGGAGCCCCCCTCCAATTGTGCGTTCGGCTGAACGTGTCACTCTTTGTAGTCTGCTTTGGTCTTTTGCAGTGCTATTCCCAAACCAGGAGGTGATGTTGCCGGTCAAGATGCTCTCTATTGTACATGAGTAGAAGTTCTTAAGGATCTTCTGGCTGACTTGGAACTTCCTTAGGCGCCTGAGGAAGTAGAGGCGTTGTCGTGCCTTCTTCACCACACTGTTAATGTGTGTGGTCCATGTCAAGTCCTCGGATATGTGGGCTCCGAGGTACTTGAAGCTGTTGACTCTCTCAACCGGTGCCCCGTCGATGCTGAGGGGGCTGTAGTCCTTGACCCCCGACCTCCTGAAGTCCACAATCATCTCCTTTGTTTTGCTGACGTTCAGGGAGAGGCTGTTTTCCTGGCACCATCCCGCCAGGACCTTGACCTCTTCCAGGTAGGCCCTCTCGTCGTTGGCAGAGATCAGGCCCACCACCACTGTGTCGTCAGCAAATTTGACGATTGTATTGCTACTTCGCTGAGCCACACAGTCGTGTGTGTACAGGGAGTAGAGGAGGGGACTCAGAACACAGCCCTGGGGGGCCCCTATGTTGAGGGTGATGGATGAGGAGGTGCAGTTGCCTGCTCTCACCACCTGGGGTCTGCCAGTCAGGAAGTCCAAGACCCACTGGCAGAGGTCATAGCCCAAGCCCAGGTCCCTGAGCTTGGCTATGAGTATGGAGGGGACTATGGTATTGAATGCCGAGCTGTAGTCGATGAATAGCATTCTCACATAGTTCCCCTGCCTCTTGTCCAGGTGTGATGCTGCTGTGTGCAGCACATGGGATATGGCGTCCTCCGTGGATTTAATGCAGGGGATGTACACAGCATTTCACTTTCAACCAGGTATCTGATTAATTTAATGTAGCAATTAGTAGTTCACCGAGTCCTTGGGTACATACAGGTTTTGACCAGCAGATGGAAGCGACGAGGCAGCTCAGCAGAGAGCAGCTGTCAACAAACATCCTAACAGAAAATATATACATACGAGGGGGAGGAGACTACATTGTGAGGGGGAAAATTACAGAACATTTGAAATGCATGGAAAAAATAGCATTTATTGTCAGTATTTTAGAGACCCCCCCAAAAATCCACAAATCATGTTTTCATGGGAGCTGATGTCTCATCTACACTGTAAACAATTTATGTTTTTTCACGGGAAATTCACTGTATTATTTTACAGATTACTTTTGTTTTTCTACTTTAAGTGTAAATGCCATAAAAATACAGTAAATTACCTTTTATCAAAATATGAACCATTAAATAAAGGTTGTAATCTGTAAATGTATTTGATTTTACTGTAATTTGACAGTAAGTATTTGGCAACATTGATGCCAGACATTTACCGTTTTCTTGCAGCTTCTTTTCTTACAGTGTAGGGAAGCCATGGCTCCCCTGGCTCCCCCATGGTTCGCACCCTGGCCCTTCCCTAATATTGTTGGGTATAACCTCTAACAGACCTGCATCTGATGATTGTCGTGCTCTGGCGGGTGTGTAGTTTATTAGAGAGTCAGCAATATAACTGGGTCCTTGTCCATTTAGAGGTTTGTATGTGAGGAGAAGCACCTTAAAATCAATTCTAAAAGTTACAGGAAGCCAGTGTAGAGTAGCTAAGACAGGACTAATGTGTTCCCTCCTTTTGGTATTAGTTAGTAGTCTATAGCTGCAGTGTTTTGAATGAGCTGGAGTCTTTCAGTCGTTTTCTTGGGGAAACCAGTGAATAGTGCATTGCAGTATAGTCTAGTCGGCTAGATATAAAAGCATGAATTAGCTTCTCTGCATCATTTTGATTTATGAACCTTCGCTATGTTTCTGAGATGAAAGAAGGCTATTTTGGTCACTGTTTAAATGGGCGTTGAAGTTCAAATCTGAGTCCAGGACGACACAGAGACTTGTCACCTCCGGTTTAATCCAAGTGGTTAAACTTCCCAGATTATTTGTTAGCATCTCTCTTTTTGATTTGGGGCCAACAAGTAGGACTTCAGTTTATACAGAGTTTATTGCTGTGGGCATCATTTGGTTCAGCGGATATTTACAATTGTGTATCATCCGCATTGCTGTGGAAATCTATACCATACTCTCTGATGATGTCAGAGTATGTCAAATCCAATTTAACATTAGCATTGTCTTTGTTCGTCAACCATTTTGGTCGGAAAATGTAATCTAACGATTTGTATAAGACGACGATGCTTCGGACCAGATCCATTTTGTTCAGTAGCCTACCGTATTTCGCATGTCATGTGGCCTACTGTATGTTCCCACATTTCCTTTTTCATAAATTTGTATCTGATTTTATCCCCCTTTCTCTTAATTTGGTAGCCAATAACACCCAACCTATTATCAAGCCAGTTTACCAACAAAGATCACTGATCCCAGTAGCCAGAACAAGCCGATGGTGACCTTGGTTATTGACGTTGGTCAAAAGTTATATTGTTCATGTAATGTCCCTCTACAAAGCTCTTTGGGTGTTCCAATAATTTTTTATGTACGTCTCACATACTATAGAACAAAACGAATGAACAATTTAATTTAAAGGATTTCTTTTAAACGTACATAAAGAAAATTGGAACACCCAAAGAGCTTTGTAGAGGTACATTATATGAACAATATCATTTTGGAGATAAAAAAAAAAGGCTCAATATCTCAAAACGACTCTGAACATAGAACCTTATAATGCAAAGCTGTGGTCTAATTTAGACTTGCCACAACAGCCAGCCAGTACCATGATAAACAGAGCACAAGTGTAGTAGTCTAACCCAGACTTACGACAGCCAGTACCATGATAAACAGTGCACAAGTGTAGTAGTCTAACCCAGACTTACGACAGCCAGTACCATGATAAACAGTGCACAAGTGTAGTAGTCTAACCCAGACTTACGACAGCCAGTACCATGACAAACAGTGCACAAGTGTAATAGTATGCTGTATGCTGATTTTTATGCCTATATGTTCATTTTGTGAACTTGCTGTGGGGCACTTTGGGCTGCGGTCCATGTGTGAAGGGTGTTATATAGAGTTGTTTGTTATTATTATTATAAAAAATGTATGCATTGAAATGTCTGTAAATCTCGACATTGAAAATGAGGGTGACCTCAATTGTCCTTTTCGAGAATAAATAAAGGTTTGAATAGTCTTACCCAGAATTGTCACGATAGCTGGTACCATGATAAACAGTGCACAAGGGTAGTAATCAGCGGCACGGTGGTGTAGTCGTTAACAGCAAGGTCCAGGGTTCGATTCCCGCTTGGGGACCAGGTTTCCATGATGCCAGTTACCCAGGTGGGGTATCTCCCAGGCCTTTCTGTGTGGAGTTTGCATGTTCTCCCCGTGCTCGCAAGGGTCCCCCCCCCCCCCCCCCCCCGATAAGATAAACCCAATGGTAAAACATGCACAACAGATCGCTAACGCTGTGGCGTCCTTGACGAAGACGGACAGGAGCACTTGGATTGGTCCCCGGGGCGCGGCTCACGTTGACGCCCTATCTGCTCCCAGCTGCCCTTGGGGGGGAAGGACAACGGGATGGGAAAAGTGCAGAGACATTTCATCGGCGACTCAGTGCATGTGTGTGTGACGTTCCTGTGGGTCGCCCATCTCGCGTGTGTGTGTTAAACTGCATGACAAATAAAGACTTCTAGTCTAACCATTATTATATATTATATTATAATCTAACCTAGACTTGCCACAACAGACAGCCCCATGTGAGAGCTAACAATTGCCCTCTAGCCATGGAAATGCTTTATGTGAAAAGGCTCCAATTCAAGCCAGTATACCAACAAAGATCACAGATACCAGTAGCCAGAAGAAAACGATGGTGACCTTGGATTTATTGGAAAATAATATTATTCATATAATAATGTACCTCTACAAATGGCTCTTTAGGTGTTACAATCTTTGGAAATGTAAGTTTAACAAAAGCAATGCTTTCAATTAAATTGTTCATTAGTTTTGTTCTATAGTATGTGGAGATAAAAAAGAAAGGGCTCAATATCTCATAACTACTCTGAACCTAGAACCTTATAATTCAAAGCTTGTGAGATCTTGCAATGCAGGGAAGTCAGATCAAATCATTAATGTGCAGCAGCACCATGTGCAATATTCCCTCATGTAAATATAACATTCTGGCTTTTGATTTATTAACTTTTATATGCATAAGTAGACCTGTATCACTGTACTACATATTAATACAACTCTGTACATACATCTGATCTATTACCCGTGTATATATTTTATACCCAGTTTGATCACCTGTACATTGTATATTACTATTGCACTTTACTGTTACATTTGCACTCTGGTTGGATGCCCAAATTCTTCTTGTTGTACCGTACTTGTGTTGTATAATGACAATACATTTGAATCAAATACCTGAAATAATGTAAAAAGAAATACTAGCGCTCAAGTGTATGACACGACATTAGCCTGTTGATCATCTAAATCACTTCCCCTCACCACCTGCAGGGGCTCATAACAGAAACAAGCGTTTCATTATAAAGTATTCTGTATTTTGTTCTGACAAATAATAAACAAACTTGAAACTTGAACAAGGGTCTGTGTCGTTTCAGCATTGACCATGAGATGGCGATATTGTATATGTAGAGAAACGACATGATTTCTCCGCTTGGCTGGAGAAATAAATAACAGGCATCTAAAGCTAACTGATAAATGTATCTCTACTGGCTCTGCAGTACTGTCTGCACTAAAAGTTACATTATCCAAAATGGTACAATGTATATTTAATATTAATCACATAACATTTAAGTAGCACCGTCCTTAAAATGTAAACAAATGTCATGTAGGGTGCACTTTAAGAAATCCAAGTCAAAATATCTAATTTTAAAAACGTTTTATTAGAGCTGTTAAAGTCCAGCGCACGCAACAGGCGATTTTTGCCAGGCGACGACTTTTTAAGCCAGGCGACGGACAGAATTTTATCGCTTCCATTGTTATGAATGAGACAACCCACACAGCAGGAGATTTTCATTGAATAACCTACGTATTATTACCATGCTACTTAATATGTTAATTATTAATTAACAGGAACAATTTAAATAAATAACTTGTCATTAACTAATAAATTGACAATGGGCCACGATGCACCTGTTTTTATACTCGGGTAACAAAAGAAGTTGTGGATGTTGACAGAGTTGAATGTCCAGGCTGCAGCTGATGTAGTTTGTAAGGTTTATTGTCCAAAGAGAATTATGGTTGAGAACAGAACAGTTTGCGTCTTCCGTATTCCTCTGTGAAAAAACGCTCTCTCTCAGCAGGTGCATAACATTACTTGTCCAATCGGTGCCTAGTGAACGTATTTTAGCGATCCGTCATGCAGTAATGTCAGGAAGAATGAGGAGAGGTTGTATTCGTATATGGTGGTTTAATTCCAGCTCAATATGGGTTTTACAGGTTAATACTTCCCTTGTAATGCACAACACAGCTACCTGTTAATAAGCTCGCTTCACGACAACCTAACATCCGGTCCGTCCTCCTATATCTCCCGGGGGGAAACAACACCCCCAGCTAAACAGAGTGACACATATAGCTTATTATATTACCTGAACGGTCGTGTCTGGTGTGGGGTGCTAAGCGAGCGACAGCCGATCACATCGCCAGGCGACGTCGCTCGCCTGCCGTGTCCTTTGGACTTTACAGAACATAAAGATCAGAATAGAAAACAATAAATAGCAGGGGATGAGTTGAGAATTTTGGAAAGGCGTTTAGGAAAGAAACATTAGTGACCCGTGTCTAATACTCTTCTCCCTCGTCATCCTCTCCATCCACGCTGTCGGCTCCCACCTCCTCGTAGTCCTTCTCCAGGGCTGCCATGTCCTCTCTGGCTTCTGCAAACTCTCCCTCCTCCATGCCCTCACCCACATACCAGTGCACAAAGGCACGCTTGGCGTACATGAGGTCAAACTTGTGGTCAAGCCGAGCCCAGGCCTCAGCCACGGCAGTAGTGTTGCTCAACATGCACACAGCCCTCTGGACCTTGGCCAGGTCTCCACCAGGGACTACGGTGGGGGGCTGGTAGTTGATGCCCACCTTGAAACCAGTAGGGCACCAGTCAACAAACTGGATGGTGCGTTTGGTTTTAATTGTGGCAATGGCAGCGTTGACATCTTTGGGCACCACATCACCACGGTACAGAAGGCAGCAGGCCATGTACTTTCCGTGGCGAGGGTCGCATTTCACCATCTGGTTGGCCGGCTCAAAGCAGGCATTGGTGATTTCAGAGACGGTTAACTGCTCGTGGTAAGCCTTCTCAGCTGAGATGACTGGGGCATAGGTAGCCAGAGGGAAATGGATACGAGGATATGGCACCAAATTGGTCTGGAACTCTGTCAGATCAACATTGAGAGCACCATCAAAACGGAGGGAGGCAGTAATGGAGGACACAATTTGGCTAATAAGCCTGTTGAGGTTAGTGTAGGATGGACGCTCAATGTCAAGGTTCCTACGGCAGATATCATAGATAGCCTCATTATCGACCATGAAAGCACAGTCGGAGTGCTCTAGGGTGGTGTGTGTGGTCAGGATGGAGTTGTAAGGCTCCACCACAGCGGTGGACACCTGGGGAGCTGGGTAGATGGAGAACTCCAGCTTGGACTTCTTGCCATAGTCAACAGACAGGCGCTCCATCAACAGGGAGGTGAAACCAGAGCCGGTACCACCTCCAAAGCTGTGGAAGACCAGGAAGCCCTGAAGGCCAGTGCACTGGTCAGCCTGAGGAGAAAGAGGGGAACACAGGTCAACAAAACCATTTTCACATTTAGATATCTTAAATATACATTATTAATCTCTGCTGTGGTACCCACCAATTTACGCATCCTGTCCAACACCAGGTCAATGATCTCTTTGCCAATGGTGTAGTGTCCGCGGGCGTAGTTGTTGGCAGCATCCTCCTTGCCAGTGATCAGCTGCTCAGGGTGGAACAACTGGCGGTAAGTTCCACTGCGGACCTCATCTGAGGGGAAAGATCAAGTATCAAGTTAAATGAGAGCTAATGAAAGCGTTCGAGTACAATACCTGTATGTTTATCACATTTTAAAAAGGAGCTTACCGATGACAGTTGGCTCCAGATCTACAAACACAGCCCTGGGGACGTGTTTGCCAGCTCCAGTCTCACTGAAGAAGGTGTTGTAAGAATCATCTCCTCCTCCGATGGTCTTGTCGCTGGGCATCTGTCCGTCCGGCTGGATGCCATGTTCCAGGCAGTAGAGCTCCCAGCAGGCATTGCCGATCTGGACACCAGCCTGACCAACGTGGACCGAGATACATTCACGCTGGAAGAAAATGAGATCTTTTAATTGTTTTGTAAAACTATTGTTACAAGTTACAAGAACAACAACCAAATTCCAACTGTGTCAATTTAAACCAGCTCAATTACTACCCTTTAGTAACAAACAAGTAATTATCACTCCCCCTCCTTCGTTTTGGGCTGGGTAGCGATTCTTTTAAGATATCAAATCGAATTAGTTACCAAAGTAGTTCATCTCATCAGTGTCCCGTGAGCCAGTAAGTTTGTTTGTTCCAAGATACAACATTTCTTTGGTATAATCACAATCCAAAATGTAACAACGCGGCCCCTGTAAATGTCCTAACCCAACCCCCTCCAATGTACAGTAAATTACCAAGTATGGTTTTGTCAATATTCCAATGTACAGTTTTGTTTGTACAGTTGTACAGTGTCCCCCACCCACCCACCCCTCCTACCCAACCCCCACCCCCCACCCACTCAACCCCACCCCACCTACCCAACCTCCTCCAATGTACAGTTTCTACATCAAATGTATATACTCTCTTTTCTGGACTCTTTTTGTATCACAAACTGTACTGTATTTGCAAATCTGGTATGTCATAAATGTATAGATGTAGTACTGTCTATCTGTATGTCATGTATGTCATATATGTTATGATGAATTGAAAATGGGGGACCCTGATGTAAACAAGACGAAAGTCTTTCTCTGGTCTGCATCCCCTTAACAATTGTATGTATTGAGCTGTACTGTACTGTACCCATTCTGCAATCTGTTAATAAAGTTTTCAATCAATCAAACGGCACACGCACATGACTCAGCAAAGTAAGGTATCGTTTTGGTATCTGTATTGTACATTTTCAAAACGATACCAAGCCTCCGTTTAATAACCGTCTAGTGTGAACCCAGATGTTCCAGTGTGCTTCTTTTGGTTATGGCTCACTGACTCAATGTATTTATAACTCATCCCCTGCAATCTATTGTTTTCTATTATGATGTATTGTGCCTCAGCAAGGCTCATGTGAACAGAATGTCCTGGTATTGGTTAGCTGAACCTCAGTCTTGGCAGATATTAATAGCAAGGCGCTGCCAACAAAGCTCTTGATGAACAACCCGGCGGTGGTGCTTGTTCCATGTTTTTGGAACAAACGTGCTGAGATCAAATCTAAGCAACCAAATATTGAAATTGGGGCCAAAGGTGTAGCCCTAGTCAGCAGTTCCTCATCTTTAAACCAGTGCTAGTGTCATCGATCTCCTTGTCTTCACGCTCGTCACCTACCACCTGCGGACCCGGTGTGAAAATGAACAACAAAGTTAACAGCCTAGCAGAGTGGTGTTAAAAAAAAACGTTCCATGATAAGCAGCACTAAAGTGATATGCCATGGAGTGGACCCTCCCCATTTGATAAGGCCTTGACGCCCAGGGACCCCAGCCACGAAGATAATGTCGTTTGATTTAGTCCATAATTACAACCGTCTATATACTGTAGTTGGAGAGATGACACAGTGGCTAAATCTGAGGGTGGGGTCACAAGACGTCTAAAGCAGCCAACTGATGTCTGTCTGCATTATATATTATTATGGTCAAGTCTGAAAGTAAGATGAGTCATTATTTCCTGTCAAAGCAGCATTCTCTCTGTTTGGGGGGGGGGGGGGCAGGGGTGGGAGGCAGGGGGGCGGGGGGGGTCACGAACAGGCATCCCTCTGTTGTTAGAAGTCACTAACCAAAGAGATTGAGCACCACTGATATTAAGAGTTAAACGAAACCCATGGTCAAAATAGTCAAAACATTCTTTGTGGCAACTTCTAGCAAAATAAAATATAGCCAGTGTGTAAATTGAAGATTGAATGAAGGTTCTTCCTTCTTTTGCTGCATTTACAACAAGTATGATTGCCGACCACACTGTGTGTCGACTTGTAAACGTCGTATTTATTGTACCTATATGTGAAATTGTTGATAAACTATGTCTTTGTTTTTTTTTATGCTCGCTGTCGCTGTAAATCAGTGTCTCACGAGTTGAAATAAAGGTTTGAAATGAAATGAAAATAAACTACTCCCATTTTTTCCTGGGAGTGTGCAGAGGACCTCCTGGAACCTGCCCAAGGACCAAACACCACTGAGCCCCTGCCCAGTGCTCTGGTTTGAACATATGTAACGGTTTCCATTGGAAATTCTGCCTCCATGTCATTGTCACACACGACTGATGAACCGTTATAGTAATCTGCACAATCGGCCCAAAAGTCAGACAGCTGGAGAGGATGGGAGAGAGAGGGGCGCAGTGCGAGGGAGGAAAGAAAATGCTTTCTTTGTACAGAAACTAGACATCAGGACATCGTGCTCCACATCACCTGACATGAGGCTGCATGACAAATTAACTCTTAACACGGAAAGGTCTGTTTTTCACAGTTGTTAAAAACACCACTCATCACGGGATGGCAGATGAATCAATCTCCAGGACCGAACATCTCTTGACAAACACAGCCTATGTAGCATAATAAAAATTAAACACTGTGATTTACCATACCTTGCTACCTGTCTATCTTTTTTATGCTCGCTTATGCCTGTATTTTTTACTGTTGTGAAGCACTTTGAACTGCAACCTCTGTATGAAAAGTGCTATACAAATAAAGTTATTATTATTATATAAGATAAGATATTCATTTATTCCTTCCTTTTTCAGGCATAACATGTAATAACGGCCTTAATTCGTGATGCTTAGCACAATGACCTTTAAGCCAATGGGGTCACCGCGCGCGTCGCAGGGAACACGTGGAAGTGAGTGGCGCATAAATACTGCAGTTGAGTTGATGTTCAAATCATATGGCAACAGTTTTACCGACTGACTATGCCATCAATCATCACATTAATAAATACCATGTCCACCCGGGTTTGGTTTCAAAAGCGATGTAACCACAGTACGCGATGTCCAATACGTCTGTTTTGTTTGTTACCCCCACGCCCTAATAAAAAGACGTTTGTTAATAAAAAGGAACGGTTTAACACTGCGGACACACTCTCTGCGTCCATAACTATCTGACCGTTTCCATCCATCCATCTCACAGTTGTTACCGGCTTATTCATAACTGATCTGACAGATGAGAGGTTTCGTTTAATTGTGTAATAATACTCACCATGTTTCTGTAGAGTTAGCGTCGAAAGTGAAGAAGGTTGAAAGAGGAAGAGGCTAAATTAACTCTCACAGGTAGACCTTTATGAGTCCGTTGTAAGAAGTTATTCACCGGCTCGCGCTGGGTGGGGCTATTTATCGTCGCCCGTGCCCCGGCTGCTGTATCCGATTGGCTGAGCTGCTGAGCATCACGTGGAGGAATTAATGAAAACTTTATTAACAGATTGCAGAATGGGTACAATTAACAGTATGGCTCAATACAATTACACGCAATTGTTAAGAGGATGCAGACCAGAGAAAGACGTTTGTCTTGTTTACATCAGGGTCCCCCATTTTCAATTCATAGTGACATTTATGACATACACAACATACATGACATCATGACATTTATGGCATCGGGACATACATGACATACAGGTATTTAGTACTGTTACATTTGTGACATTATGATATGCAAATATAGTACTGTTACCCCTAGATCCTGACAGAGAGTATATGATGGGGAGGAGACTGTACATTAGGAGGGGGTGGGTGGGTGGGAGAGAAATATACATACAGTGGGGAGAGAATATATACATACGGTGGGGAGGAGACTGTACATTAGGAGGGGGTGGGTGGGTGGGAGAGAAATATACATACGGTGGGGAGAGAATATATACATGGGGAGGAGACTGTCTATTAGGAGGGGGTGGGGGGGTTTGGACATTTACGGTGGCCAGTTTCGGATTGCAGCCTCCCGTAGGTGCTCTTTAAGAGCGGTTTTGAATAGGGATTCACATTCCTTTACAGCTTTGGGTATAGGGTGTTCCATATTGATGTGGCATAATTGCGAAACGTGTTTAGTCCCTTGTTTGAGCCGAATCTGGGTTTAACATGATTTGTTGAGCTTCCTCTGGTGTTGTGGTCATGGTATTCACTGACCTTTGGGAAGTATTTTGACATGTACATGGGTACCTTAGTCGTATAGTGTATTGTAGATGTGGGCCGTTTTCTATTGGATAAAAAGTGGCCAAGTTACCCCTGCTGCCGGGTGCGCGAGGACTGGGCGTGACCGGTTAACGGTAATTACATTCAGTATTTCGGTGGCAGCAGGCATGTATGTCAAATCCAATTTAACATTAGCATTGTCTTTGTTTGTCAACCATTTTGGTCGGAAAATGCAATCTATCCATTTTTATATAAGACGACGACGATGCTTCGGACAAGATCCATTTTGTTCAGTAGCTTATACCGTATTTTGCATGTGGCCTACCTTGGGGAGCATATGTTCCCACAGCCCTATGTTCCTATGTTCCCACAGCCCTATGTTCCCACAGCCCTATGTTCCCACAGCCCTATGTTCCCATGTTCCCACAGCCATATGTTCCCACAGCCCTATGTTCCCACAGCCCTATGTTCCCACAGCCTTATGTTCCCACAGCCCTATGTTCCCACAGCCCTATGTTCCAACAGCCCTATGTTCCCACAGCCATATGTTCCCACAGCCCTATGTTCCCACAGCCCTATGTTCCCACAGCCTTATGTTCCCACAGCCCTATGTTCCCACAGCCCTATGTTCCCACAGCCCTATGTTCCCACAGCCCTATGTTCCCACAGCCTTATGTTCCCACAACCCTATGTTCCCACAGCCTTATGTTCCCACAGCCCTATGTTCCAACAGCCCTATGTTCCCACAGCCATATGTTCCCACAGCCCTATGTTCCCACAGCCCTATGTTCCAACAGCCCTATGTTCCCACAGCCATATGTTCCCACAGCCCTATGTTCCCACAACCCTATGTTCCCACAGCCTTATGTTCCCACAGCCCTATGTTCCAACAGCCCTATGTTCCCACAGCCATATGTTCCCACAGCCCTATGTTCCCACAGCCCTATGTTCCCACAGCCTTATGTTCATACAGCCTTATGTTCCCACAGCCCTATGTTCATACAGCCCTATGTTCCCACAGCCCTATGTTCCCACAGCCTTATGTTCCCCTATGTTCCCACAGCCCTATGTTCTCACAGCCCTATGTTCCCACAGCCCTATGTTCTCACAGCCTTATGTTCCCACAGCTCTATGTTCCCACAGCCCTATGTTCCCACAGCCTTATGTTCCAACAGCCCTATGTTCCCACAGCCCTATGTTCCCACAGCCCTATGTTCCCACAGCCTTATGTTCCCACAGCCCTATGTTCCCACAGCCTTATGTTCCCACAGCCCTATGTTCCCACAGCCCTATGTTCCCACAGCCTTATGTTCCCACTGCCCTATGTTCCCACAGCCCTATGTTCCCACAGCCCTATGTTCCCACAGCCTTATGTTCCCACAGCCCTATGTTCCCACAGCCTTATGTTCCCCTATGTTCCCACAGCCCTATGTTCCCACAGCCTTATGTTCCCACAGCCCTATATTCCCACAGCCTTATTGTAGTGGCCGACTGTCACTCCCCGAATGTGCTGACAGGCGTCACAATGCACCCATAATTAATGAAACAGTTTGTGATGTAAAGAATGTCCCAAGTTGCGGCTGGTATACGGTTTATAGGGTTTTATTGTCCAAAGGTGAATGACAGTGAATGAAATGGTACAATTAGAGCAGTTGTCAGTTGCTCTGTCTATCAGTTCCAAACAGTGAAACAGGTAGGAAAAACGAATCTCCATAACAGGTGCATGAAATTACTGTAATCAGCTAGGTTACTTATAGAGGGTGGGGCTATAATGGAGGTGGTGAGCCCCCTAGTGTTCAAACATAAATAAGACACTAAACAATAAGAATTCTAATATTCTAGCAATACAAATCCACCAAGTCGGTTTCTGCTTCTACAGATGCAAAGTTTAGTTTTATGTCATCTTGACTATTGCTCTGCGATGTGGTCATCTGCTGCCAGTGGTGACCTCAGGAATCTCCAGGTGGTCCAGAACAGGGCAGCACGGTTGGTACTAGGCTGCTCACTAAGGTCTAATGTGAGCCGTATGCATGCCCGCCTCTCTTGGCATAACGTTGAAATTAGATTGTCTTTTAATATACTTGTGCTGTTCAAGTTGGTCATGAGCAGTAAAACTCCTGTTTTTATACATAATCATATTGTTTTTAGTAATACTAAAAACAATATGTAAAGTAATTTTTTGTTTTTGTTTTACACTAATGTAATTTTAGCTATCTTAATTGTTACAGTAGTTTCATTATGCATTGTGTGTACTGACTTTTAATCATTTTGTTTTTGCAATAGTGATTGTTTTTGTATGTTTTTTTGTGTGTGGACCCCAGGAAGACTAGCTGGTTGCTATCGCACCAGCTAATGGGGATCCCTAATAAAATAAAATAAAAGATAGCCTATCGTTTCGTTTTCTCGAGATCTCGAGAAAATTATCGCGTTATCACGAGAAAACGAATTAAATTAACTCGTTATCACGGGAAAACGGAGAAAATAAAATGTATGAATGTACGGCCTCTTAGGGCTTCTGTATTAAACAGTAGAAGCTGATTACTTTCTGGTGATATATCACATTCACACTCTCAAGTGATTTGGATTGATTTTACAACTGCAAATACATAGGCTGTCCAAAACATTTCAAAACAGTGTGTATGGTTCTTCAGTGCAAAGGTTCAACTAATAAGACATTAATAAGACAATTACTCATTGTAATTATAATGATTCAGAATTTTATTAATAGGCCAAGAACATAACAAATACTTTCTCTTTTTGCCTGGTCAAGTAAAGAGAAGATCCAAAATATATTTCAAAAAGACATCACACTGGTGAAAAAGTGCACTGCTTTTGGATATGTTGTGCTTTTGTGAGATATAGGTATGGCAGAGCCAGAACATTCAAGTTACGTTACTTAATACTCCTCTCCCTCCTCCTCTCCCTCACCCTCGACTGAGTCGACTCCCACCTCCTCGTAGTCCTTCTCCAGGGCTGCCATGTCCTCTCTGGCCTCAGAGAACTCTCCCTCCTCCATGCCCTCACCTACATACCAGTGCACAAAGGCACGCTTGGCGTACATGAGGTCAAACTTGTGGTCAAGCCGAGCCCAGGCCTCAGCAATAGCCGTGGTGTTGCTCAACATGCACACAGCCCTCTGGACCTTGGCCAGGTCTCCACCAGGGACTACGGTGGGGGGCTGGTAGTTGATGCCCACCTTGAAACCAGTAGGGCACCAGTCAACAAACTGGATGGAGCGTTTGGTTTTAATGGTGGCAATGGCAGCGTTGACGTCTTTGGGCACCACATCACCACGGTACAGAAGGCAGCAGGCCATGTACTTTCCGTGGCGAGGGTCGCATTTCACCATCTGGTTGGCCGGCTCAAAGCAGGCGTTGGTGATTTCAGACACTGAGAGCTGCTCGTGGTAAGCCTTCTCAGCTGAGATAACTGGGGCATAGGTAGCCAGAGGGAAATGGATACGAGGATATGGCACCAAATTGGTCTGGAACTCTGTCAGATCAACATTGAGAGCACCATCAAAACGGAGGGAGGCAGTAATTGAGGACACGATTTGGCTAATAAGCCTGTTGAGGTTAGTGTAGGATGGACGGTCAATGTCGAGGTTCCTACGGCAGATATCATAGATAGCCTCATTATCGACCATGAAAGCACAGTCGGAGTGCTCTAGGGTGGTGTGTGTGGTCAGGATGGAGTTGTAAGGCTCCACCACAGCGGTGGACACCTGGGGAGCTGGGTAGATGGAGAACTCCAGCTTGGACTTCTTGCCATAGTCAACAGACAGGCGCTCCATCAGCAGGGAGGTGAACCCAGAGCCGGTACCACCTCCAAAGCTGTGGAAGACCAGGAAGCCCTGAAGGCCAGTGCACTGGTCAGCCTGAGGAGAAAGAGGGGAACACAGGTTAATAAAACCATTTTCACATTTAGATATATTAATTATATATATATATATATATATATATATATATATATATATATATATATATATATATATATATATATATATATATATATATATATATATATATATATATATATATAATCTATCTCTGCTGTAGTACGCACCAGTTTGCGGCACCTGTCCAGCACCAGGTCAATGATCTCTTTGCCAATGGTGTAGTGTCCGCGGGCGTAGTTGTTGGCAGCATCCTCCTTGCCAGTGATCAGCTGCTCAGGGTGGAACAACTGGCGGTAGATTCCAGTGCGGACCTCATCTGAAAAGAGATGCTGTTGAGTTGGAGTACCATTTCAATAAAATCGGTAGTCTTTTAACCACAGCTCAGGTAAACCTACCGATGACAGTTGGCTCCAGATCTACAAACACAGCCCTGGGGACGTGTTTTCCAGCTCCAGTTTCACTGAAGAAGGTGTTGAAAGAATCATCTCCTCCTCCGATGGCTTTGTCACTGGGCATCTGTCCGTCCGGCTGGATCCCATGTTCCAGGCAGTAGAGCTCCCAGCAGGCATTGCCGATCTGGACACCAGCTTGACCCACATGGATGGAGATACACTCACGCTGGGAAGGGTGAAACATTTTGGATTTAAGATTATTGTTTCATTATGTAGCCCCTGTCCTCTGTCTAACATGGTCATAATAGATCTGTGCCCACATAAGAACAATATTTCCACTACAACTTACAATTACAGTGTCACATACGTGCAGGGGTGTAGCTCCAGATTCTGGGCCCCATGAAAGAATGTATTTGTAGGCCCCCTGTGTATGCGAGCGCGCGTAAGCGTGCGAGCAAATTTTTTTGGAATTTTTTTATTGATGAAAACGCATAATATGGTTTTTACCTATACATTCGGATCAGCAGTTCAGCACCTGCACTGTTGGTGGGTGAGCCTAGTAAAGGATGTCGCATTGCGTTCATCTTCAATGAATGGACCAATGCAATAGTCTACCAAAGCCCCCCTCTCTCTCTATATATCTCACACACACACACACACACACACACACACACACACACACACACACACACACACACACACACACACACACACACACACACTTCAGAAACAAACATAGTATCAATGAGAGCATCAATAATACACCTGAGTGATGTCTAGTAAAAAAAAGTGCTGGGCCCTTGGAATCATCCTAAGCTACCCCCCCCCCCCCCAGCTACGCCCCTGCGTACGTGGGTTGTTCATTATCATTATTGCCATATTTGTAACACCATGTAAACATCAGGTTAGTATATGTAATATGTGTTATTTGTATGTGGTGTGTGTGTCATGGTATTAATGTCTGTTCCTTTCTTTCTTTGTCAGGTGCCGCCCGTCCCGTCCCTACACTGAAGAGTGCTGATTGCCTGATGAATGGCAGCTGACGGCAGCAGCCTCGAGGGGCGGGTGGATGAAGCCTGACAGCACACACACATCCTGGCGCCTCATTCTGTCATTTGCCAGTGACCAGAGTGGAGTGGGGTTGCCATTGTTTGCCACTGTTGTGGAACGATACTGTGCTTATTTACCACTTTGTGTGGACCAAGTACTGTGTGTATATATATATATATATATATATATATATATATATATATATATATATATATATATATATATATATATATATATATATATATATATATATATATATATATATATATATATATATATATATATATATATATATATATATATATATATATATATATATATATATATATATATATTGTTGGCCTCTGTGCCACTTCCCTACTTGAGTGAGTATTCTCTTGTTGGCCTCTGTGCCTATAGTGTGGAGAGTGATACTCTACTGCCATGTGCCACTGTTCCATTTAAGTGGAACTATATATATATATATTAGTAAACTGTATGCCATTGCCACTTTGTGTGGACTTGTACTTTTGGTACGTTTGCTGGGTGGTTCCCAGTACCAACTCTGGCTGGTTGGTTAGTGTCTGTGGACGCTGATTTAGTTTACTTCATTATATATACCTTGTTTGTTCTCCCCTTACCCTTTTCCCTGTTTGTCTATTTGTTGTGGGTTTTATTCCCCTCTTGTATTACATAATAAATATCATTTACCTTTTGGAAAACGCATTTGTTTGTTTGCTTGCCTACCGGGACCTGTGCTTAAAGCACTCACTGGACGGGCTGGTTTCATGTACAGCCCGCTCCAGGTATATTTTATATCAGACCTTTGTACATGACATACAGTATATCTCAAGTTTATTTATTCTATGTTGATTCATTCATTATCTCATTTAGCTCAAAGGCTATAAAAAGAAAATATTGGGGTACTTTTATGGAATATTCTGTTTTACCATTGTACATTATATAAATCATCTACCATGGTACTACTGACCCTTATATAAATCATCTACCATGGTACTGACCATTATATACATAATTTAGTGATGGTACTGACCATTATATACATCGTTTACCATGGTACTACTGACCATTATATACATAATTTACCATGGTAGCCTACTAACCATTATATACATCATTTACCATGGTACTGACCATTATATACACCATTTACCATGCTACAGCCATGGTAAAAGTTGTGGATCGCAATGATGGCACTTTAAGCGATACCATAGTAATTCCATGGTGTAAGCCCATTTAAACCATGATATGGCCACAAAATAATAGAAATACCATGATACCTTTTCCAAGAGTCAGTATAGTACAATATCTGGAGTAAAATCAAATATTTTGGTGGCAGGAGCATCGAAAATGACAAAACAGTTCAAAAGATCGGGTAGCCAGAACATGAAGAAAATATTTCTTGGACATAATTCACAAGGTCCATGATTCCTTGTAGAATTGTTTACATTCCAATTTATTTCACATTCAGCACAGCTTAAAATAAATTGGGTAATTTTCACGAATAGAAAAGGGGTAAGCTGAGTCTAGGTGGGTTTATGCTCCACTACATCCCTGAAGATGGCCGACTACAATCTGTTTAGGTATAGCAGCCCATCCCATGTGCCGTCTACTGCCGCTGGTATAGTGTGACATAAAACCAGGCATTCAACACACATGGTGAGAGAGGATTATCTAGGTCAGACATGTTCAAGGCTGCTGTCTCTTTAAATTATAATGAGGCCGCATCCACACATTCTCTGCTGAGATTAAATGTCCTTGGTGTTGTTCCTTTGTTTTCCAAAATAGAGATAGAAATATCTCCCCGAAGCAGGCATAGACGACCGGTTTAATATACCATCACATCTCATCTAAAAGGCAAATGTGATATTCTCACTCTGCGATTACATGTTTTGATAATAGAATGCAAAGGCTATTGGCTTGACTTGCATCAGGAGCGTCGCACAAATAGATCTATTCAACCACAAAATAGGATTCCAAACTGGTAACAGATAAAGCGGCAGCCCCCCTGCTAAACCAACAACGTCTAATCTGCTTTAAAAGGCTATAGATGGGCAAAGGATTATGCTTTGCAGATAACAGTGCATGGCACTAATGGAAAAGAGAGAAAAGCAAATACTTATATACATTTGCCTGCAAATATGTGACCATAGATGTTTGAAAACAGAAATACACAGCCAACAACAATAACATTCACAGTTACTGTATGTACAATAGACTGACAGGTGCACAAAATGGCAGATAAACATCACAAAACGTATACCCACCCCTCCTGCCCCCCCCCCCCCAAAACAATTAGCAAATACATTTCCAAATCTGGCTACAGATTAAAATGATAATCTAAGAGATGAAATATGAAGTCTTGCTCACCATGATTGCTTGTCGAGATTATGTAATGTAATGAGACAAGGCTGAGGAGTGTTAGCTTCGGAGGTGTGCGGCGTCTGAGGCTAATGTGATGACGTGCCACACGCTCTACCGTGATGAAGTGCGCAGACCGTTATTTCTGTGTCGCAGTGAGCAGTTCTCCCGCTCACTTCTGATTAGCTCTGATTTATACACATGCCCTTTTCTTTTAAGATTAGGCGTCTTCTCCCTCGGCAGTCGTGCCAAACTCATAATCTAGGAATGTGAGGTCGGGGGTAATTTGGAGACCGATATCCTCCTTTAGATAGATGGGATTATATTAATATGTCAAATTGTTTATGTTATCAACAGGTGATCCCTAATCGTGAACATAATGACGTTTCATAATCTGTTGATGGTTTGAGGACGGATTGAGACGCTAGAAGGTGAACTATTAGTTGACGATCACCTGTTTTATGGGTTTAGTTTTCTTATGGGTCTGTTGGCTAGACCAGCCCTTCGTAAGAGTGGGACACATGGGCCAATTGTGCCAGAAGATGGTGTTGTTGCAAATCGCATGTATAGGCAACCCCTGCCAGTTTAGGTTTTAATCCCTCATCCTCCAGCCCATAATGACCACAGGGCCAACTGTCCTTGCATTCTTTATTTTCCAATTAGAAAATGCTCATGGATTTGGATTATTCAAATTTCAGATATGAACACGAGAATCACATTTTCAAATATGACTTTGTGAATTTACATGAGAACCGTATTTTTCGACGTGCGATGCCTTGAAACCTGAGCACGTGGAACCATACAAAGTGCACATGAAAATATGCCAACGTGTGAAGTGCCAAACCCATGGGCTTGTTTTGTGCCTCGGGGCGGGGAATGGACTGCCCACGAATTCTGTTGAGGTAATAATGACGTAATAACCCCTGTCTGTTGAAAATGAAACCTGCAGTTGTAAAATTCCAAGATAGATTTCTGAGGAAGGGGGGGGGGGGGGGGGGGGCAGATAAAAACTCACTCCTCAAAGGGGTTAAGAAAGAGAAATAGGACTGTGTGTGGGTACGCCTACCTAAGAATCCGCCATGCCGTCAAACAGCAAAAGAGTCCCTCTTGGGTGTTTTGGTTTGACATGAATTTGAGTGGGTATACAAGAGCCGTTCTTCTTGCTGGCCACACCTCAGCGTCTAAGGTGAACATTACAGAAACCTGCCCTATACCAAAGTGCAGTACCAAGAGATTGTCTTTGGCCTAGAGGTCGCTGTTTGACAGAAATAATTCTACCTTTGAAGATCAGCTAATTGTTTACAGATTAAATTAAACGTCCAGAAAACAGCTTGGAGCAGAAGAGTAGGTGGGCTCTTTATTCTTCATTCTTCTTCAGTATTTTCCTCTCATGATAACAAGGAAACTTATATTCTACATGCAATACTTGAATCAATGTATTATAGCTATGTTAATTACTCCCACAGAAGATAGGGCTAACTTTCATTCTTCCCCAAATCCCACCTACGGTAACAACATTTTTACTTTTATTGTTCTAAAACAAAAAACGGAGACAACTTGGTTTGTCACACAGGAACTTTATTTTCTTCAGCACAAGTCAGACGGACTGACATTTGATAGACATAGTCTTGTTGGAATGCATATAGAATCATATTGAGGACCCGTTCCATTTCCTGTTAAATTAACACCTTGAATTCCCTTTTTAGTTTTTAATACTTAATACTCCTCTCCCTCCTCCTCTCCCTCACCATCGACGGAGTCGACTCCCACCTCCTCGTAGTCCTTCTCCAGGGCTGCCATGTCCTCTCTGGCCTCAGAGAACTCTCCCTCCTCCATGCCCTCACCTACATACCAGTGCACAAAGGCACGCTTGGCGTACATGAGGTCAAACTTGTGGTCAAGCCGAGCCCAGGCCTCAGCAATAGCTGTAGTGTTGCTCAACATGCACACAGCCCTCTGGACCTTGGCCAGGTCTCCACCAGGGACTACGGTGGGGGGCTGGTAGTTGATGCCCACCTTGAAACCAGTAGGGCACCAGTCAACAAACTGGATGGTACGTTTGGTTTTAATGGAGGCAATGGCAGCGTTGACGTCTTTGGGCACCACATCACCACGGTACAGAAGGCAGCAGGCCATGTACTTGCCGTGGCGAGGGTCGCATTTCACCATCTGGTTGGCCGGCTCAAAGCAGGCGTTGGTGATTTCGGACACTGAGAGCTGCTCGTGGTAAGCCTTCTCAGCTGAGATAACTGGGGCATAGGTAGCCAGAGGGAAATGGATACGAGGATATGGCACCAAATTGGTCTGGAACTCTGTCAGATCAACATTGAGAGCACCATCAAAACGGAGGGAGGCAGTAATGGAGGACACAATTTGGCTAATAAGCCTGTTGAGGTTAGTGTAGGATGGACGGTCAATGTCGAGGTTCCTACGGCAGATATCATAGATAGCCTCATTATCGACCATGAAAGCACAGTCGGAGTGCTCTAGGGTGGTGTGTGTGGTCAGGATGGAGTTGTAAGGCTCCACCACAGCGGTGGACACCTGGGGAGCTGGGTAGATGGAGAACTCCAGCTTGGACTTCTTGCCATAGTCAACAGACAGGCGCTCCATCAGCAGGGAGGTGAAACCAGAGCCGGTACCACCTCCAAAGCTGTGGAAGACCAGGAAGCCCTGAAGGCCAGTGCACTGGTCAGACTGAGGAGAAAGAGGGGAACACAGGTCAACAAAACCATTTTCACATTTAGATATATTGCTTATATATAATATAAATATGTAAATATTATAGGTATTGTTAATCTATCTCTGCTATGGTACCCACCAGTTTGCGGCACCTGTCCATGACCAAGTCAATGATCTCTTTGCCAATGGTGTAGTGTCCGCGGGCGTAGTTGTTGGCAGCATCCTCCTTGCCAGTAATCAGCTGCTCAGGGTGGAACAACTGGCGGTAAGTTCCACTGCGGACCTCATCTGAGGGGAAAGATCAAGTATCAAGTTAGATGAGAGCTAATGAAAGCATTTGAGTACAATACCTGTATGTTTATCACGTTCTATTCTATTCTATTCACATATATGCTTTTTTATTTAACCTTTATTTACCCAGGCAAGCAATTAAGAACAAATTATTATATCCAAAAGCAGCCTGTCCAAAAAGCAAAGGCCTTTTGTGGGAAGGGGGGGGGGGTGGGAGGCTGTAACAAAGTAAATAAAATACAAAATTACAGTAGCAATAGTATACAAGGACAACAATAAATTGAAAGATGTATCTATTGCTATGTCCGCCCATCACAATCACACGAACTGTCTAACGCCAGCCCCGTCTCCCTGTGAGTGGCTGTCTCGCGGTGATGACCAGAGTGGTGGACGTCTCGTGGTGATGACCAGAGTGGTGGACGTCCCGTGGTGATGGCCGGGAGGATGCGACCCTCTCTACGCCGCCCCCATACCTCAAATGGATTCGCCATCAGCTCTATTTTCAATCTTTCAAAATGTTCAGTTGCTATTGCATCCACTTATTTGTGTTTCATTACACGTATGTGTGCATGCTTACCAACAGTTTCGCCTGTTTTATTGCAACACTACTATCACCGACATCTAAGAAGGGACATCCCCCGAACGGCCCTTCTAAGGTTTCTCTCCTCCACATTGCCTGTAGTGCATTTTTTCCTATTGCTAGGTTTTAGTGAGTTGTTCCTTAGGTATGTCTGGGAGTGTTGCATTCATTTATTTAATTGATTTTAAATTTTTTGGACTTCATGGTACTGTTTTTGCTTTGTTCTTGATTTATTGTGATGTTCCTTCTTGACTTGTTTAAAGAAGACGTGTCCGGCCCATGGGGACATCGTGTGTTGTCGTGTGTAAATTTGATTTGATTAGATTAGATTAGGTTTGATTTTAAAAGGAGCTTACCGATGACAGTTGGCTCCAGATCTACAAACACAGCCCTGGGGACGTGTTTGCCAGCTCCAGTCTCACTGAAGAAGGTGTTGTAAGAATCATCTCCTCCTCCGATGGTCTTGTCGCTGGGCATCTGTCCGTCCGGCTGGATCCCATGTTCCAGGCAGTAGAGCTCCCAGCAGGCATTGCCGATCTGGACACCAGCCTGACCCACATGGATGGAGATACACTCACGCTGGAAACGAGAGAGAAAGTACAAGACTCAAGACTAATATACAAAAGGAAAAAAATCACATTTTCATAAGGTTAGGTGAATCATACTTGATGGGAAAATAGCAGTAAATTCAGATCAGTTTCTTTCATGAAATTACGTCTTTCTGCCTTTTATTTGACCACTATGAGTAGCATAGATGTTTGGTAAGGGGATTGGGTTTCTTCATTGAGCGCTTATTCTAAGATAAGATATTCCTTTATTGATCCCCTTGGGGAAATTCAGGCATCATAGCAGCATGGGGGAGAGGGGGAGGGGAGGTACAAGTACATGGTAATATAAGACATAATACAGGTAATACAATTATAGTACAGTAGAAAAATTCAAATAGGCAGTGTAAACAATATAATTAACTCTGAGTATACGCATAATATGAGCAAGTATAGGCAGTATAGTAGTAGTAGGATTCATATCGTTAGGGCACAAGTATCTTGTGGTTTATTATAAATTAATTCATAAATGTATATGGTGCATGCATGAGTTAGCAGGCGAGTTGTAATTAAATGGTAAAGGATTTGTGATTATAGTTTTTCTTTTTGCCTGCAGAGCTCTTTGGCACAATTACTATATTGAGGGTCCATTATAACTAATATGAATATTTAATGCATGGATGCTGGTGGGGAAGCCACGCTGACGGTGCATTGCATCCATTTCTTTCACCACGGATAGGGTTTCTTTGGGCGTGGGCCGTGATGGAGACCACCGCCTCTGCGCATGCGCCAGCCTCACTGAGCGCACTGAGGATAATCTATGGTAATAGCACTGAGAGGAGGACCAGTAGGAGGAGAAGAAGGATGGAAATACCGCAGTGTCGACGGTTTGGACAAGTAGCCTATAGTTTATTCATTCTGTTCACGTCGCAATCCGCTCAAAAAAAACTTTTGTTTATTGTCCTCCTCATCCAGAGCGCGCACCAGAGCCTCTCCGTGCGTGTCATCATCATCATTACCATCATCATCATCATCATTATCACACAGGAAATCCCAAGTGTCTTCCTTAAAACGCACGCCTATATAAGGCTCAGTATACTAGATTAAGATAGATTAAGACTATGATGAGACAATGCTTCCACATTCCTCATTATAAGACATAATTATGTTTTCATGGAGCTAATTTATACCATGCAACAGAAATACATATAATAACTATTTATTGAATATTGGAATAGAATCTCTTACCATTTTAGTATTTTCAGTCGCGCGTGGAAGAGGCTCCTCGAAGGGGCGTCTCACAGTTCGACAGTTAGGGGGTCGATGTAAGAGATAATGCAGCACACGGGGGATGGACCGCTCTATTTATGCGAGTGTAACCCGGGCGACCGTCTGCTCCGCTGCTATTGGGCAACCCCCCTGTCAATCTTCCCCTTCAAAGGTGCCTCCGGGTTTCTATTGGACATAATGATGAGACCACCTCCCCCACGCGCCCCACCCGACATCTCGCCGCCGGACGCTGTGGTGGTGTAAAGCATGGCAATCTTTATTGCGTGAAAGCTTTTTTTTATTTATATATTTATTTATTTATTTATATATATATATATATATATATATATATATATATATATATATATATAATAAAGTGAAAGTAAGGCGAGGCCATCCAATTGAACATTTTAAAGTGCAATACTGATTTATTTCCAGTAGGCATGAGGCTTCTGAAATGTTTTCTCGGAAATCAGTATATTCTAATAAATAATGCATGCATTGATATTGAACGAACCACCTGCCCAATACGCCATAATTATGCTGGTGGTGGAGCATTATCCACATTTCAAACTTGCAAGCTGATGAAACACCTGTAGCAGTACTGTCTATCTGTATGTCGTGTATGTCATATTATGTTATGATGAATTGAAAATGGGGGACCCTGATGTAAACAAGACGAAAGTCTTTCTCTGGTCTGCAACCCCTTAACAATTGTATGTATTGAGCTGTACTGTACTGTACCCATTCTGCAATCTGTTAATAAAGTTTTCAATCAATCAATACACGTGACATAATTATAGTCCCCATGGCCTTTGTGTCTTTTGACAGATTTGCAGTATAAGGAGCTTTTATTTTCCATAGCCCAATGTGTTATTGTGACTAGTGATCTTTTGATATGATGAGGCTCAAACCCATTAGTTTATGCAACTCCCTTTGACATGACACACAATCTTGTATACCGTCATGAATTGAAAATGGGGGACCCTGATGGAAACAAGACAAACGTCTTTCTCTGGTCTGCATCCCCTTAACAATTGTGTGTATTGAGCCGTACTGTATTGTACCCATTCTGCAATCTGTTCAATAAAGTTTTCATTCATTCATTCATTCATTCATTCATTCATTCATTCATTCATTCATTCATTCATTCATTCATTCATTCGTTCATTCGTTCATTCATTCATTCATTCGTTCATTCATTCATTCGTTCATTCGTTCATTCATTCATTCATTCATTCATTCATTCATTCATTCATTCATTCATTCATTCATATGTCTCTCTGTGTCCTGTAATTTATTGTGTTCTATTGCACGTTTGTTCATACTTAAATGTTCTGTGTCTAACTGAGCACTCGTGTAAGAAAGGACATGCTCTTAGTGTAGACATTTTAAGGTGTTGTTAACGTTTGGGAATAAAATACCATCAAAATGGACGACAAACTGCCAGTATCAGGGTTATTGATGATAAATTTGAGTGCCATTTTGTTCGTTGACTTAACACAAGCTCTGACTTGAAAATAGCCTATATATATCTATCATAGATTTTGTAATCAGTATAACATCTGAGAATACGGTAACAAGCGGAATACGGTATTTTATTCCATAACAGCTATTTCTAGTCATTTCTATAGATAACACAGGTCAAATTGCTCAGTCATAGATGAGGGCGATAGAGGCCAGAGAGAGCTACGGACACCCAACCCCCCAAAGCCCCGTCCGTCTCCCAAGATCCCACCGTTGCTATGGCGATGAATAACCGAGTTGCCGGGGGATACAGCCTTGGTCACGTGACCAAGCTTAAATAGCAGCACAGCAGCTGCCCTAAGTGGGGGTTGTGAGGTCCCCCTCTTTCCCCCGATTCATTGTTAAAAATCTCTCTCCCTCCTCAGTCTGGTGTCCAAGGAGACGAGTGGGCACACTCGCTCGTCTGTATGTGCAGCTGACCTTTCCCCCGTCCCGGCGATGAGAAGAGCTGATTTCTGCGACGAGGAGAGAGAGAGCGTGTCTGCACGCCTGAATAGCCCTGTCTCCACTAGACATGATGCACAGCTGTAAATGTGGGTCACAGCCCTTTCAAAATGGACACTCTTCAGGCAGTCCGTCGCACACAATACCACATCCTCGTCTTCTCCTCCATCTTCTCCGTTGTTTGGACAGTAAAACCCTCACAATTGTGTTGGCAGTTAAACGGTTACTATACTGGGACGTGTCCATTTAACAACACCGATTTTCCCAGTGAGAATAACCATGAACTTTATAGCATTCCACGGGCCTATAGAATAGCACAGGCACCTGTGTAAATCCTTGGTTGCCTAACAACAGACACTGTTACGGTTGTCCTTGGGGTCTGGAATTATTCCCACGATTTTACTCTGAGCTACAGGAGGTTTTGTGATTGTGAGTTGATCTACTGTATTGAAACCTGTAGCCACTTGTGTGACCGCGTATGTGTGCAGTATAGCCTATAAAGATTAGAGTAGATTCTAAATGTATTGTCATCATACAGCACAAGTACAGTACAACGAGAAAAAGTTTGGCATCCAACCAGAGTGCAAAATGTAACAGTAAATTGCAATAGTAATGTACAATGTATGTACAGGTGATTAAATGGGGTGTATAACATATATAAATCAGTACAGATGTATGTACAGAGTTGTAGTATTAATATGTACAGTGATACAGGTGTAAATACACAACATTTACATTTAGCTGAACGCTTTTATCCAAAGTGACTTACAGGTTCTGTACAACAGGTCAGCAGGAAGGGTACAACTCTTTCAGCTGAGTAACAATGTTCATCAAACAGTGTTGAAACTTGGGTGCTGCAGTGTTGAGTGCAGAGTAGTAGAGACATATTGGTATAGTAGGTAGTAAGGCAAGGTAGATTAATTAGTGGAAGAGTGCATGATAGTAGAAGACTATATATATATATATATATTTCATTCATATTGTTACGTCTCGGGGTATTGAACCCAATATGCAGTACAGAGCAAAGATAGACAGGTCTTGTTCAAACCCAGTCTTGGGTATATTTAATAAATATAAAATGGTAGAGTATTCAGGCAGGGGTCGATCCACGGAGGGAGGGAGCACTCGTACAGTCGGGGGGGGGCGTGTGCGGGACAGGAGAGTCAGACAGGCAGGCAGGGGTCGATACACTGGAACGGAGTAGTCAGCCATGCAGGCAGGGGTCAGAGCGGGTACAGGGGAGTCAGCCAGGCAGGGGTCAGAGCGGGTTCAGGGGAGTCAGCCAGGCAGGGGTCAGAGCGGGTTCAGGGGAGTCAGCCAGGCAGGGGTCAGAGCGGGTACAGGGGAGTCAGCCAGGCAGGGGTCAGAGCGGGTTCAGGGGAGTCAGCCAGGCAGGGGTCAGAGCGGGTACAGGGGAGTCAGCCAGGCAGGGGTCAGAGCGGGTTCAGGGGAGTCAGCCAGGCAGGGGTCAGAGCGGGTACAGGGGAGTCAGCCAGGCAGGGGTCAGAGCGGGTTCAGGGGAGTCAGCCAGGCAGGGGTCAGAGCGGGTACAGGGGAGTCAGCCATGCAGGCAGGGGTCAGAGCGGGTACAGGGGAGTCAGCCATGCAGGCAGGGGTCAGAGCGGGTACAGGGGAGTCAGCCATGCAGGCAGGGGTCAGAGCGGGTACAGGGGAGTTAGCCAGGCAGGCAGGGGTCAGAGCGGGTACAGGGGAGTCAGGCAGGGGTCAGGGGTCAGAGCGGGTACAGGGGAGTTAGACAGGCAGGCAGGGGTCAGAGCGGGTACAGGGGAGTTAGACAGGCAGGCAGGGGTCAGAGCGGGTACAGGGGAGTTAGACAGGCAGGCAGGGGTCAGAGCGGGTACAGGGGAGTTAGACAGGCAGGCAGGGGTCAGAGCGGGTACAGGGGAGTCAGCCATGCAGGCAGGGGTCAGAGCGGGTACAGGGGAGTTAGACAGGCAGGCAGGGGTCAGAGCGGGTACAGGGGAGTTAGACAGGCAGGGATCAAGACTGGTGCAGGTCCTCATACGTTCCGGGAGAGGCAAGGAGAGTTTGTCAGGCAGGCAGGGGTCAGAGGTCAGGGGTCAGAGCACGTCTTTGTCGGGAGCCAGAGAGAACAGGGTGAAGAGCCAGGTAGGACTGCGGGGAAGGATGAGAACAAGGGTTAGACACGGTCGAAGAACAATGGGCTAGAGAACAATACGAGAGAGAGAGAGAGAGAGAGAGAGAGAGAGAGAGAGAGAGAGAGAGAGAGAGAGAGAGAGAGAGAGAGAGAGAGAGAGAGAGAGAGAGAGAGAGAGAGAGAGAGAGAGAGAGAGAGAGAGAGAGAGAGAGCAGAATAACACGACTAACTGGGAAATAGGAAGTTACGATCTGGCAGCCTCATGACATCTACATTTACATTTACATTCAGTCTTTTAGCTGAACGCTTTTATCCAAAGTGACTTACAAGTTCTGTACGACAAGTCATCAGGAAGGGCACAACTCTTATCAGCTGAGTAACAATGTTCTGGGGCGGGGTTATACTACTGACGTAATTAAAGAGAGAGAGAGAGAGAGAGAGAGAGAGAGAGAGAGAGAGAGAGAGAGAGAGAGAGAGAGAGAGAGAGAAGCCAGGTAGGAACCATGACATATATTAATTTCAGATATTGATTGAAGAAGTGTTACTATGGTAGTAATTGTTAGACTAGAAGTCTTTATTTGTCATGCAGTTTAACACACACACGCGAGATGGGCGACCCACAGGAACGTCACACACACATGCACTGAGTCGCCCATGAAATGTCTCTCTGCACTTTTCCCATCCCGTTGTCCTTCCCCCATGGGCAGCTGGGAGCAGATAGGGCGTAAACGTGAGCCGCGCCCCCCGGGGACCAATCCAAGTGCTCCTGTCAGTCTTCGTCAAGGACGCCACAAGCGTTAGCGATCTGTTGTGCATGTTTTTCCATTGGGTTTATCTTATCGGGGGGGGAAACCCTTGCGAGCACGGGGAGAACATGCAAACTCCACACAGAAAGGCCCGGGAGATACCCCCACCTGGGTACCTGGCATCATGGAAACCTGGTCCCCAAATCGAACCCTGGACCTTCTTGCTGTGAGGCGACCGTGTTAACCACTACAACACCGTGCCACGGTGTCATACTGTCCAGCAGTGTAACTAGTAAGAGTAGGTAAGGGATATATATATAGATATAGTATGAACGTATTTGTCACATATAAGGTACATGTACATTACAGTGAAATGCTTGGTTCTGTATGAGCCTCCCTGAGATTGTGCTTCATACAGTAAAGAAGAGTAAAAAGAATAAAGACTAAACACTACATACAATATACAAAACTAAAGTACAAAATGCAAACAAAATGCCAAACATTTGGTAGAGATGTAATGTAAATCTTTTAGTAATAAATAGATAAAAATAGATAGAATATGGGTGTTGTGTTAAAAAGTGTTTAAAGTGTCTTAAAGTGCATGTTAAAGGTGAATGCTTAAAGTGAGCGTGTGCATGTGGATGTGTGTGCAATGAATGTAGAATGGGTGAGTTAGTTAGTGGTTGTGTGTGTTCCCATAATATAATCATCCCGTTGACCTCCTATACACGCTGTCGTTCCAGATAACCATGTTGGTGTTAAGGACACCTGAGCCCCCCCTCGTGCTGCAGGAATATGCCTCGTCACATCATGTCCTCCCAGCGTGGGGATGGAGCACGGCTCCTTTTCATTCTGCAGAGGACCACTCCCATCTCTCCAGTCTTCCCCAACCTCCCTCTCTCCTCTTGTTGTGCAGCTGCCCCGGGCCCCTCCCTGGCTGTCTCAACAGCTGCTGCAAGGAGGAGGGGAGGGGAGGGGAGGGGAGGGGAGGGGAGGGGAGGGGAGGGGAGGGGAGGGGAGGGGAGGGGAGGGGGAGGTAACGTCCCCCTCGAGAATGCCCCGGCGTGGAGCCATGGCTGCTTCCCTGCCCTGCTCTTTCATCCCCTGCAGTTCATGTTGAGAAC
>NC_140181.1:9869534-10050009 GCF_963971535.1 Notolepis coatsorum | reverse complement strand
GAGGGGCAGACTACTCGAGCATCATGCTGTAACTCTATAGAGGCCTGGCTGTGAGGGAGGGAGAGGACTATGGTGGCGGCTGTGTATGTACCGTAACACAAACCACACCGTTCTGCCACGACGACGGCAAAGGACGCAATAGGAATCCTCTCTCTCTCTCTCGCGGAAGTCAGTAGGCAATATCCGGGGGGGGGGGGGAAAGTCTGGGACGCTCAGTTCCCCGCAGACGCTCCGGTCGAGAGCCGGGAGAGCGGCACAGAAGACGCTCAGATATGCTATGGGGGGGGGGGGGGGGGGGGGGGGGGGAGCCCATGTGATCACACCACTATGACATCACTGCAGAGAATCTAGGACAAAGAGGGTGGAGATGGAGGAGAGCTGGCATGCCGGCCGGGTGGAGGCTGATGTCGGCTTGAGTCAGATGGAAGCATCTCGTATATACAGTGAAAGGATTCAGCCATTTGCATCATCATTCATCGCTGACCGTCCGTGTGAATAAATCACAGATGCCTTTTTTTTAGGCTGTTTGTCGACGTGGAAAAGCAGGTGCATCAGAGCATCACATGTTCATCAGTCTCCCACACCTGAATAATACATGGCTCTCTTTCTCTCTCGACCGGGCCACTCCTTGCTGCACGCATACATTTAGAATGTTATGTGAACTGCCCCTTTATAGGGGGGAAGGCTACAAGGCATGACCACAGATTTCTGCTCAAAAATGTAGGTTGAATATGAAATTCACAGAAGCTATAGCCTATATAACAAATCAAACATTGTTGTGTTACAGTTGTTAGATCTGCCCAGAGCCTATAGAGGCCTTTAAACCGCTGCATAAAACACACCTTTTCTCACTGGCCTTTGATCATATAGAGTTAGCCTGCACCTGAGTGTCAACTATACCTTTGCTGTCTATTTGATTACTTCTTGTCTCTTTTTATATTGCACCTTGCGCTTGTTCTTAGTGTACTATACTTATTTACTGTAATTTAGTGTATTTAATTTGTTACTGTACTGTATGTTTTTTTTTTATTATTGTGTTCTACCTGTAAAGCACTTTGGGTGGCTTTTATAGTCATTGTAAACGACGTGCTATATAAATAAAGCTGACTTGACTTGTTTTACAGTACAGTTGTTTTATATCATATCACGTTCAATGATAAATTTCCTATCATGTTCAATCATCAAATGGAATATCAGTGACCTCCTGTCCTCCCTCATATAGAAGAACCTTAAACCTATAACCTATTCCTTAATAAAGGAATATATTATCTTTATCTAAACAGGTGCAGAGACAGATTTATTTCGTGTTCACAGTGAGGGCGCCTGTATAGAGTAACTAGGCCAAATCTCTGTTGTTTAATTCAGATGTTTATAAATCAATGATGTGTGAATGATCTATATACGTTATAAAGAAGGCATCCACACGTGATTGTTGTAAAAGCCCCCTTTTTTTTGCAGCCCAGCCAGGAGCGAGGCGCCGGCACCCCCCGACCCTCCGTGTATAAATGTGGGAGCGCCGCCCTTCCAGTCGGTAGTTGTTGCATCGACCCCGTTGGGTAGAACACGCAACGCATCATCACAGACAGACACAAATAAAAAAAAAAGGATCTTTCTTCGCATTTCTTTTAGTCTCTTATTGTTCGAATTTCTCCAGAAAACATGGTAAGTCGAGTAGTTTTTTCAGCCATTTATGAGTCTGAAATAATTACAGATAATGTTTTCTGAGATGGAATGGGATTGATCGGTTGCACTCTATATATAATACAACAGCACCGGTTGTCTTCCGTCTGTTATTATTGTTTATGTGTTACTACACCTACTATACTCGTCTCTAATTTGGATTTTAATCTGGATATAAAGCGTGTATTTGTATGATTTCCCCCTAAAATTCTCGCGACTTCTCAAAGAAAACAATCCATTTAAATAGGGAAAGCTGATTTATCTAATCACAGGCTGTATGAATGTCAGGCTTCATTGCCATTGTGCTGTATGGAACAATGCACTGATTATTTGCATGCATGTTGGAGACACAGACACGGAGTAGAAGTCAATGGCATTACATTTACACCCATTGACTGATATATTATACATATATATATATATACAATCCTATGTTTTTAATGTCACCGTACACATGTCTTACTTACCTTCTGTTTCAAGCTGGGTGGGAGGGAGATGGAGACAACAGATCTCTATACTGTCAATTGTTATTTATTATTATTATATATATATATATTTAATTCATCCCGATTTACAGTTTATTTTTCCACACAGCTGTAGCGGTTTCCCATGGATGTAATGTAATACGATATCGTGTTCAGATTTTGTATAGGGGGGCTTCCTGTACGCCTAGATAATGGAAGGCGGTGGGGGGGGGGGGGGGGGGGGGGGTAATAAAGGCTATAATTGGTCACCTAATTGATTTTCTTCTCTTTCGCTAAGGTCAGTTGATCCATATGCACCTTGCATCATTGTAGAGATGATGATTGTAGAGAGGGACAAAACAACATGTTGTTGGCTCGTTTTATTTTTATGTATTACATTTTTTACCATGTGATTGTCATTTAAGTGGCGCACAGCAGTGTGATGATGATGATGAGTACAGTACACGAAGGTTCTAGAATGCTCGTGTGGATGCGTGCGTGTGCACGCCCAGATGTGTGCATTTGAATGCATGCGTGTTCCTCAAGAGGAGGCAGAGAGAGAGAGAGGGAGAGGAAGAGACGAGAAGATACACGGTGTGAGAGACGAGAGCCACCATTTGCTAAAGCTATTAGTTAGGCATTCTCTCTGTCACCACAGGGTGGCGTCTCCTCCATGTGCAATGACAGCCAATCTCCGATAGTGGGCGCAAGTGCATAAACCAAATATCAATTTACGCATGGATGGACTAGTATTGATTCTGTAGTAGTTAATATTATCCAAGTGAAAGCGAGCAACGACACGGTGCTAAATTAATGTGTTCATTTACAAACGTTTTCTCTCTCTCTCTCCCTCCCAGCGTGAGTGTATCTCCATCCACGTGGGTCAGGCTGGTGTCCAGATCGGCAATGCCTGCTGGGAGCTCTACTGCCTGGAACATGGCATCCAGCCGGACGGACAGATGCCCAGCGACAAGACCATCGGAGGAGGAGATGATTCTTACAACACCTTCTTCAGTGAGACTGGAGCTGGCAAACACGTCCCCAGGGCTGTGTTTGTAGATCTGGAGCCAACTGTCATCGGTAAGCTCCTTTTAAAATGTGATAAACATACAGGTATTGTACTCCAATGCTTTCATTAGCTCTCATTTAACTTGATACTTGATCTTTCCCCTCAGATGAGGTCCGCACTGGAATCTACCGCCAGTTGTTCCACCCTGAGCAGCTGATCACTGGCAAGGAGGATGCTGCCAACAACTACGCCCGCGGACACTACACCATTGGCAAAGAGATCATTGACCTGGTGTTGGACAGGGTCCGCAAACTGGTGCGTACTACAGCACAGATAGATGAACAATACCTATAATATTTACATATTTATATTAGATATATATAAGCAATATATCTAAATGTGAAAATGGTTTTGTTGACCTGTGTTCCCCTCTTTCTCCTCAGTCTGACCAGTGCACTGGCCTTCAGGGCTTCCTGGTCTTCCACAGCTTTGGAGGTGGTACCGGCTCTGGGTTCACCTCCCTGCTGATGGAGCGCCTGTCTGTTGACTATGGCAAGAAGTCCAAGCTGGAGTTCTCCATCTACCCAGCTCCCCAGGTGTCCACCGCTGTGGTGGAGCCTTACAACTCCATCCTGACCACACACACCACCCTAGAGCACTCCGACTGTGCTTTCATGGTCGATAATGAGGCTATCTATGATATCTGCCGTAGGAACCTCGACATTGACCGTCCATCCTACACTAACCTCAACAGGCTTATTAGCCAAATCGTGTCCTCCATTACTGCCTCCCTCCGTTTTGATGGTGCTCTCAATGTTGATCTGACAGAGTTCCAGACCAATTTGGTGCCATATCCTCGTATCCATTTCCCTCTGGCTACCTATGCCCCAGTTATCTCAGCTGAGAAGGCTTACCACGAGCAGCTCTCAGTGTCTGAAATCACCAATGCCTGCTTTGAGCCGGCCAACCAGATGGTGAAATGTGACCCTCGCCACGGCAAGTACATGGCCTGCTGCCTTCTGTACCGTGGTGATGTGGTGCCCAAAGACGTCAACGCTGCCATTGCCACCATTAAAACCAAACGCTCCATCCAGTTTGTTGACTGGTGCCCTACTGGTTTCAAGGTGGGCATCAACTACCAGCCCCCCACCGTAGTCCCTGGTGGAGACCTGGCCAAGGTCCAGAGGGCTGTGTGCATGTTGAGCAACACCACGGCTATTGCTGAGGCCTGGGCTCGGCTTGACCACAAGTTTGACCTCATGTACGCCAAGCGTGCGTTTGTGCACTGGTATGTAGGTGAGGGCATGGAGGAGGGAGAGTTCTCTGAGGCCAGAGAGGACATGGCAGCCCTGGAGAAGGACTACGAGGAGGTGGGAGTCGACTCTGTCGAGGGTGAGGGAGAGGAGGAGGGAGAGGAGTATTGAACAGGAATAAGATAGTAGTGAATCTGTGTCGCATGATCTGTCCATGATAGTTGGTACCTAATAAAGATTGATCTCAATTGGCATTTTTGTGTCCTTGTCTTTATATTTTGAATCATCACATGAAATAATTTTATTTTCACGAATGGGTTTTATTTTCTGATGGGGGAGGTGATTTCTTCTTAAATAAAAACAATAATTGAATTCATTTGAATAAATTAATTTAATAATAATAATAATAATAATAATAATAATAATAATAATAATAATAATAATAATAATAATAATAATAATAATAATAATAATAATAATAATAATAATAATAATGAAAGAAATGGAAGCAGGATGGACTAGACTAGAGGTAAAGAGATCGACCAGTAATCGCGGTTTTCATCCCTGGCCCAGACAGGAGGGAGTATTCATTTACATTTACATTTAGTCATTTAGCTGAATGCCTTTATCCAAAGTGACTTACAAGTTCTGTACAACAGGTCAGCAGGAAGGGTACAACTCTTTCAGCTGAGTAACAATGTTCATCAATCAGTGTTGAAACTTGGGTGCTGCGGTGTTGAGTGCAGAGTAGTAGAGTCGTTAGTATAGTAGGAAATATAGGCAAGGAAGGAAGATTATTTAGTGGAATAGTGCATTCAAGATTAAAGAGTTTATTCATCACATACCAGGCATACAGTGAAATGCGGTTGGCCATGATAGTAGAAGACAGTATGAAGGTTAGGTTTCGTTCTTTTTTTCCTCCTTCATTTCAGATATTGATTGGAGAAGTGTGTTTTTAGTGGACGGCGAAATATTGGTCATGTTTCGGCTGTCCTAACTGTGGTGGGAAGTTCGTTCCATCATTCCATCATTGTGGAGCGAGGACAGAGAATAGCGGGCTTCTCTTTGATGACCCCCCCGGAGCTCCAGAAAATTCAGAGCGTAGGGGTGTTGAGGGTGTGTAGTTAGAGACCATTGACTGGAGATAGGGGGGAGCCATTCCCTTCGCTGCGCGATATGCCGGGTCAAGAACCATGAAGTGGATTTGTGCGGTATTCCAGCTGTGGAATATGGTGACTGAAGGGTGGCTGGTATTACATCTACGCTGTCCACCATCCTGCGTCCTTGTGCAAGGCAATGAACCCCAAAACTGCTCCAGGGGTGCTGCACTGCAGGCGACCCTGGACTCTAGGAGGGACAAGAGGACTGTGTATGTGTGTAACTAGAAGGGATATGAGGACTGTGTGTATGTGTAACTAGGAGGGATATGAGGACTGTGTGTGTGTGTAACTAGGAGGGATATGAGGACGGTGTATGTGTAACTAGGAGGGATATGAGCCGAGGACTGTGTACGTATAACTAGGAGGGACAAGAGGACTGTGTATGTGTAACTAGGAGGGATATGAACTCTGTGTATGTAACTAGGAGGGATATGAGGACTGTGTGTGTGTGTAACTAGGAGGGATATGAGGACTGTGTGTATGTGTAACTAGGAGGGATATGAGGACTGTGTGTATGTGTAACTAGGAGGGATGAGGACTGTGTGTACTGTATGTGTAACTAGGAGGGATGAGGACTGTGTGTATGTGTAACTAGGAGGGATGAGGACTGTGTGTGTATGTAACTAGGAGCGATATGAGGACTGTGTGTGTGTAACTAGGAGGGATATGAGGACTGTGTGTATGTGTAACTAGGAGGGATATGAGGACTGTGTGTATGTGTAACTAGGAGGGATGAGGACTGTGTGTACTGTATGTGTAACTAGGAGGGATGAGGACTGTGTGTATGTGTAACTAGGAGCGATATGAGGACTGTGTATGTGTAACTAGGAGGGATATGAGGACTGTGTGTATGTGTAACTAGGAGGGATGAGGACTGTGTGTATGTGTAACTAGGATAGATATGAGGACTGTGTGTGTATGTAACTAGGAGCGATATGAGGACTGTGTATGTGTAACTAGGAGGGATATGAGGACTGTGTGTATGTGTAACTAGGAGGGATGAGGACTGTGTGTATGTGTAACTAGGAGGGATGAGGACTGTGTGTATGTAACTAGGAGGGATATGAGGACTGTGTGTACTGTATGTGTAACTAGGAGGGATATGAGGACTGTGTGTGTAACTAGGAGGGATGAGGACTGTGTGTATGTGTAACTAGGAGGGATATGGGGACTGTGTGTATGCGTAACTAGGAGGGATATGAGGACTGTGTACTGTATGTGTAACTAGTATGGATAAACTCTGTGTGTATGTGTAACTAGGAGGGATAGGAGGACTGTGTGTGTGTGTGTGTGTGTGTGTGTGTGTGTGTGTGTGTGTGTGTGTGTGTGTGTGTGTGTGTGTGTGTGTGTGTGTAACTAGGAGGGATATGAGAAAAGACTAATTCCAACTGCCTTGTGTACATTGGCAATAAAAGAATCTTCTTGTTATCGTCACACGGTACAGAACGAAGACTTCACAGAGCAGGTTGGGGGAGCGGTGACTATAGGCTGCAGAGTCAAGTGTAGCTCTTCCTTTGAGCTGCTCACAATACCAGCTCTGTTTTGCTAATTACATTAGAACGCGCCTTGCGGACATATTGGATAACGACGCAATGAAAGATTATGTACACCAGGAGACGTCGGTTTTGAGTGACATTTATTGGAAAAAGAAACATCAACATCTTATTTACCCCCAAATAGAAACATGCACTCGAACCTGCTTCACATACAAAAAAAGAAGCACAGTGTGAAATCTCATAGAATCTATTCGAAGGAAACTTCATCGTCCCGAGATGATTGATTGCAAGTTTAGAAAAGATGCCAAATCATACACATTCCTAAAAGTTTTGGTTTAGAAAAAATGTATAAAAATGTATAAAAAAGACATTCCAGGTGACTAAAACGTGCAAAAATAAGACGTTTTGCTTGGCCGTGTGTGTGTGTGTGTATCTGGCAGGACGGGTCGCCGGGTCCTCACGCCAGCCCGTCCTGGAGGAGTGGGCAGTCGTCCGCGGCTCCCTTTCGGCTCAGAAGGTTCCAGAAGGTGAAACGGGCGCGGTCGTGGCTCGCCTGGGGCCCTGTGGACAGGACCTCCTCCTTCAGAGGGTGATAGGACTTGAAACGCCTGTTGAGCGAGAGAAAACATGTCCAGATGGCGGTTTTCACAGTCATTAAAGGCGCTGTAATAATAATAATAATAATAATTCTTTCCATTTATATATATCGCTTTTCTAGACACTCACAGCGTTCCCCACAATGTGGGGTGGAAATGGCCTCCTTCACCACCACTGTGTAGCACCAACATTGTGCTATGCAGGCTCAATGGCTGCCATACACTGGCACCAGGCACACTACACAATGGCTGAAAGGCTCAGGAGACAGGGATTGATATCAGCCAATTAAGGGGAAGGGATGATTAGGTGGCCTTGATGTCAGAGACCTGATATGGGAATTTGGCCAGGAACGTCTCTTTGCGATAGGCGTCCTGGGTTCATTAACAACGACATTCAGTCAGGACCTCGGTTTAGCGTCTCATCCTAAGGACGGCACTCACAGCTATACAGTGTCCCTATCACCGTAACAGGGGCATTGTTGCTGACTAGTCCAGATGACAGACTAGTCAGCAACAATGCCCCTGTTACGGTGAGTAACATGGGTCTCCCAGTCCCTCCGCTCTGCAGTAAACACAAAATTCATTTTCTGGTATCCCTTCCACAGGGTTAATTTCGTCAGCTATTTTACATTTTAGTTTTAGTCTTAGTCATGTCTCAAATGCTCTTTTTCGTTTTCATCATATTTAGTCACCTTTATCTATTTTTCGTTTAGTCAACTACAGGTCTGAGCATTTTCAGTTTAGTCTTTTTTGTTTAGTTTCGATTTAGTCTTTTTTGTTTAGTCTCGCCACTCAGTTACAGCCTCATAAGTTGGCGTGAGCTTTTTCAAAAAAAAAAAAAAAAAGGCTAACGTTAGTGCTAGCTGGTTAGACTTATGTAAGCAATTTAATGTGTTCTATTGTGGTGGATCAACATAATGTAGCGATCCGTCATGCAGTAATGTAGGGAAGAAAGAGGAGAGTTTCCTTTTCTGTATGGTGCTTTATTTCCAGCTCAATATGGGGTTTTACAGGTTGATACTTCCCTTCTCATACACAACACAGCTACCTGCTAATACGCTAGCTTCACAACAACAACGTAACATCCAATCCGTCCTCCCATATCTCCCGGGGGGAAACAACACCCCCAGCATAACAGTGGTGCCCCTAAGATCATACTACTAGAGCGACACACAAATCACCCATAATAATTCACCCACTGAACGATGTGTTGGGGATAAGGGTTCAGCACGGACAATTATGTTTGTTACTTTCCTCTCTGCAAACGAGTTCCTGTTAGCTAGCAAGTAGCAAGTAAACAGTGTTGACGTTGAAGTTGATGTTGAATAAACGTTTAGCAAGATTTTATTTTGTAAATTACATTTTGTGCCATAGTTTTTAGTCAACGACATTGCATGAATAATTTCATCACATTAGTGTCACATGATCTCCATTAACGTGACGTCTCATCTCGTTTTCATCAGGGGGAAAAGCTTAGTTGACGACCATATTTAGTTATCATTTTCGTTGACTAAATTAACACTGCCCTTCCACCTTCATCCAATCAGGAGAGAGAACACTAGATATTTTTACTAGACAAGACATATTTGCATATATTGCTTAAAAGTATTTTTTTAAATGTCTTGTCAGACCATTTCTTCAGTGTGGAGTTCTCTCTCCTGATTGGATCAAATGTATTTTGTGTTTACTGCAGAGCGGAGGGACTGAGAGACCCATGTTATAACCAGACACTCTAATAATAATAATAATAATAATAACAGTGATGGCTGTCAGAATGTAGAGCTATTATTTTAACATATAGACCAGTTATTTTAACAAATAAATACCACTTACAGCACCTTTAAAGCAAGAAAGCTTAGCATAAACTCAACTCTTTTTTTCATATGTGTACACTAAGCTGCATTGTTGACTTTATTATGCGTAAAAGGTATGAGAAGTCTTACTTGTAAGTGTACGCTACTGTTCCGACCGCCAGGGCGATCACCAAGACCCCCAACACCATGGCCAAGGGCCCGGACGAGGACAGAGAAGGTCCTGAAACAAGAAAAAGGCCCCAAACCATTACTGTTACTGTCACTTAATAATGTTTATTTATTTTCTGACATGAAAACTGTGGCAAGATTTCACCTTTCAGTTAAACTACAGGTTGTTACATCATCAGTGATGTCATTGTGTCACCAGAGCAGGAATGGAACTTAATGTCCCTCTTTATATTTGATAGAATATCAAACTAATTTCTTTTATATTTTTAAATGAAATGACATGAAACAAAATTGCAAAACGCCTTGGATAAAAGAGCTATATTTACGCGGCCTGCCCGTGTACCGTCGCCGCTCTGCCGGTACGTACCCACGCTGACGCTGACCTTGGCGCTGGCCGCGGCCAGGCTGACGCCGTCGCTCATGGACACCTTGATGCAGTAGACGCCGGAGTCGTTGAAGAAGTGACGCAGCACCGCCAGACACTCCCTGGACGGCTCCATCACGCTGCACTCGCTGTGGATCGGCCTCAGGCACTCTGCGTCCAGGATCACGCTGCACACCTCTTTGGGCAGCAGGCTAGAGCGACGGGGACACGGTGACACAACAATGTTACTGTTAGACGCTCATATGTATCTATTTATTTTGTAATCAGACAGGGTGGCCTAGAGCTAGAGGTAAAGAGACCGGCCAGTAACCAAAAAGTCTTCTGGTTCGATCCCTTCCACTGACAGGAGGGTGTATTCCAGCGGTGAGCTGATGACTGAAGGATGGCTGGTATTACAACTACAGTGCCCACCATCCTGCCTAAGTGCCATTGAGCAAGGCACTGAACCCTAAAACAGTGTATGTGTGCTAACTAGGATGGATATGAGGACTGTGTGTATTATGTAACTAGGAGGGATATGAGGACTGTGTGTATGTGTAACTAGGAGGGATATGAGGACTGTGTGTATGTGTAACTAGGAGGGATATGAGGACTGTGTGTATGTGTAACTAGGAGGGATATGAGGACTGTGTGTATGTGTAACTAGGAGGGATATGAGGACTGTGTGTATGTGTAACTAGGAGGGATATGAGGACTGTGTGTATGTGTAACTAGGAGGGATATGAGGACTGTGTGTATGTGTAACTAGGAGGGATATGAGGACTGTGTCTGTGTGTAACTAGGAGGGATATGAGGACTGTGTGTATGTGTAACTAGGAGGGATATGAGGACTGTGTGTATGTGTAACTAGGAGGGATATGAGGACTGTGTCTGTGTGTACGTGTAACTAGGAGGGATACCGTATGAGGACCGTGTGTAACTAGGAGGGATATGAGGACTGTGTGTAACTAGGAGGGATATGAGGACTGTGTGTATGTATAACTAGGATAGATAATATGAGGACCGTGTGTAACTAGGAGGGATATGAGGACCGTGTGTAACTAGGAGGGATATGAGGACTGTGTGTAACTAGGAGGGATATGATGACTGTGTGTAACTAGGAGGGATATGATGACTGTGTGTATGTGTAACTAGGAGGGATATGAGGACTGTGTGTATGTGTAACTAGGACGGATATGAGGACTGTGTGTATGTGTAACTAGGATAGATATGATGACGGTGTATGACGGTATGTGTAATTAATTTAATTTTCTATATTTAATTTTACATTTATTTAATTTATTTCAAATGTTGGACTTCAGGGTGTTTTTGTTTTGTTCTTGATTTATTGTGATGTTTCTTCTTGACTTGTTTAAAGAAGACGTGTCTGGCCCATGGGGATTGATTGATTGAAAATTGTATTAACAGATTGCAGAATGGGTACAATACAGTACGGCTCAATACATTACACACAATTGTTAAAGGGATGCAGACCAGAGAAAGACTTTCGTCTTGTTTACATCAGGGTCCGCCATTTTCAATTCATAATGAATTGTAAGTAAGGGTGCAATTAGCACCGTGCAATCCATTCTTTGTGGATCCCGACCAAGGTGTTGCTATCTTCTCATCTACATCATTTCATGGAGCTGTAATCAACACAACACAAGGATTCAGTGTCCCCGATGACATCACTGGTGGACACATTCAAACTCATTCACTATCAATAACTGTCAAACTAAATGAATGAGTGTGCAAAACTATTTAGAGTTTTTGCATGTGCATGTGTGAGATTAAGTGCAAAATAAATCAGCATTGTTTTTGGTGAAGTGCCCCTTTAATCATAATAACTAACAACACAATGAAACCCAGAGGGGGGCTGTCTTGTGTGTATCAGTGTGGCGGTTCTGGTCACACACCTTCCCTGGCAGGTGACGGTGAGGTCCACCACGTTTCTGTCGGCCTCCGCTGTCCTCACGACAGAGTTGTCCATCTGCACTATCTCTACCTTCTCAATGCCCTCTGAAATCAAAGACACAAACAAATCCATCAATTCATTCAATCTTTATGTCAAGAACAAGAATCATCGAGGGCACGCCCCCTCATTTCCAATGATGTCGAAACAAATACAATAAACAATACAATACAATAAGTGCAATCATAATAAAAATGATTTGTACAATCAATTAAAACAATTACAGATTATGATGGAATGGCTGGTGATCAAGGATCTCAACTGACCAAAGGATACCAAAGTCTTGAGCCTAGTATTGAGACAATATAATTTTACAGTGTGAACAAATGTGCAGATGCGGTCTGTATGCTCTATCAGTTATACGTTACAATAAATATAGCCAATGCAGCTCTCGCCTGCATGAAAATTATGTCAGTAAAGACTGTCCGGTTTTAAACTGTGTGGGTATCAAACAGGAGGAAAGACTGTCCGGTTTTAAACTGTGTGGGTATCAAACAGGAGGAAAGACTGTCAGGTTTTAAACTGTGTGGGTATCAAACAGGAGGAAAGACTGTCAGGTTTTAAACTGTGTGGGTATCAAACAGGAGGAAAGGTCTGTCAGGTTTTAAACTGTGTGGGTATCAAACAGGAGGAAAGACTGTCAGGTTTTAAACTGTGTGGGTATCAAACAGGAAGAAAGACTGTCAGGTTTTAAACTGTGTGGGTATCAAACAGGAGGAAAGACTGTCCAGTTTTAAACTGTGTGGGTATCAAACAGGAGGAAAGACTGTCAGGTTTTAAACTGTGTGGGTATCAAACAGGAAGAAAGTGTGAGGATTGGTTCATTCCCCGCCACACGCTCCGCTCCTTTAAGGTACTGTGTTGATTGATGCATTCCCCGCCACACGCTCCGCTCCTTTAAGGTGCTGTGTTGATTGGTGCATTCCCCGCCACACGCTTTTGGAGCAAGTATCAATTCCAGCGCGCACCTGTCATAGTTTTTGATTAGCGCCCCAGAGGCTTTTTATACTGGGACTTCCCTTCAATCGATGTCGGGTCGTTTTGGAATACAACTGCTTTTGCCTGCTTTTTCCCCGTTGCTGTGCCTCGTCTTCTTTCCCTCCAGGACTTTCTGTGGAGATCCGCTGATGAGAACCTTGTTCCCCGTTTGGAGCTGCGCCTCGTTTACCCGCTTTACGCGTTTGCGCTTGGGTGAGTTGGAACCAAACCCCTCTGGATTATTCTGTCTGTGTGTGTGACGAACACCGAAGATTATCATTTTTGCTTGCACTGGACTCAGTTGAAGTGTGTGTTTTGAAGAGACACTGAAGATATAATTTCTGTTTGCACTAAACTCAGCTAACTTGTGTGTTGTGGAGAACACTGAAGATTGTTACTGTTCATTGGTTCTGGACACAGCTAAGGGAGGAGGGAACCACACTGCCTCTGTGTTTCGTTGGACTGTTATTGATATCTCTCTCTCTCTCCGTTTTCCACCTCGAGTTAAGGCTGGGAGTATCTGCCTGCAGAGCCGCTACAACGTCAAATACCGATTCCCCACTGCTATCACCAGGAGGATCTGCAGAGCCGCAGAGAACTCTGCCGATGGCAGTCTCCCTTGTTGTTTCATAATTGTTACTTTACCCCTTTTGTGACTCTGTAAATAAATACGCCCTAGTATTTGGCTAACTCTGAACTTCCTGTCTGTGCCATGTCTGTTCTGTCGGTTCAAACCCTAACAGAAAGACTGTCAGGTTTTAAACTGTGTGGGTATCAAACAGGAGGAAGGACTGTCAGGTTTTAAACTGTGTGGGTATCAAACAGGAGGAAGGACTGTCAGGTTTTAAACTGTGTGGGTATCAAACAGGAGGAAAGACTGTCAGGTTTTAAACTGTGTGGGTATCAAACAGGAGGAAAGACTGTCAGGTTTTAAACTGTGTGGGTATCAAACAGGAGGAAAGACTGTCAGGTTTTAAACTGTGTGGGTATCAAACAGTGGGCAGCTCACCGGCCACTTCGATGCCAGTAGAGTAGGAGCCGTAGCGGTAGATCACACAGTCGTCCTCCTCCTTGATGCCAGCGGCACGCTTAGCGACCACCACCACGCTGACCTGTCCTGTCAGCACCACTGCCCCCTCAGCACCTGGAGAGGAGAGACGGCAGGACAACATGAAGCGTAAATCATTAGGTTAGGTTAGGTTAGGTTAGGTTAGGTTAGGTTAGGTTAGGTTAGGTTAGGTTAGGTTAGGTTAGGTTAGATTACATTACATTACATCACATTACATTAGATTCAAATGTATTGTCATCATACAGCACAAGTACAACGAAAATAAGTTTTACATCCAACCAGAGTGCAAATGTAACAGTAAAGTGCAATAGTAATATACAATGTACAGGTGATTACACTGGGTATAAGATATATAGATTAGTACTACTGAGTAATAATGCTAATCAGATGTATGTACAGCATTGTAGTATTAATATGTACAGTGATACAGGTATAAAGACACTATATGGTAGTAAGTCATACTGGCCAGCAGCCTAACTAGTAAGAGTAGGTAAGGGATATGTACAGATATAGTATCTACAGATATGTAAAAAGGATTATGCAGGTATGTACAGACAGATGTGGATATATATATATATACAGCAAGAATAAATATATATATATTATACGGTATATAGAAGGATTATATGCAGACAGATATGGATATACTTATGCGGTAAATATAAATATATAAATGTATATATATATACGGTATATAGAGGTAGGTAGTTGTGATTGTTATCATTACTATGATTGATTACAGTGTACCATCATAATGTACCACAGTAAAACTGAAAATACTATTCAGTAGCATCATAATGTACCACAGTAAAACTGAAAATACCATTCAGTACCATCATAATGTACCACAGTAAAACTTAAAACACCATTCAGTACCGTCATAATGTACCACAGTAAAACTGAAAACACCATTCAGTACCGTCATACTGTCAGGTTTAAAAAAAAAACTATTGCATTATTTGACTCTATTCTATTTTACTAACTATTTTATTGCACTACACTATTGCACTATTTTGCTCTGTCTACTATATTTTGCTCTTTTAATACTGCCTATTTTAAAATTGTCTATATTATGTGTGACGATCAAACCCTAAACAAAGAGGCCTGTTGGGATGTTAGATCCTAATATGAAAGACTATGTGATTTAATGTTGTATGTCTTACCTTGACACTGTCTATTTTGATGCTCGTCTTTACTTTTATGTCTGCACTTTATGCATTGCTCTTGATCTGCCAATTTTGTGCAAATGTTATGCAATGTTATGAAAATGCGTGCTCTTGAGATGCAAATGTTATGCAAATGTATTTTATTTTACTGCTGTGAAGCACTTTGAGCTGCAATTTTTGTATGAAAGGTGCTATACAAATAAAGTGTATTATTATTATTATTTGTGAGGTTTTGTCCTTTGCTCACTTACTCGCTCTGTTCCTTTAAGCCTACTCGCTCTGTTTCCATTTGTTTTCTCTTAATCATTTCATTCCCCTATTCACACGCTTCTTCCCAGAGACGTCGTTGATTGGTTCTCCCCCGTCCACACGCTTATCAATCACATCCCTCAGCTGTCACTGCTTGTCAATTAAGCATTCCCGTATTATTTATACCCCGTTTCCCCATTCAAGTTTTGTTGGATCGTTTTGATATTTCAGTTGCATTCGCCGTTCCTGCTGCCTGCTGTTGTTTCCCTGTGCTTTGCCTCCAGGATATTCAAGGAGCATTCCTCTTGGACACCCTTTCCCCGAGGCGACGCGCTCGCTCCATTTTGTTCCAACGCTCTTTACGCACAACGCCTGGGTGAGTTTTTTATGACTGTCTTTGATCCAATTCCGTTTTTCGTGTGTTTATATAACACTGAAGATTTCCAGCTTTTTATCAGACAGTCACTCACCCAGCGTTTAGCCTTTTTTGGATTGTTTCATTGGGATAATATTTTGGCCTAACATCTCCCACTGTGTGTTTACACACCGAAGATATTATCACTTTGGATTTGTATTTTGGGACTTCGCTCACAGTGTTTATTTTGCACCGAAGATATCTATCACTTGGGATTGTGTTTGGAACGTTACTCACAGTGTGTTTTTACACCGAAGATTCAGTCACTTGGATAACTCTGTTTTCGGGTACAAGTCACCTCTCCTGTTCACCTGCTCTGTTCCACCTGCACTCTGAGTTAACTCGCTCCCTCTCTCTCTCTCGGTCCCGCAACCACCTCGGAGATTCTGCCGAGAGAGGTCTGCAGAGCGGCTCTGACGTCAGCGTCTGCTTCCCCTGACTACCATCCCGGGAGAAGCTGCAGAGCAGCAACATTCATCCTTGCTTGTATTCCAGTCTTTGTTTGAACTCTTCCAAGTCTGTGCTGTTAATTTAGTCTTAATAAACAAGCCCTTGTTTTTGGCAACTCTGAATCCTACTCTCTTGTGTCGTTGCGTTTGGGGTCGGTGTCAAACCATAACATTACGATCCAACCAAGATGACGACCCCAGCCGACACAGAGAGGGTCAGAACCGCACTTGCTATTCAAGTCGAGTTGACCAAGGATCACAGCCACCAACTAGAGAGGGCTGCGGCTGCGGTGCAGGATCTCAGGGAACAGGTCCTGCCTATTCAAGGGTCACTGGCCGCTCTGGCGGGACAACAATCTGTTATTCTCGTTCAGCTTCACTCGCTGAGCGACACCGTTAATGCTTTACTTCCCTCACATCCTTCAGGAGCATTCCCCGCAGCCCCAGCAGATCCCGCACCTCGGGAACCCCGTCTCTCCGTCCCACGGCTGTTCGACGGCAATCCCGAGGAGTGTGCCACATTCATCATGCAATGTGAGTTGGTTTTCCGTCATCAACCAAGCCGTTTTACTGCTAGAGGGTCCCAAGTGGCCTATATGACGAACTTGCTTTCAGGCCATGCTGCCCAGTGGGTCACTTCCTCCTGGGCAATGGATGCAGATTTTGTTTTCTCCTATCCAGACTTCGTGGCGGAGCTCCGCAGAGTGTTCCACCATCCAGCCCGAGGTCTGGACCCTGGAGCCCGGTTGGGGACCTTCCGACAGGGGAGCGGCAGGGTAACTGACTACGTCCTGGAGTTTCGACTGGCGGCGGTGGAGAGTGGATGGAACGACCCTGCACTTCGCCTAACCTTCTTGAGGGGGCTCAGTGACGCAGTCCGGGACCAGCTCGCTACCCGGGAGGTGCCCGACTCCCTCGAGGACCTGTTTAGCCTCGTCATCCGCATCGACGGACGCCTCCAGGAGAGAAGGCGCGAGAGGACCCGACTGTTACCTCCTGATGTACCCCGGATTCCCCGGACGCATGACGTCACTCCTGGACGCCCTGTCCTCAACACAACTGGTGGTAGCGGGCCCTCCCGTTCGGTTCGCGAGGAGGAACCCATGCAGCTGGGACGCTCTCATCTGAGCCAGGCGGAGCGTGAGGCAAGGCTCAGGTCCGGTCTCTGCCTCTACTGCGGAAGGGAGGGACACCGAATCGCCGACTGCCCCACCCGGCCAAAAGATCAGGCTCGCCGAGACCCCGGGAAATCCTGGTGAGCCGTTTTTCCCATTCCCAGAGCCGCGCACCACCTGACCATCTGATGAGCGTCACCCTGGCCTGGGGGGACCAACAAGCCACGGTGGAGGCCCTCATCGACTCTGGGGCAGACGAGAATTTCCTCGACTTCGAGTTTGCTACCCGAGCCAACATTCCACTTGAGGACCTTGTGAGGCCCTTGGAGATCTTTTCGTTGGACCAACACCGCCTGGCCGACATCTCTCAACGCACCGGCCCAGTCGTGCTGACCATCGCTGGGAACCACGTCGAGAGAATCCAGTTCCTCATCACCCAATCCCCCCTTGTCCCGGTGGTCCTGGGTAGGCCCTGGCTCGCGCTGCACGAGCCCCACATCGCCTGGTCCTCCGGTACCATCAAGGGCTGGAGCTCCTCCTGTCACGCCCTGTGTCTGCAGGCGGCGTCCTGTCCCCCGCCCCGGAGGCCCGCTGGTGAGTCGCCTCCGGACCTCTCGTCCATACCTCCCGAGTACCACGACCTCTTGGAGGTTTTCAGTAAATCCAGGGCTCAGGCCCTTCCACCTCACCGCCCCTATGACTGCGCCATCGACCTCCGCCAAGGGGCTCCCCTTCCCGGCAGCCGCCTCTACAGTCTGACCGTTCTGGAGAAGAAGGCGATGGATCTCTACATCTCTGAGTCATTGGAAGCAGGACTCATTCGGCCTTCCTCCTCCCCGGTGGCGGCCGGTTTCTTCTTTGTTGGTAAGAAGGATGGGGACCTGCGACCCTGCATCGACTATCGCCAGCTCAACGAGATCACCATCAAGAACAAGTACCCTCTACCTCTCATGAACTCCACCTTCGAGCCACTGACCCAGGCCTCCGTCTTCACCAAGCTGGACCTCCGGAGTGCCTACCATCTTGTCCGTATCCGTGAGGGCGATGAATGGAAGACCGCCTTCAAGACCCCCAGGGGCCACTACGAGTACCTAGTGATGTCGTTCGGCCTCACCAACGCCCCGGCGGTATTCCAGGCACTCATGAACGACGTCCTTCGTGACATGCTGGAGGTGTTCGTGGTGGTGTACCTGGACGACATCCTTATCTTCTCCAGGACCCTCGAGGAACACATCCAGCATGTCCGCCGTGTGCTGGAGCGCCTCCTCCACAATCGGCTCTTCGTCAAGGCGGAGAAGTGCCGTTTCCACTCCGACTCCGTCGACTACCTGGGCTTCATCGTTGAGAAGGGCTTGACCCGAGCGGATCCTCGCAAGATCCAAGCTGTGGAGGATTGGCCTGAACCCACCACTCGGAAGGAGTTACAGAGTTTCCTCGGGTTCGCCAACTTCTACCGAAGGTTCATCCGGAACTACAGTCAAGTGGCGGAGCCACTTACCAAGCTGACCTCCCCCGCTCTGCCGTTCGACTGGTCCCCAGCGGCATGTGCTGCGTTCCGCTCCCTCAAGAAGAGGTTCACTTCCGCCCCTATCCTGCTCCACCCTGACCCCAAGAGACAGTTCATTGTAGAGGTGGACGCCTCGGATACTGGACTGGGCGCTGTCCTATCCCAACGTTCTCTTTCGGACCAGAAGGTACATCCTTGCGCCTTCTACTCGCGTCGTTTCCTCCCTGCCGAGAGGAACTACGACACCGGCAATCGGGAGCTGCTGGCGGTCGTGGCTGCGTTGGAGGAGTGGCGTCATTGGCTAGAGGGGGCCGAGGAGCCTTTTACCATCTGGACGGACCACAAGAACCTGACGTTCATCCGCGCTTCCAGGCGCCTCAACGGTCGGCAGGCGAGATGGGCCAGTTTCCTCAGTCGGTTCGACTTCTCGCTGACCTTCCGCCCCGGTTCCCGCAACACCAAGGCCGACTCCCTGTCCCGGTTACACTCCAAGGGGGCTCCACCCTCTGAGGACCCTACTCCCATCCTCCCGGAGGCCCGAGTGGTTGGAGCCATCACCTTGGGCATCGAGGGTGTGGTTAGACGTGCCCTACGCTTCCAGCGTGCTCCAAGCAACGTTCCTATTCATCGTCTCTTCGTCCCCGACTCTGTCCGGTCCCGGGTACTGCTTTGGGGCCATACCAGCCGGTTCGCCTGCCACCCTGGCGTCCATTGCACGTTCTCCTTCCTGGCTCGTCGTTTCTGGTGGCCCACCATGCGGAACGACGTCAAGGAGTTCGTATTGGCCTGCGCGGTCTGTGCCCGCAGCAAGGCCTCACACCAGGCACCCTCCGGGCTCTTACAGCCACTTCCCGTTCCAAGCCGTCCTTGGTCACATGTGGCGCTAGACTTCGTCACAGGTCTTCCCTCCTCCCAGGGGAACACTTGCCTTCTGACCGTGGTGGATCGATTCAGCAAGGGGGTTCACCTCGTGGCCCTTTCCAAGCTTCCCTCGGCGGCCGAGACGGCGGACCTCCTGACTCACCACGTGTTCCGCCTTCATGGGTTTCCCCAGGACATCGTCTCTGACCGGGGGCCCCAGTTCACCTCCCAGGTATGGCGGGCCTTTTGCAAGGGATTGGGGGCGACGGTCAGTCTTTCCTCTGGTTATCATCCCCAGACTAACGGACAGACGGAGAGGATGAACCAGAGCGTGGAGTCTGCTCTTCGGTGTGTGGCAGCCGAGAGACCGGCATCCTGGAGCCGTTTCCTTCCCTGGGTTGAATACTCCATCAATTCAATGGTCAGTTCCGCCACCGGCCTCTCACCATTTGAGGTTTCCCTGGGCTACCAACCCCCTCTTTTCCCCGCACAGGAGGCGGAAGTGGCAGTTCCCTCCGTGCAGGACCACCTCGACCGCTGCCGACGAGTTTGGGAGATCACCAGGACCGCGCTGCTCCGGACATCTGAGCGCGCCTGTCGTGGTGCCGACCGGCGCCGGGTTCCTGCGCCGACTTACCTCCCTGGGCAGAGGGTGTGGCTCTCCGCAAGGGACCTCCCGCTTCGGTCCTCGGCCAAGAAGCTCAACCCCCGTTTCGTCTGACCTTTCGAGGTCCTGAAGGTACTCAGTCCGGCGGCCCTACGCCTGAAACTTCCTGCGTCCATGCACATTCACCCCGTGTTCCATGTCTCCCGGGTTAAGCCCGTCTCCCTCAGTCCCCTTATGCCTCCAGCTCCTGATCCTCCGCCTCCCGTGTTGGTGGATGGTCACCCCCAGTGGCAGGTCCGCTGGTTGATGGGCGTTTGTCGGCGGGGCCGGGGGTTCCAATACCTGGTGGACTGGGAGGGTTACGGCCCTGAGGAGCGTAGCTGGGTCTCCCGGCAGCTCATCGTGGATCCCGGCTTGATCACTGATTTCCATCGTGCCCATCCTGACGAGCCGGGTCGGCCTGGTCGCCGGGTGGCTCCCGTGGAGGGGGGGGTACTGTGAGGTTTTGTCCTTTGCTCACTTACTCGCTCTGTTCCTTTAAGCCTACTCGCTCTGTTTCCATTTGTTTTCTCTTAATCATTTCATTCCCCTATTCACACGCTTCTTCCCAGAGACGTCGTTGATTGGTTCTCCCCCGTCCACACGCTTATCAATCACATCCCTCAGCTGTCACTGCTTGTCAATTAAGCATTCCCGTATTATTTATACCCCGTTTCCCCATTCAAGTTTTGTTGGATCGTTTTGATATTTCAGTTGCATTCGCCGTTCCTGCTGCCTGCTGTTGTTTCCCTGTGCTTTGCCTCCAGGATATTCAAGGAGCATTCCTCTTGGACACCCTTTCCCCGAGGCGACGCGCTCGCTCCATTTTGTTCCAACGCTCTTTACGCACAACGCCTGGGTGAGTTTTTTATGACTGTCTTTGATCCAATTCCGTTTTTCGTGTGTTTATATAACACTGAAGATTTCCAGCTTTTTATCAGACAGTCACTCACCCAGCGTTTAGCCTTTTTTGGATTGTTTCATTGGGATAATATTTTGGCCTAACATCTCCCACTGTGTGTTTACACACCGAAGATATTATCACTTTGGATTTGTATTTTGGGACTTGGCTCACAGTGTTTATTTTGCACCGAAGATATCTATCACTTGGGATTGTGTTTGGAACGTTACTCACAGTGTGTTTTTACACCGAAGATTCAGTCACTTGGATAACTCTGTTTTCGGGTACAAGTCACCTCTCCTGTTCACCTGCTCTGTTCCACCTACACTCTGAGTTAACTCGCTCCCTCTCTCTCTCTCGGTCCCGCAACCACCTCGGAGATTCTGCCGAGAGAGGTCTGCAGAGCGGCTCTGACGTCAGCGTCTGCTTCCCCTGACTACCATCCCGGGAGAAGCTGCAGAGCAGCAACATTCATCCTTGCTTGTATTCCAGTCTTTGTTTGAACTCTTCCAAGTCTGTGCTGTTAATTTAGTCTTAATAAACAAGCCCTTGTTTTTGGCAACTCTGAATCCTACTCTCTTGTGTCGTTGCGTTTGGGGTCGGTGTCAAACCATAACATTATTATTATTATTATTATTATTATTATTATTATTATTATTATTATTATTATTATTATTATTATTATTATTATTATTATTATTATTATTATTATTATTATTATTCCAGTTGGGACCAAAAACATCAATAAATGCAGCTGGGGGGGGGGGGGGGGCGCGGCCGGGTATAGTGAATATTAAAGGCAACCAACTTGTGTTCGGCTTTTCTCTGATTGCCCGCAACCCCCCGCCCCCACGCGCAAGCAAGCGGCAGCCCCTCCCACTTCCCAAATGAAATCCAAGGAGCAAGCGGCAGCGCGGGCAACCAACTTGTGTACCACTACCAACCAACTTAAGCTGCTGTACCAACCAACTTGTGTTCAGCTGCAGTAGCAGTGGAGCGCTGCTGACTGATTATTATGTTTCGCGTTTTTAACAACCAACTACCAGATTCACTCGTCACTGTACATCACCTCTGAAGTATAAACAAAGCCCATACAGTTATGAAATGCGCTGAACTAGAAAGCGTAACGTTATTATGTTTCGCGTTTTTAACAACCAACTACCAGATTCACTCGTCACTGTACATCACCTCTGAAGTATAAACAAAGCCCATACAGTTATGAAATGCGCTGAACTAGAAAGCGTAACGTTATTATGTTTCGCGTTTTTAACAACCAACTACCAGATTCACTCGTCACTGTACATCACTTCAGCTCCAGCAGCAGCAGCGGCGGTGCTCCGTTGAAGCCCTTCATATTTTGCGAATGCATAAACTATATCTTAAATTATGTGTCTAATATGGCTGTCGCTTATCAATGACTTCGCGACAGCCATATTAAACACTCTGTTGTGAAGGGCCAGATTAAACTGAATATATATATTTATTGTTTGATATACTTTGTATATTATTTATATATATACACGGAATATCCCTTTACCTGCGTACAGACCAGAGTAATATTCGCTCTCCTATTGGACAGCGCCCCCAGGCGCCAACGCGCAAGCCCCCAACGGCAAGTTCAAAGACAACTGCAGGCATGTCAGAACATGCCCAGAGTCAGCGTAGTAATACGAGACAAGGACTGAGGTTGGGACTAGATATTCACTTAAGTATAAATACGGCGCAGGTGTAAACGGCAGTACCTTACCAAAACTTACCTAAACCTTACCCACCTTCACCACGAGTCAACGTGCAGTGAAGTGAGCAACCTTGCATCTAAATAGAGCATTGAGAACCGCGTGCGAATAGAATGTTAAAGTGTCAGAGTTTAATGAAGTAACGTTGAGTTCGACTTAATCTAATGTGAAGTCAATAGTCGATCATTTATTGTATATCGTGCGGCCACAGTTCTTCCGTGTGTAGCATTACCCATCGGTTCGTCGTGTCTTTAGCTAGTGCACTTATCCAGGCTGTGTGGCCTAAATACGTCGCCCACACCCGAGGAGTCCTAGGCGAGAACCGTTGGACATGTACACAGGAGAATCGGCGCCGGCGATTGCAGAACCATTCCTGGTTGGATTATATTGATTTGGGACGTGACTACCGGAGAAGAGCACCGTTGATTTCCACTATCGTTTGGGATTTAACCTCGTGAGGATTACCACTCGGGCCTGCCTCGTGGACGGGGCTGGCTAGCTGTCGTCAATGCTGTCGAGCATCTTGGATTACAACTATTGCTTTTGTCTGCTGATCAAGGGAGTACAAGCACCGACTCCTGTACCTGGACTCTCTTTATTCCTCGTTGACTCAGACGGAGTACCCGAACATTCCTCTACCCTCCAGGCCTTACACCCCGGAGGGAACCCATTGTCTCCAGTTGGTACCGGTGTTGCCCTATATAATTGCTACTATACAACAGGTGGCGTCAGCTTAGACCCATCGTAGGATTCTTGCTATTCTTAGTGACTTATGCTCTTGACTGACTTTACGTATATTCTTCGCCATACAAGCGCGACCCTAATTCTCATTCTGTAACCTAACGTTGCCTAATAATAATAAATTACCCTCCAATAGTATTTCTGTGTAAATGCCGTGTTCTTGTGGGTGTTCACCATCTATATTTGATGTACTGTTTGGCCAGTAATTAAAGTACATAACTAGCAGTGGTTTAATCTATCACAATCTTTAATACAGTCAGGGTTTTGTAACCCCTCAGTTACACACTCACTGTACATCAGTATGGAACTGTACGCTGTAATGTTATATGTTATTTCGCCCGTGGAGGCTGCTGAAGCGCCAGCGGGGCGACGCGGTGGTTTTTCCCCGGCTTCCGTGCGCCGCCCGCGGCTTGATCCAGCTTCAGCAGCAGCAGCGGCGGTGCTCTGTTGTAGGAAGCCCTTCAATGACAGCGCTCTCATATTTTGCGAATGCATAAACTATATCTTAAATTATGGCTATGTGTCAAATATGGCTGTCGCTTATCAATGACTTCGCGACAGCCATATTAGACACATCGCCATAATTTAAGATATAGTTTATGCATTCGCAAATATGAGAGCTCTGTCATTGAAGTGGGTGGTGGCAGCATTACTAACAGTAGCGATTTTTATTGTTTTGTCATGACCAAACATAATCCCAACATAGATAGGAGGTGTACTGTATGTCAAATGTCGGTCATGTGGTGGAAGAGTTTAGTACAGTCACACAACAGAACACCAGTGTTTCTAGTAGATATGTTTATTAATATAAATAAACACCTCTGTCTGAACTGGTTCGAGCAGCGCGTTGGTTCGACCAGCGCTTCTGCCGCGTCTCTCAGCGGAAAAGGGCGTGTGCTAGGGCGGTCACGTGGCCGTGTGGCCAATCAGAGAAACGCTGAACGAAAAGCTGAACACAAGTTGGTTGCCTTTAATATTCACGCGGCCGGGTAGTGCACCGGACTAAGCGTCTGTCTACCACCGCAGAGACACTGGTATCTAATCCAGCTGCTGCCAGCGGTGCCTCCGGCTTGGCCGGTCGTCATACTGACACAATTGGCGGTGTCAGCGGGAGGGAAGCCGGTGGGTGGTAATCTGGACGTTGTAAACAGTGACTCCTACAGGTCGGTCAGGGCGCCTGCACAGCGAGGAAGGGATCTGGGTGAGGTAGTGTGCCCTCCCACGCGTTACACTCACCCAATGAGAGTCCTCGCTGCCTGCAGGTGAAAAGAGGCTGCTGGCTGTCTCCTATGTATCGGAGGAAACATTGTGATAGACTTCAGGGCTCCCTAGACCGGCCAGTGGGGGGGCAAATGCGCACAACGACCAGGAAGGGGAGGGGGTAATTAGCATAACGACTAAATTGGGATGGGAGGAAAATACAAGAAAAATAGGAGGAGAAAAAAAAATGCAGCTGGTGTGTCAGGCTTCCCTCCAAAGCACTCGGCTCTTTACTCACCAGTAAGGAGTCCAGCCGCTGCCTCTGAGCCCTGAGAGACCAGCAGGAGGGTGGTGTCCACGGTGGGCGTCTCCAGGGCGGGCTGAGTGGTGGAGGCGCTGGAGGCCTCCTCCTCTGTCACGTCTTCCTCCGCGTCGGATGGACTCAAGACGAGAACCAGCCGCGGGGCGGAGGACGCCAGCAGCGGAGCTCTCACTGGAGACAGACACGGTCATATAATGCTGCTTTTATAATTATAATTATAATAATGCATTTTATTTGAAGGCGCCTTTCAAAGCACCCAAGGTCGCCGTACAGAGTTAAAAACAAATACAATTACCGTACACAGTAAAACGTTTCAAACACAATATTACAAAGTTACACATAGGGGAGCAGTTATAATAAACTTACAATTAAAGTAATTATGCCAGAATGAACAAATGTGTTTTGAGAGACGGTTGTCTATTGAGCGGATGTCTTGTCGGGGGGAATTCCAGAGGCGGGGGGCACAGCGGGAGAAGGCTCTGGATCCCATGGTAGTCAGATGGGAAAGGGGAGTGACGGCGGCTAAGTGGCGCAGTGGGCAAGGCGCTCGCCACTAACGCAGGAGATGCTGGGTTCGAGCCCAGCTCTCTGCGTTGCTACCGGCTTGGCCGGTCGTTCATACTAACACAATTGGCAGTGTTAGGGGGTGGGAAAGCCGGTGGGTGTGGATTGGACGTTGTGGACAGCGACTCCTACAGGTCGGTTGGTGCGCCTGTACAGCAGAATCAGGAAGCAACGGGGGCAGCGTGAGCCTCCCAAGCGTTACTCCTCGCCGCTGAGAGATCGCGCTGTGCAGGTGAAAAGATGCGACAGCTGCCTCCTCGTGTACCGGAGGGGACACGTGATGCAAGGCTTGGTCCTCACTGCAGCCGACCAGTGGGAGGCATAGTCTAGCAACGTTCGAGACAGGGGAGGGGAGAATTGAAGGGAGAATTGGCGAGGCGAAATTGGGATGGGAGAAAAATAGAAAAATAAGGAGAAAAAGTGGATTAAAAAAAGAAGGAAAGGGGAGTGACAAGTTGGAAGGAAGAGGAGGATCTGAGTGACCGAGAGGTAAACTCAGCGTAACAAACAAAGGTGTAGATGAGGGTCTGTATGCCCTATCAGTTATATCTTATGTTAGAATAAATATAGGCAATAAAACATTTGAATCTGAATACTATGAGTAAAAGTAAAAGTAAACAGTATACACAAAGTTCCCTGACTGGCATGATATACGTCATATGTTGTAGTCTGTGCAGGTTTCGGTGTTTAAGAGTGAGACACAGTGGTCAGACAATAGTTCTCGAGTTCTGCAGCCGTTAGTTCTTCAGCTGCTGGCAGCAGTCCATGCCCACGGTTATGCCTAACGTACTCACACTCACACTCACACACACACTCACACTCACACACACACACACACACACACACACACACACGCACAAACCCTTCACAAATAGATTGTGTGAGCCACGGTATTGTACTGTACCACTACATTAAGGTCTAAGCACTCGGCTACCACCGCAGAGACTATCAGTGTTCGCGGGTGGGAAGCCGGTGGGGTGTCAGTCCTGGTCGTTGCAAACAGCGACTCCTACTGGTTGGTCGGGGTGTCTGTTCAGCAGGGAGGGGATCTGGGGGAAATAGCGTGAACCTCCCAGTTCTCCCAGTGAAACTCCTCGCTGTCAGGTGAAAAGAAGCGGCTGGCGACTCCACGTGTATCAGAGGAGCCATGATGTGGTAGTCTCCACCCTCCCCAGACCGACAGTAGGGCAGCATGTGGTAGTCTACACCCTCCCCAGACCGACAGTAGGGCAGCATGTGATAGTCTACACACCTTCCCCAGATCGACAATAGGGCAATGCGCGCAAGAACCATGAAGGGAATTGGCATAACGACTGAATTGGGGGTGGGAGAAAAATAGAAAGGCAAAAAAAAAGAAAAGAATAATAGAACATGGTAAGCCGGTGACTGTACGTTACCTGTGGTGACCAGATCAGCGGGCGGGCCGGGGGTGGGAGTGGGGGTCTCCGCCGGGGGGTCGCAGGCCTTATCTGGGATGACCGCCTGGATGACCACCTGGGGTTTGAAGGACCCGGCGACGATGTAGGTGTGGGTGACGGTGCGCTCCCTGGAGATGAGGGCTCCGCTGTTGTCCCCAAACTGCCAGTTGTAGGTGACGTCGGCGGTGCAGAGGTAGTCGCTGGGGTCGTGGAGGCTCACGGTGAAGGCGATGGCGCGGTTCTGGACGAAGCGCATGTCCGCCGCCATGACGTCGTTCACCTGGTCCAGGGAGACGGCGAAGGGGATCTGATCTGAGGGGAGAGAGACGGACGTTTATTATCTATATCGTATCCGAGCTCCGGGAGGGTCATCAAAGAGAAGCCGGCTATTCTCTGTCCTCGCTCCGCAATGGTGGAACGGACTTCCCGCCACACAATCTCATTTGATACCATCTCATCTCATCTCGTCGTGTCTTATCTTATCTTCTCGTATCTTATCTCATCTTGTCTGATCTGATCTGATCTTATCTTGTCTTGTCTTGTCTTATCTTCTCCTTATCTTATCTTATCACTAACCAGTGATGGAGAACTGAGTGGAAGCGTATCCCATGGGGATGAACTTCTCCTTGTCTGATCTTATCACTAACCAGTGATGGAGAACTGAGTGGAAGCCTATCCCATGGGGATGAACTTCTCCTTGTCTGATCTTATCACTAACCAGTGATGGAGAACTGAGTGGAAGCCTATCCCATGGGGATGAACTTCTCCTTGCCTTATCTTATCACTAACCAGTGATGGAGAACTGAGTGGAAGCCTATCCCATGGGGATGAACTTCTCCTTGCCTTATCTTATCACTAACCAGTGATGGAGAACTGAGTGGAAGCGTATCCCATGGGGATGAACTTCTCCTTGCTCCGGTAGTGGTAGACGACGATGTCCATGTTGTAGGAGCCCAGCGGGATGTCATCAGTGCTGATGGTCAGAGAGGAGGAGCAGCCGTCCGCCACCTGCCAGTACTTATCTGGAGAGTGAAGAAGACACAAGAGATGAACGAGTGTGAACTTGTGAGTAAATATGACTATAAATGGTAAATGGTGTATTCATATAGCAGCTTTTGTCCAAAGCGCTTGACAATTTTGTTCCTCACATTCACCCGTTCACTGACACATTCACACACCGACGACCAATGCGAGGTGCCGACCTGCTCATCGGGAGCAATTAGGGTCTAAGTGTCGTCTTGCTCAAGGACACTTCGGCAAGCTGTCCGGGAGGAGCGGGAATGGAACCGGGAACCATCCGATTAGCACGACGACCGCTCTACCTCCCAAGCGTTCTGCGATCTGATTGGCCACTGAGGTTTCTGGTCGTGTGACATGTGCAGCCAATCGTGTGACGCCTGTTTCTTTCACCGGTTAAGCTTAGGCACTCTTTCGAAGTTGGTTAAGGTTAGAGTTTGTCTTAGAGCAGGGCGATAGAACACCAGCCCTGATTCCAAACTCTAACCTTAACCAACTTCGAAAGAGTCGCCTAAGCTTAACCAGAGATAAACTAGGCGTTAGGTAGTTTGCATGCCGTTCGAGGCGGAAATGGGCAAAGACACAGGCGTCACGCGATTGGGAGCACATGTCACATGACCAGAAACGTCAGTGGCCAATCAGATCGCACCAGAAACGTCAGTGGCCAATCAGATTGCAGAACGCGGAACTGGAAATCCGTTGGTAAAAAAATAGACGCGTCCGGGAGGAGCGGGAATGGAACCGGGAACCATCCGATTAGCAGACGACCGCTCTACCTCCCGAGCCACTATCGCCCCCATTGATTGTAATGAGGTTACAAGACACGATCATGGACACGGACCATTGTAAGTAAGTAAGTAAGTTGATCAATGGATTTTTTTTTATTTAGACAGATGAAGAGTGAATTACAGTAATCGAGTCTGGATGCGATAAAGGTGTGTACAGCCGCTTTTTGCGGAAACCTGATTGAAATTGGTCTGAGATTGTAGTGGTTCACGGATCATTGTGGTGGTTCATGGATCATTGTGGTGGTTCACGGACCATTGTGGTGGTTCATGGATCATTGTGGTGGTTCACGGACCATTGTGGTGGTTCATGGATGTAATTTAATGCTATTTGATGACAGTCACCTGTTGTTTGCGTACCATGAACAAGTGAGCATTGATTGCAATATTTCAAGAAAGGGAGGGGGTTTAGTAGCGAAGACCTCCCCCCCCCACCCCCACCTGCGAACCTTCAACTTTCTGTGCATGACTCCATATCCTGCAACCACACACTATACACACCGTATATAAACACACTCTCACTCACACACTATACACACCATATAAACACACTCTCACACACACACACTATACAATTCACATGCTACACTGTATAAACACACTCTCACTCACACACTATACACACCATATAAACACACTCTCACACACACACTATACAATTCACATGCTACACCGTATAAACACACTCTCACACACACACTATACACACCATATAAACACACTCTCACACACACACTATACAATTCACATGCTACACCATATAAACACACTCTCACTCACACACTATACACACCATATAAACACACTCTCACACACACTATACAATTCACATGCTACACCATATAAACACACTCTCACACACACACACACTATACACACCATATAAACACACTCTCACACACACACTATACAATTCACATGCTACACCATATAAACACACTCTCACACACACACACTATACACACCATATAAACACACTCTCACACACACACACTATACAATTCACACGCTACACAAGGGTTTCTGGGTTTCTCTGATTATCTTTACTATGATCCCTTTCCCTCATACCCCCCCCCCCCTCATGACCTTTAACCTGAGCCACTGGATTATAGGATGGATAATATGTTTCCTTTGAGGAAGCTGTTTTCGGTCTAGGCAGGGGATCATAAAATGAACCCGATCATATGAGCCACGTCTCGAAGGCTCTCGTACATAATCCATAAAGGCGGGTCGTGTCTCAGGTCATGTGATCCCCTCGAACCCAGCGATGTCCACATCATTAGGACTGTTTCAGGCGGCGGGATCCGGTGCGCGAGGAGAGCGTGCCCACTCACCAAACGTCTTCCACACGAACACGTAGGGCGGCTGCTTGGTCTCGGCGTGGAAGGGCGTCCCGTCGGGGAAGACTCCTTCCCGTTCCGTGGTCTGCGTGGGGTAGACCGGCTCGGACTCACGGTACTTGGTTCCTGTGATGCACAAGCATGCGATGGTTAGGGGTTCTGTTGTGAGACCGTTAAGATCAATCAATCAAGTATGTGATGGTTAGGGGTTCTGTTGTGGGACCGTTAGGATCAATCAAGCATGTGATGGTTAGCGGTTCTGTTGTGAGACTGATCAATCAATCAAGCATGTGATGGTTAGGGGTTCTGTTGTGAGACCGTTAAGATCAATCAAGCATGTGATGGTTAGGGGTTCTGTTGTGAGACCGTTAGGATCAATCAAGCATGTGATGGTTAGGGGTTCTGTTGTGAGACCGTTAGGATCAATCAAGCATGTGATGGTTAGGGGTTCTGTTGTGAGACCGTTAAGATCAATCAAACATGTGATGGTTAGGGGTTCTGTTGTGAGACCGTTAAGATCAATCAATCATGTGATGGTTAGGGGTTCTGTTGTGAGACTGATCAATCAATCAAGCATGTGATGGTTAGGGGTTCTGTTGTGAGACCGTTAAGATCAATCAATCAAGTATGTGATGGTTAGGGGTTCTGTTGTGAGACTGTTAAGATCAATCAATCGAGTATGTGATGGTTAGGGGTTCTGTTGTAGAGCTGATAGAGTTGTACCCTTCCTGATGACTTGTCGCACAGAACTTGTAAGTCGCTTTGGATAAAAGCATCAGCTAAATCAAAATAAAACAGCAGGCTAGCGAAAAAGGTCAAACCTACATTTCGAGGCTTCTCCCGTAATTGGTGCAACAAGAAGGCATGGCTATATGCAGTCATGTAAATGCCGTATTTTGCGTTCCATGCCTGCTTTTTTAAATGACGGGGACAGATACAACATGCCCATGGACTGTTACTGGAGTAAAGGACATGAAACACTTATCTGAGAAGATTAAAAAACATGAATGTACGAGGGCACACATGGACAATTCGTTCAAGCTAACCATGCTAGGCAGCGTCAACATCGCCAAGAACTGAACGAAGGCCACAGGATTGGTGTGAGGAAACACAACAATGTGTGTGCGTGCGTGTGTGTGTTTCTGTGTGTGTGTGTGTGTGTGTGCGTGCGTGCGTGCGTGCGTGCGTGTGTGTACTGACTCACCATTGAGCGTGCCGTCCTCCGCCCACACCACCTGTCCGTCGGGCTGGACCCTCTGGATGTGGGGGAACGTCAGGTCGATGGTGAAGGTCACCTTGGCTCCGGTCAGAGTCGGCGCATCGTTTCCCACGCTGAAGGTAACCCTTCCACCTGTGTGCCGTACATAATATGGGGATTAATCCGTGGACTAAAATGACATTTAGAAAAAGAATAAGTACAGAATATGTAATGATATGCTGCATGGTATCATTTAGATTGTCCCCCTAATGTATACATGTTTAAAGACACTGGGTCAAAACCACTGAAATTCATCGTTAATTGTTCAGAAATGCACTGATTATTGTAAATTATCGATGTTGATGAAAATCTAACAATTTCCCCCCAATTACATTACTAATTATTAGATTAGATTCGACCAGAGTGCAAATGTAACAGTAAAGTGCAACAGTAATATACAATGCACAGGTGATTAAACTGGGTATAAAATATATAAATTAGTACAATATCTGAATATTGAATTGGAAAAAAACTAAAAACTTACTGTCTTCTACTATCCTGCATTCTTCCTACTATACTAATATGTCTATACTACTCTGCACTCAACACTTACGCAGCACCCAAGTTTCAACACTGTTTGATGAACATTGTTACTCAGCTGAAAGAGTTGTACCCTTCCTGCTGACTTGTCGTACAGAACTTGTAAGTCGCTTTGGATAAAAGCGTTTATCTAAATGACTAAATGTAAATGCTAATGATGTATGTACAGAGTTGTAGTATTAATATGTACAATATGTAATTAAATTCATGAATTACAGTCTGAAAGTGTGTGCAGTGTTTTTCCTGTGACTCCACGGAGAGAAACAGTATAGGCCTATATGCGGAGTGCATACCTTTCCAAGAGTCTTTGTAGCGGGCATCTCCATCCTTCCAGACAGGGTACATCCTGCTGTTCCATGAAGGATATCGTGTGAAGCGGTTCTTGGGTTCTGAAATATCAGTGTGTATATATTATTTTCTAGTATTTTTCTATAGTATTTTCTATTTTAATTCATCCAAACACATCTGGTTGGTCCCAAATTGTATGTCTGAAAGAATATAATAATAATAATAATAATAATAATAATAATAATAATAATAATAATAATAATAATAATAATAATAATAATAATAATAATAATAATAATAATAATAATAATAATAATAATAATAATAATAATAATAATACACTTTATTTGTATAGCACCTTTCATACAGGAATTGCAGCTCAAAGTGCTTCACAGCAGCAGAAAAGACAGGCATACAAACTTGGCATAAAATGAGCACAAAATAAAAATAAATGTAAAGGTGAAGTCAAGGAATGGCACAGAACATAAAATCACATAAGGCCTCTTTGTTTACAGGTTTGAATATGTCATTTTAAAAGGAACAAAACATGCTTTTAACTATTACTACAAATGACTACTGTCTAAATTGTCGAACATATAATGTAGGGAACATTAGTAGTCAGATTTCTAAGCAGCGTTGGAGAGTGTCTCCTCCTCAGTGTTCACGTGAGGGGGCACGGGCAGCAGGTCTCCCTGGGTGCTGCAAGGACTCTGCATGCCGCTTGGTGATCCTCATAAGTCTCCAATCCCCCTCATGTGAGAGTCAGCTGAGAGAGAGAGAGGGCGCGTGCGTGTGTGTGTGTGGTTTACCACAGATGAAAAATGGCATTGAGTTTAATTTGGATTAAAGACAAAGAGAGCTCATATAAAAGGTTTCCACTCTTTAAAAAAAAAAAAAAAAAAAGTCTGGCACATCGCAATTATCCCCATTCAGGTTTTAGGACGGGGTCCTCCTGCTCAGTCTGGATTATTACTGGATAATCAACACCCATGTGACTCTTCCACCCATGACTGGGCTTCAGAAAGTGTGAGATTTAAGAAATATAATAATGAATATAATCCGTTATAATTCACTTTTAGACACTTTTTAACACTACACCATATTTTATATATTTATTACTAAAAGATTTGCACTACATATCTACCTCATTTTTGCATTTTGTACTTTGTCTTTATTCTTTTTACTTTCTTTACTGTATGAAGCACAATCTCAGAGGGCTCATACAGAACCAAGCATTTCACTATAATGTACGTGTACCTTGTATTTGACAAATAAAAACAAACTTGAAATGCTACAGACATGTGGCATAATGGCAAGGCAAGCAGAATTACAGTACCTTCCCTAGCAGTCATGTTATACTATTTTATTATATAAGTTGTACATGTTATCCTTACTTGTCTAATTGTTATGATTGTATATGCTATGTGATTTTATATGCCTTTTTTTGCTTAACTATGTATGTACACTCGATGTGACTGTGAATTAGGGAAACCTCTGTTGCCTTTCGAGTATAAATAAAGGTTTGAAATGATTGTAGTATTAAAAGATGATCTGAAATTGAATAATCATGGAATACTATTTAAATAAATTTTATTCTTTTTAAATATGAAAATATTTAGATATATAAAAGAAACAATAGAATATTTCAGTGTATTTCCATTGTGGTGAGTGAACATCCTATACACAGTCTCACCGGCCAGCCTCATGATGTGAACGAGTGCATCATATGATTCAGATGAAGACCGAAATCAAACACTTTGTCAGAAGGGCACATTCTTGCCATGTCTTTTGCAGTCATGCTTGGCTGAGTAATCCTCATGAGGGCGGATTAATGGACCTTGGAGAACTACAGAGATGAACTATACATGCAGAAGATGTCGTCAAGACTGTTGTTTTTCAGCGGAAACATCTTAAACACCGGCGCTCTCTTACAACGCTGCACTGACTTGCATTTGAAGAGAAATAGATATTCAATGAAATCAATACTGACTTTCTTTTTTGTTCACTTCATTAATAAAGCCACTGTGCTTATTACTGCACCTTTTGACCCTTTAAAGGCACAATCCTTAATCCTTAACTAAAACCTAAGAAGCCCCACCATCATCCCTCCACTCTGAAATGAGTCGACAGAGCTCATGATACGGAGACTCATGTGACAATTTAAGATTAATATTCAAGTTTCTTTATGTTAAAGGTTTGCTTTTACGGAGTACAATGGAACCCAAACCTGAACTTCCCCCAAGGGGATCAATAAAGAGATATATCTTATCTCATCTTGAACCGTGTCTTGATTTGTCACGGCGTGGCTGTCTGTAGTACAGACTCTCAACTTAAAAAAGGCCTATTATAAAATGTTGGATCCTAATATGAAAAAATGTGATTTAATGTTCATGTCTTACCTTGACTTTGTCTATTTTGATGCTCGTTTTATACTTTTAGACTATTTTATGTCTGCACTTCATGCATTGCTCTTGATCTGCCAATTTTGTACGGTGAATATAATCATAATACCCACTATTCTCATCGTTAAGAAAATAAAACAACATCCAATAGGCTACTCAGTGAAGGTCTGTGATGTTTTCCGTAATGAGAGTTGACTTTCTCTGGCATGGTTTTAAGTCTGCTCACCCCCTGGAGGGCAAAGGTCACCGCTAACCACCACTAACACAATGACTCTGAGCAACGCTCTCTCCAGGCCCCCCAGGTTTAGAACGCTGCTGCTCTCACACGCCCTTCCAGAACCTCTCATAGCCTATACTGGAAACGCTCAAATTGGATCCTGTGCCTATTTGATAAGAGCATTATTATCCTGGAAGACACTGGGTCTCATTCCCGAAAAATTTTCAAAGAGTTATTCTGGAAGACTTATCTTGGAACCACTGAGACAGAATCAATGACAAGTTCACTCTGAGTCCTGAACGTGCTGGTAATATGTCTTAAGTGGCTGAAACGGTCGCACAAATGATATGATCTGATATCTGCTTGGAGAATGGCATTCTGTCTTAAACTCGAAACGCGCGTTCCTGTTCAGGTCATTTGCATACAAAACAACGCCTCCAGAGCTCCTTATAAGGCAACTAGTGACGCAGTTGTGTGAAAATGGAATGGCGGAAGTGCTTTGCGAGTCTTGCGAGCCATCAAAACTAGATTAGATTAATGTATTGGCATCATATACAGCTCGTGGTACACCTGCCGCAGCGCGCGCGCACACACACACACGCGCGCACAGTACTGTATATGAATGAATTAATGAAATATAATATATATAGCCTACGGCGGGCGTAATGAATGAACGCAGTATGGCTTATTATTCCATAATTAAGCCTATACTGTTCATTCGTAGGCGCACACAAGAATTGTTATGGAATATTAATGCAGTCTATTTCCACCGATTAGCTTTAGTTCTTATTTATTTATCCACTGTCATTTCAGTGTTGGTGTATAGGCTATATAGTGTATTTCAATATAAGTTTAATTGATTAATGATATATTCGAAGGAATGCAGGTTTATAGCTATATCAACCCCCTCCAATGTACAGTAAATGACCAAGTATGGTTTTGTCAATATTCCAATGTACAGTTTTGCTTGTACAGTGTAAGTCTATCCCCCACCCACCCCTCCTACCCAACCTCCTCCAACAGTTTCTACGTCAAATGTACTCTCTTTTCTGGACTCTTTTTGTATCACAAACAGTACTGTATTTGCAAATCTGGTATGTCATAAATGTATAGATGTAGCAGTACTGTCTATCTGTGTCGTGTGTGTCATATATGTTATGATGAATTGAAAATGGGGGACCCTGATGTAAACAAGACGAAAGTCGTTCTCTGGTCTGCATCCCCTTAACAATTGTATGTAATTGAGCTGTACTGTACTGTACCCATTCTGCAATCTGTTAATAAAGTTTGCAATCAATCAATCAATCAATCAATCAAACAAAGGTCTGTCCCATTGTATACCAATCAATGGGATACATTACATGTTGACCTGCATTCTTTCAAATGTATATAATTAATCATTAAAACAGATGTGTAACAAATAAGAAATACAAATTCCACAGAAGGCATTAAATAATTATTATTTTCAATCATTTCACAATAATTGCATAATTGAGTAATTAAAGTAATTATACATTTGTCCAAAATAGCTGGTTCAGATATGGTTAAGCAGCTGCCCTGTGATCAGATGAATCCATATTATTTATTTTTCCTACATCAAATGCGTGATTTCTTATCGTACAAATATTGTCATATTTATTTTAATTATGATTAAGTAATTAATTACAAGGAGGCCTGTAGCGTTGACATGAAGGAATCACTATGAGAACACAGTCTGTCAAGTTAATAACATTTTTAATTAGTCAATCAATCATAAGACTGCTCCTCAGCACTCTTAAATCTGCTCTCAGCCACGATCAAATCTGATCTCAGGAAAATTTGGGGACTCCCGCTCCCAGCCCTAATATGTCTTAAATGGGCCGAAATCTGGCTAAGACGAAATGTTTTGTCGTAAATTCGTTCGAGAATGAGACCCACTGTTCCCACTAAATGGTAAATGATACATTTATATATCACTTTTTATCCAAAGCGCTTTACAATTTGTTCCTCACATTTTACCCATTCCCTCACACACCGACGGCGGAGGCGACCATGCAAGGTGCCAACCTGCTCATCGGGAGAAATTAGGGGTTAAGTGTGTCTTGCTCAGGGACACTTCGACAAGCTGCCCGGGAGGAGTGGAAATCGAACCGGGAACCTCCGGATTACCAGACGACTGCTCTACCTCCCGAGCGTCTTCCAACCGGCCCAGAATATAATCGCAACCGCTTTGATAGCAAAAATAAATCAAATCAAATCAAATTTATTTGTAAGGCCCGACAACACACGTTAATGTCCCCCATGGGCCGGACACGTCTTCTTTAAACAAGTCAAGAAGAAACATCACAATAGGTCAAGAACAAAACACCATAAAGTCCAAAAAAAATATTATAAATGCAACACTCCCAGACATACCCCACGCGAAGGTAAGCTAAAACTCACTAAAACCTAGCAATAGGAAAAAATGCACCACAGGCAATGTGGAGGAGAGAAACCTTAGAAGGGCCGTTCAAGGGGGGATCTCCCTTCTTAGATGTCGTGATAGTAGTAAAATAAGGAGGAATGCAGCTCAAAGTATAGCTCCATATAGATGAATGAATCATCAACAGTGAACTGACTTCATCTGGCCATCTTATACGTCACAGTTCACCGTCTAAACCCTGGTGATTTGTAGCTACATAGAGTGAACAGTATTCCTCCCTATTTGACTCTTGTGGTCGATACCAGCACCTCATGAAGACAGTAGACTTTCATTTATAACATTTTGACCGTACCCTGCACGCACATCACCCATCTCTCGACTACATGACCTCGAAGAGCTATTTTATTACACTGCTTTTCTTCTGTCTACACATCCATGCACTGCTCTTATTCTGTCTATTTTATACTAATTTATGCTGCTTTTATTTATTTTTTATTTAGTAAGAAACCTGCCAATAGTATTTTTATAGATTTAGATTAGTCAGAAATATATTATAATCCATAAGTGTGGAAAGGCGAAAGTTCGCTTTTCATGAAAATATATTAAACATTTTCTTATAGATTCTAATGACAGAAATCTATTAAAAAGAAATTCAGGAGGTTTTAACCTAAGTTTTATGCTCATTTTATACCTATGTCTATTTTAGGTCTACATTACTGCTGTGAAGCACTTTGGGCTGCAATTCTTGCATGAAAGATGCCATACAAATAAAGGTATTATTATATTATTATTACTCACTTGCGACAGCAGAGGAAGCCACAGCCAGCAGCACCAGCAGCTCAAGACAGCTCCTCATTGTCATCCTCTTCGTGGAATATCCCTTTACTGAGGACCAGCAGCCTGGAGAGGACTCGTTTTATACAGTCCCTCGCATCTGACCGCACACATAGCCCCGCCCCCTCCTCTAACTCTCAAGACCCGCCCCCCCTGTGAGACCCAGAGGCACCTGTCCTATAGTGACTCTGTGTTTACAGTGACAGTTAACACAGTATATGCCTTTTGCCTTATATGGGCGATATATTACAGTAAGACGTAAAGCGTAATCGCATGAGCAGGATTCCACTCGTGTTTTTGCATATAGCGAGAGAGTGCGAGATGACTGGAGTAACTAAAAACTAATAATTTACAAATAAGCCTCGAATGGGGCTAATTTGTGAGGATTTTGACACCCGTTCCCTCAGTCTCAAATTCTACGTATTCAGTACAACTCTTACAGTGGACCACACACACCTCTCGGATTAATACATACACTTGCGATGCATCTGGCCAATAGATTCAATACTTTCCATAAACACTTTCCCTTTGTAATCGATCTATTCATATGTCTGCCTATATTACAAGGCCCCTGTTGTACTGAATCATTTTTGTTTGTGAAAATATTGTTTATTTCATATAACATGTGCCCAAACTGGATAACCACTGAACTGAACTGAGGAGTTCCAAAGCAACTAAAGCATATTTAGATCATGCAGGAATTTGGCTTGTGTACTAACACTGTCTCATCAGAATACGTGAATAAAGTAATACAAATACTAAATGACCACAGTAAAAAAAAAAAAAAAAAAGTACATAATGTACGTTATGTTACAGCCATAAGTAATATATTTACTTATTCTTTATGTAACATATTTACGTTTTGGAGAAAGTCCAAAACAAACATTCACCAGGAGTCTAATAATCAACAATGATTGTGGTTGTGGGCGAGTGCTCTCACCGTTAGACTAAGACACATATCACCCTGATATATAAACACAGAAATATGATGATGTTGTGGTTGTGGTTAAGATAGAAAGTTAGGGTTATGGTTAGTTTAACAGTGTGGTTAAGGTTAGGGTTTGGGTGAGGCTATCAGAAAAGTGTCTCAGTAGTCCTGAGGTAAAGTCACTTGCTCCCCATGTGAGGGTCCCGGGTTTGTTCCCCAGCACGGGGTACCCAAATGTTTTCTGAAAAAAGTTAAAAGTTTTAATTCTTTTGAATAGACTTGCCACGCACTCTCCATGTGAAAGCTTCCAAAGTATTCAGCTAAATCACTTCTAAAAGCAATTAACTAGTTTTGGAGTGCCTATCCAATTATTTGGGGATTTATACACATTGCTATTTTCAACACATGCTTTCACTGTCTACAACTGCCCTACACTGTAATCATAATAATCTTAACTACCTACCTCATAATTATAGTCTACCCCTATAAGCTATAACTCTGTATGATAGCATGTACAGTGCTTTATATACGTATATATAATTTATTCTGTAAATATGTCTACATCTGTCTGTACATACCTGCATATAATCCTTTTTACATATCTGTAGATACTATATCTATATCTGTACATATCCCTTACCTACTCTTACTAGTTACGCTGCTGGCCAGTATGACTTACTACCATAGTGTCTCTTTATACCTGTATCACTGTACATATTAATACTACAACTCTGTACATACATCTGATTAGCGCTATTACTCAGTAGTACTCATTCATATATTTTATATCCAGTTTAATCACCTGTGCATTGTATATTACTTATTTCCGTTGCACTGTAGTACTTGTGCTGTATAATGACAATACATTTGAATCTAATCTAATCAAATCAAACACATCTAAAGGTAAAAAAAAATTATCTGGAAGTTATGCAGTGCTGGAATGTTAGTAATACTTGTACGATGGGGAGCACTGCTGGGTCGATTCTGTCAATAGAACAATAGGTCATGCAGCACTGCGGGGGGAAAAAACTCATAGGAATGCAACATTAATAAGGCTTACTGGGGCACTTGTGACTCTAAATTCATCCGGCTTTGTCCTCCTCCTCCTCGCAGCACTATTAGAGACAATGTTAAAACCGCTAATGCCAAACTGTGACACTGTGCAAAGCCCCTTTAAACAATGTCAGCATTCACAGCAAATCCCATACCTCCGTTTCATCTTTACCATGAACCCTGTAACAGCCCCCCTCGCTGCATGAACCCTGTAACAGCCCCACACCCCTCACTGCGTGCACTTAGAATCTTCCACCCCCTACCCGACTACACGCACACGCACGCACACAAACGCACATCGAAAAGGGGAAATACAAGTGGGATTTTACAACTGTTAACTGAACATTTCATTGAAGAAATTAAAAGCCCAAACACCACCCTGTAAAAAGAACAAGCGGCCTGCAGCGGACATCACCATCCGTCGGTCTCACAGCTGACTCTGTCTCTTGGATGACTTCTGAGAATCAGCTGTGTGGAGACGTGATCGAGTGCGTGCCGACCCCGCCCTGCGTCACACTCACAGCGCTGCCCGGGGGAAGTTCAGGGTCTTCTGCTCACATGTCCAACGAGGTGAGTCTCTAAAGAGTCTAAAAAGAGAGTATATTTGAGGGGGAAGAAACTGTACATTGGAGAAGGTTGGGTAGGTGGGGTGGGGGAAACTGTACATTGGAGGAGGTTGGGTAGGTGGGGGAACTGTACATTGGAGGAGGTTGGGTAGGTGGGGGAACTGTACATTGGAGAAGGTTGGGTAGGTGGGGTGGGGGGGTAAACTGTACATTGGAGGAGGTTGGGTAGGTGGGGGAACTGTACATTGGAGAAGGTTGGGTAGGTGGGGTGGGGGAAACTGTACATTGGAGGAGGTTGGGTAGGTGGGGGAACTGTACATTGGAGGAGGTTGGGTAGGTGGGGGAACTGTACATTGGAGAAGGTTGGGTAGGTGGGGTGGGGGGGTAAACTGTACATTGGAGGAGGTTGGGTAGGTGGGGGAACTGTACATTGGAGGAGGTTGGGTAGGTGGGGGAACTGTACATTGGAGGAGGTTGGGTAGGTGGGGTGGAGGGGGGGAAACTGTACATTGGAGGAGGTTTAGTGTTTAGTCCCTTGTTTGAGCCGAATCTGGGTTTAACATGATTTGTGGAGCTCCCTCTGGTGTTGTGGTCGTGGTATTCCCAGACCTTTGGGAAGTATTTTGACATGTACATGGGTACCTTAGTGGTGTAGTGTATCTTGTAGACCAGGCCCATTGCAAGTTGCTGTACTCTGTCGTCTACTCTAAGCCATCCTACTCCTAGGTTGTCAAAGTGGGCAGGGGTGAGGTGGGTTCTAGGAGTAAGATCAAGCAGTAGTCTGACCAGTTTGTTTTGTGATGTTTGTAATTTTGTTTTTAGCGCCTTTGAGGTGCTTTGGTGCAAGCATAGTCGTAGTACCCTTGAATGAGTGCTCCTGCGTCTTCAGGGTATTCTTGTTCACCAGAGAGGAGATCCGGTACAAGAATCTTGTTCGTTGGTTGACTTTTTTGATTACATTGGATGCCATTTTGTCACAGGGAAGATTTGCCTCTAGGATGGAACCCAGGTATGTAATTTCATCTTTCCTTGTGACAATATTGTCACCCACTCTAACTGAGAAGCCATCGGTCTTGCTGAGTTTGTTATTTGAACTAATTGAACCGGAGAGAATGGACTCTGTTTTACCCAGGTGCAGGGAACAAAATAAGCACCCGCCAAACGCCAATGGCGTGTAGATTTCCTCTTTGGCTGGTAAATTACAGAGGCTACTCAGCCACTCTGGCGTGTAAAATAATTGGGAGCCATATGAGCATATTGGAGTATTATATCAGGGCTATACAGTGCCAGCATTTCACTCTCATTTGCCTCTAAAAATAGATTTGTGCGAACCGGAAAAATCATTTAGGAGCACAGTGTGCGAGTAAATCGTATAGTGGGGCTCAGGGCCGCCTGGGAGAAATGCGAGGCCCTGTGCGAGATTTAACGCGACCAGTTTGGCTCCAGAGAGAGAGAAAGAGAGATAGGTCAGGTCCACGGCGGGAATATAATCATAGGTTGACTCACCATAACGCAGTATCAACGCGGCGCCAATGGTAAAGTTGGAAGGAGACTTTCTTGGCCCACGGTGTAATTTCTTCTTCTTCTTCTTCGAGTACTTTCCGGCAGACTGGACACCTTTCGGCGTATTGCTGCCTAACAGATTTATCTGCTCACAAGTTCTCTTCTCCTTCTTTTGAAAAGACATCCACTCGCCTCGCTCCTCTGAATAGCGCTGAATTAGATCATCCCTGTACCTCGTGTGTCCGAGAAGAGCCCGGAAACACTATCCTAAAATCTGTAGAGCAGCAAATCCGCAGAAACCGGAAAACTGCAGTCTGCAGAGCCGCAGAGGCAGGAAGTCAGACACATTCTACAAACGTGTCTAATGTGAAATATATAAGCATATAAGCAAAACTAGATTTTAGGTCTGTGATGAAAAAGGGCCTCGCGGGAAGGGGGGCCTCGCAAAAAAAAAAATAAAAAATAAAAAAAATAAATAAAAAATATTTTTTTTAAATTTATTTATTTATTTATTTTTTGCGAGGCCCCCCTTCCCGCGAGGGCCTGTGCGACCGCACTGCTCGCACACCCCCTGAGGCGGCCCTGCCTGTGGGGGTGTCAACAACTGCGCAATTGTAATTTCATAATAGACACGGAGCAGCGTGGATCAGCTCTGTAACAACTCATCTCGAGTCTGCTTCTATGTGCAACGAAAACTCTGCGAGCAGCGGTTCCAACATGCTTTGCATCCTTGCCAGTCCTGTATACCCACGTCGCGCTAAAACAATAACTACTGTAATGTTATCTGCTAACAGCAGCACGGTGGTGTAGTGGTTAACACTACGCCTCACAGCAAGAAGGTCCAGGGTTCGATTCCCGCTTGGGGACAAGGTTTCCATGATGCCAGGTACCCAGGTGGGGTATCTCCCAGGCCTTTCTGTGTGGAGTTTGCATGTTCTCCCCGTGCTCGCAAGGGTTTCCCCCCCGATAAGATAAACCCAATGGAAAAACATGCACAACAACAGATCGCTAACGCTGTGGCGTCCTTGACGAAGACTGACAGGAGCACTTGGATTGGTCCCCTGGCGCGGCTCACGTTGACGCCTGTCTGCTCCCGGCTGCCCTTGGGGGGGAAGGACGACGGGATGGGTTAATCGCAGAGACGAATCGCATCAGCGATCCTACAGACAATGCATGCGTGTGTGTTCTGGTGTGTGTGTGTGTTGAGGATAATTGCCAATGCCAATTAAAGACCTCTGAGCAGGTCCTGCATTATTATTATTATTATAACTGAGTACTCCAACTAAGCTAACCTGCTAATGCTAACTACTGCTAACGCTAATCACTGGGGACGCTCAGAGGCATAGTGAGGGAAGGGAGGGCTGAGAATCTCTGTCTCTCTCCGTCTATCTCTGGGTCCCCACACTTCAGCCTATCAGCTCCCTCACGCCTCTGGGTCCCCACGCTTCAGCCTATCAGCTCCCTCACGCCTCTGGGTCCCCACGCTTCAGCCTATCAGCTCCCTCACGCCTCTGGGTCCCCACACTTCAGCCTATCAGCTCCCTCACGCCTCTGGGTCCCCACGCTTCAGCCTATCAGCTCCCTCACGCCTCTGGGTCCCCACGCTTCAGCCTATCAGCTCCCTCACGCCTCTGGGTCCCCACGCTTCAGCCTATCAGCTCCCTCACGCCTCTGGGTCCCCACGCTTCAGCCTATCAGCTCCCTCACGCCTCTGGGTCCCCACGCTTCAGCCTATCAGCTCCCTCACGCCTCTGGGTCCCCACACTTCAGCCTATCAGCTCCCTCACGCCTCTGGGCGCAAGTAGTAGTAGTAGTAGTAGTAGTAGTAGTAGTAGTAGTAGTAGTAGTAGTAGTAGTAGTAGTAGTAGTAGTAGTAGCAGTAGTTTTTTGTCATGAATAAAGTACAGGTACATTACAGTGAGATGCTTGGTTCATACACATACAGCTCATTATAGTATACTTGATAGTAATAATGGCACACGTAAAATGTCACACCGACATGCGCATTTGATGATACCGTACAGCAGGACTAAGTCTTGAGACAACGTATGTGTATCACCGCTGCCATTTCCATTGCGCAGATGTAGTGCTTCCATTGGCCCCACGGTCCACCATCCCACTTCTGACACCAATGTAGCAAATTCAGGGAAATCGAACCAAGGTCGCCCAGACCACAGGCAACAGCACTAATCAGTCAACTAAAGGGTCTGACCCGTTAGCCAAGGGCCAGTGAGTCTAGGCATCTGTGGTCGTTACACTACCATCCATTCTAAGAATTCACATGATGTGGGTCCTGTGCCCCGGCACAGTTCATTCAGTATTTGTGAGCACGCACTCACACACACTCTCCCCCCAGAGCTAGAGATCAGAGAGAACCCTCCACTCTGTGATGTCAATTCTGGAGCTGCCCCAGGGGCACGGTACTCTACCCCCCCCCCCCCCCCCCCCTCCTCCCAGTGAGCTGTGGTGTTCAACAAGGAAGCATATGTAACGGAGGTACCGCATGTCTATCCACGGTCACGAGGGACTTGTATAGTGAAGTGGCTGTGGGCGTTAAGCGGTACTGCAAGTAAACTCACTCCCCAGAGGCATCCAGACCCAGTACTTAGAAGTGAATTCACCTCTTGGTACAGTGGTCTGTGATGCCGCCCACGGCGCGGAAGACCGGGGTTCAACTCCCACTCAGGGCGATCCCTTAACAGGGGTCGAATCGAAACAAACACAATGCAGAGCGAGATCACACCGGCTACACATACTAGGACCGTTACTGTTCCTAATTTATGCAAATGACATGTCATCAGCTTATGACTGCAACTTGTTCCTGTTCGCAGACGACTCAGCCCTGCTGGTCTCTGACAGGAACAAGTTGCAGGTTGAAAAAACCCTCAGCTCGGAACTCGGCAGAATCTGCACCTGGCTTGCTGATAACAAACTATCATTACACCTGCACAGTAAATTTCGCAGAGTGAATTTTACTCAAACTGAGTAAAATTTTACTCAGTTTGAGTAAAATGTACTCTTTACTGTGTGGGTAAAACAGAGTCCATTCTCTTCGGTTCAAAAAACAAACTCAGCAAGACCGACGGCTTCTCAGTTACAGTGGGTGACAATATTGTCACAAGGAAAGATGAAATTACCTACCTGGGTTACATCCTAGAGGCAAATCTTTCCTGTGACAAAATGGCAACCAATGTAATAAAAAAAAGTCAACCAACGAACAAGATTATTGTACCGGATCTCCTCTCTGGTAAACAAGAATACCCTGAAGACTCTAACAAGAGCACTCATTCAAGGGTACTACGACTATGCTTGCACCTCATGGTACCAAAGCACCTCAAAGGCACTAAAAACAAGACTACAAACATCACAAAACAAACTGGTCAGACTACTACTTGACCTTACTCCTAAAACCCACCTCACCCCTGCCCACTTTGACAACCTAGGATGGCTTAGAGTAGACGACAACAGAGTACAGCAACTTGCAATGGGACTGGTCTACACGATACACACACCACTAAGGTACCCATTGTTACGACCCTGGCTCATGGGTACGCAACCTATGTGTAATCAACACCAAAACCCTGTGCTCTAACTAAAAAATGCTACTAAACCAAGGTACTACTAATATAACTATAAACTAATGTACTGGTAACCCAACGGACAAGGACTGTAAGAACCTGACAGCTCTCTCTCTAGGCACAGATCGTGCATGTGTGTTACTGGGTCTGCCTTTGAAGCTCCCCAGCAGGTAACCAAACAGCACTAATTGGCTAATTGGCAGCCCTCACCTGCATGCCCTGGTGACACAGGAGTGACCAGGCCTCTAGTACATAACACCTCCCCCACCAAACTGGTTGCCCAAGAGGCAACCACTACACAACAACCCATAAACAAAACCCAACTGTGACCCCTTAGTTGTCAGGGCCACTACCACAACAGCGATAATGGGTACCACAAACACCGGTACTATGATCGTGAGAGGGCGTTTGCTAGCACGTTGTCCCTCCCACGATGTGGCGAATATCCAAGTTATACGCCTGGCGGAACAAACTCCATCGCATCAAACGATGGTTCGAGTTCACCATGCTGCGAAGAAAAACCAAAGGGTTATGGTCTGTATACACAACAAGGGGTAAACTGGAGGATCCAACGTAAACATCAAAATGGTTCAAGGCAAGAACCGGGTCGGCCCCTGTCGAACACGACCAACGATACCGATCTGTCAAAATTATACTGCAAACCAAAATCAACCTGAGAACTGCGCTTAACAGAACAGAACACAGCACAACAAAACCATAGATCACTGATACCACCACCGCACCCATATCCATCCCACCTGGCACTGGCAGTTCAGGATACTGCACACCGTGAACATCCAGAGTAGGCTGTACCGCCTCAGGTACAGCCCCAGTGTACCGGGAACATGGCAGTACGACAGTCACAATAACGTCTGGAGCACCATCTAAAATGGCGTCACCCAAAATAACTTTGTCCTGATCAAAATCAAAATGGCTGCCACTCAACAGACCAGGTCGCGAAGGCGGCTCCTGCTCCACAGGACACAGGTAACTAGGTTGACCATCACACCTAGTGCATGGCAGAGAATCAGTGTGGACATGTGGATCAATGTCAGAATCATCAACTGACATACTGGGACCATCCCTGCCCACAAGTGAAACATTAGGGACAATAGAGCTATTGTGGGAAGGCTGGCAGCCTAAGTCAAGCTTAGTAGCCTCCCCAACTAGAACGGTGTCACATGAAACAACAGCACCTCTCATAGCATCCTTCCCACACTCCTCCTCCAATTCGTTCGTGGCCTCAGCCACCGTACAGGCTGGGAAGACCTTGAGACACTGCGCTGCCATATCATCTCCTGTCACATGCTTCTCCGGCACGCATGTCAACTCTGGTTTCACCACCGGGCCTAACACAAAACCACAATCAAGAGAATCATTATGCAGAGGTACATCCACAGTGTGCTTTCCAAAATTCTCAACAGGTACACATTTTAATTCAACAAAGAATGTGTCACTAAGTGTAATGTCCCAAGTCGAAGTATCAACAACATCACTTTTGTCCTTTGACATTTCTCGTGCCACAGCACACACAGGAAACACTCCTGGATGTTTCTGTGCCAGCTCATTAGAGACCTCAGAAACCACAGGAATGGGAGTTACAACCGGAGTAGCCAACACTTTGTCACCAGCCAAATCATTCCCTAGAATGAAGGACACCCCCTTAATGGGAATGTGAGAACATACCCCCACAACAACATTGCCTGATACTAAGGGAGAATTGAGCGTGACCTCATGCAAAGGTGCATCCACAAATCCACCTCCAAAGCCCCGAACAACGACACCGGAATGCAAAGAAGAGTTTTCTGAAAACGGCAAAACCCCCTCCAGAATGAGGGACTGAAAAGCACCGGTATCTCTCCAAATTGTTATAGCCTGTTTGGACTCTAGTGCATTAGTCAGGGAAACAAATCCATTCATCATAAACCTTGAGGAACCCTCGAGCTCTTTGTCCACACGTTTGATACTTTCCCCATCTAACGTTGGCATAGGCGTCCTGCATATGGTTTCTACCAGAGCCACGGTTCTGACATTTTTCTGCTCAAGCACCGGGCATCCAGCAACGATATGACCAGGTTCTTTACAGTAAAAACAGATAATCCCTTCTGGGAATGCACCAGCCGAACCACCCCGCCTAGGAGGTGAAGTTAACTGACCAGCAGACACAGGTTTTGGGAAACGGCCCCCCTGAACAGGACGCCTATCCCCGGACTCAACACGGTAGTCCTCCAAAAACACGGACTTGTGTGTCAACACAAACTCATCGGCGAAGACAGCGGCGTCGCCTATCTTCGATACCCCACGCTCATTTAGATGTGTGGAAACGGTATCAGGAACACATCTTTTAAATTCCTCTAGGAGAATCAACTGCCTAAGCTGCTCTCTTGACTCTGCCTTCTGAGAAGTGCACCACCTGTCAAACAGGTTCTCCCTCTCCCTACCAAACTCAACATAAGACTGCCCCTCCTGCCTGCGATAACCTCTAAAACGCTGACGATAGGCCTCTGGGACCAACTCATAAGCCCTCAATATGGAAGCTTTAACCAGCTCATAATCAGCGCTTTGTTCAAGGGACAGAGCAGTGTAGGCTTCTTGTGCCCTACCAACCAAAACACATTCCAGCAGCAGTGTCCAGGCGGTATCAGGCCACTTGAATGTGGTTGCCACCCGTTCAAAAAGGGGAAAATATCTTTCCACGTCGTTCTCAAAAAATGGTGGCACCATCCTAATATTCCTGCCTACATCAAACCCGGAACGTGACTCTGGATGCAGAGCACCCACCTGTAAGGCAGCATGCTTATACTCAAGCTCCTTCTGCGCACGCTCGTGCTCCAGCAACATTTGTCTCTCCTTAAACTCATGCTCCTTAAGCTCACGCTCATGCTCACGCTCCTCTCTCCTCTCTCTCCCCTTAAGCTCACGCTCCTTAAGCTCACGCTCCTCTCTCCTCTCCTCACGCTCTTGGTGTAGCTGCCTCTCCTTAAACTCCAACTCTCTAACCCTCCATTCACCCTCTGCACCAGGTAATAGCGGAGACACGTCAGACGAAGGAGGCTGCTCCACCCTCTCTTCAAGCACCTGCCCTCTAATGAGCAACACCCTTAAAGCACTCAAGGCAGTTGGCTTCAACCGTTTCTCACTGGGAGAAAGCTCCACCTTGTAGTGTACAGCAAGCTCCAGAAGCTGTTCTTTGGAAAACCTCTCCAACATGTCATGCGAAGGGAGATCAACAAATTCCCTAACGGAAGCCATCTTTCCTGCACCAGCGCCACAACCCGTTCACCTTAGAGTCACCAAAAAGCTGCCAAAAGCACCCTAGCACACACACAATCCACCTAACGAGCCACCAAAGAAACACTAAAGAACCACTGAAGAACGACTAAAGAACCACGACGAACCACTGAAGAACCATACAGAATGCCAAAGCCACTAATATTAATCATAAAGGGACGCGGTGGCAATGTGTGCTACGGAGCGCACATTTCAAAGACGCAAAAAAAACATTAAAAAAAAACCACACCCACCCCAAATAGACGTGTCATACACTCAGGGTGTTAGGTGCTACCAGGTATGTTCACCAAACACTCAAACAAACCAAATAAATCCAACAAAATATTCCAAACAGGTGCGCCTTCTAACCTGATGTGACTACATAGGCTTCTACGTCTAAACTGCAGAAAAAACCGGCCTACCACATGTCTACCCTAAGAAACACTAAATCAAGCCCTACCACACTACCTGTGTTTCCTGGCCGCCCTAATTTACCTACCCTTAAACTAAATGCCCTGTAGACCTAACTTTCTTCAACCACACCTGCTACCAGTCAAAGATCATATACCAATCATTTCATTGACCGCCCCAGGAGTACGTGGTGCACCGGACGCTAACCAACAACCAGAAAAATATGTCCCTATCTACATGTGGTGCCTACTAAACTATATATTTTAACAGCATAAGTAGTCACATCAAATTACAAACAAATACGGCATACTCACCTGTTTGATGAAATGGCTCAGCCCCCACGTTACACCATATGTAACGAACACCACCCAAACCATAATACGATGACACCCCGTGCAACACAAAAAAAAACACCAAACAAAGTTCTAGGGGTAAAAGATCCCGGACGAGCGCCCAACTGTTACGACCCTGGCTCATGGGTACGCAACCTATGTGTAATCAACACCAAAACCCTGTGCTCTAACTCAAAAATGCTACTAAACCAAGGAACTACTAATATAACTATAAACTAATGTACTGGTAACCCAACGGACAGGGACTGTAAGAACCTGACAGCTCTCTCTCTAGGCACAGACCGTGCATGTCTTCTTCTTCTTCTTCTATTTGGTGTTTTTCGGCGGACGGGCACCAAAATTGGGCCATTTACCGCCACCTACCGACCCGAAAATCGGGCCAGTCTTCCATTCTCCCCTCTTCTTTTTCTTATTCAACGGTTCAATGTCAGATCGCGACCAAATCCATCCAACCCCCTAACACACCAAACAAAACAAAACCCATCCCTAACATCACCACCCTATCCAACCTAATCTATGAGTCACTCATTGCCTCCAGCGACTGACTCTGGCCTTCCTGAACACTCACCACCCCCTTCCCTAACTCTCTTACTTGATCACTCACAACAACCTTCTTCCCTGACTTCGCTAACTCCCTCGATACTTGCCCCATTGACAACCCCTTCATACCCATGTCTAGTACTGCCGCCTCAACTACTAACCTTAACCTCTCTGTCCTACTGCTAACCATCACTATAGTATTCACCACTCTCGTCACAAATGCCACTATCTCCAACTTCACCCCCCACACCCTCTCTTTCTCCTCTTGTACTTCCTCTACCGACAAATGCCCTTTTCTAAACCCCTTATCCACACCTTGCTTCCCCTGATCCTCCTGCACTACCCTTACTGCCAAATGCCCTTCTCCTTCCTCACCTTGCTTTCCCTGACCTAACTTCCTAACTGCCTCCGCATACGAAATCCTATCATCCCTTCTCACTCTCTGAACCTCAACCTCCCTCCTCATCACCTCACAACCCCTAAACGCTACACTATGCTCCCCACCACAACTACAACACTTCAGCTTCACTCCCTCTCCACGCTTCCCATATTCATGCTCCCCGCCACACCTAGCACACCTCTGTCCCTTCTTACAAGAAACAGCTACATGGCCAAATTCCTGACACCTATAACACCTAAGAGGACTCTGAACAAATTCCCTAACCCTAAACAACCTACACCCTACAAACACTACACTAGGAACAACCTTACCCTCAAACTTAATCACTACCGTCTCCGTCTCTACCCTATCTGCTCCCCTCTTCATCCTTTCTGCACCCTTAACTATGCCATTACGCCCGTCCTTCCCTAACCCTTCCACCAGCTGCTCCACGCTAACCTCGACCGGTACCCCAGCTATCACCCCCTTACATCCCCCCTCCCTCTTCTCCCCTACTCTCACTACCTCCCTTATACCCACGCCACCAATGCTCCTCATCTTCCTAGCCATCTCCACCTGCCCTACACTTACACACCCTACGGCCAGATTCCCATCTCTCAAAACTCTAGCATACTTTACCTCTCCTAACTGCTTACCTACGAGTTTTGGCAGCTCGAACAACCCTAATTTGCTCACTCCCCCCACCCCCTCAAACCTAACCACTACATGAATCACTTCCGCAACAACCTCGTCTCTGCCCTCACCATCTGATCCACTCGAGCTATCCCCCCTACCCTTCTTCCTTTTCACCCCCTTCCCCCCACTATCCCTGCCCCTCTTCTCCACCTTACTCCACCCTTCTCCCCCGCTCTCACCCCCCGAACCACACTCCATACTGTCATCTCCCATCGCCAAACTCACTCCCTCAGGGAGCAGCAAGGCGGACATACCCAACGGCTCATTCCCTTCATATCCGTCAAACGTGACCCTGCAGTCTTCACCCTTGATCCAGGAAACAAACCCCAGATACACCTTGCCATCCCCGGGGTACACAGCACGACAACGGGAGCCCACCCTCCATGCTAGAGCCGCCTCCATGTCTCCATATCCCATCAAACAGTTCTCTCGACAAGTAACCTTAAGTCTCTCTCGCTTTCGACACCACCGCTCCGGCACACCAGGACCAGACTCAAAATATTCAATCTGCAAAACGCTTCCCTCCCGGTGGAGCGACTCTGCTTCCCCTACCGACATCCTCACGCCACCGACTCGCACAAGTGACATCCCGCTTCCCCCTGTCACACCCAGCCGCCACTTCATGACCACCGGCAATCTCCCCTCGTCGCCGTCACTGTCACTGTCGGACGCCATGTTTCCGCCCCAGACCGTGCATGTGTGTTACTGGGTCTGCCTTTGAAGCTCCCCAGCAGGTAACCAATCAGCACTAATTGGCTAATTGGCAGCCCTCACCTGCATGCCCTGGTGACACAGGAGTGACCAGGCCTCTAGTACATAACACCCATGTACATGTCGAAATACTTCCCAAAGGTCAGTGAATTCCACTACCACAACACCAGAGGGAGTTCCACAAAAAATCATGTTAGTTGGACCCAGATTCGGCTCAAACAAGGGACTAAACACGTTTCGCAATTATGCCACAATAATGTGGAACGCCCTATCCACAGCCGTAAAATAATATGAATCCCTACTGTTACAAAGGATCAGATTAAACCGAATATATATATTTATTTATGGATATATATTGAATAGTATTTGTATGTCGTTTGATATCCCTTGTATATTCCTTGTACATATGCACGGAATATCCCTTTAGCCTACTATAGCCCATAATAGTTCATTCTCTTATTGGACAAAGGACCAGGCGCCAGGGGACCAGCCCCTGGCGTCAAGTTCAAAGGTACCGACGAGACATGTCCGTACTAGCCCCGGCTCCGCTCAGGGATACGGCTACCGAAATGAGAGTGGCACTATTTGTTCACCGTGCATATAAATATGGCGCAAGTAAATGTAGAAGTCCCTTACCCTTCTTCCCAACTTAGTAACAGAACGTGAAGCCTCACCCACGATACGACGTGCGGTGAAGTATGGCCTGTTTGGCCTTAGAATAGCATTGAGACCTCGTGCGAATTAATAACTGAATTGTCAGAGTTTGGCACTGTACCGTCGAGTGCGACGTATTTCTATCAAGTAATAATAGTCTATCGTGTATGGTGCATCGTGCGGTTAGAGTTCTAAAGTGACCAGCATCTCCAACGCTTCCTCGTGTTATCTAGAGTCTTATCCAGGCTGGGCCGACCACATGGCGCTTTCATCCGAGGAGATCTAGGCGAGGACCGAGGGACATGTACACTGGATTACCTACCCGACGACTGCTGAGCCCTATGCGGCTGGAATATATATTTGCTTTGGTACTGTGATTTGTGGAGCGGATAATCGCCGACGCCTGTGAGTGTTGGATTTACCCCCGAGAGGAGTCAAGTTGAGTCGGCTCTCAGAGAGACTGAGGTCGCCTAGCTTCTTCTTCATTGTGGAGCTACAGCCTACAAGAGAACCAAGGTGTATTCATCTGCGGATCAAGAGTCTATTGCACTGTCTTCTGTACTTGAAGTCTCCATAGATATCGTTGACCAGACGGTCTACTACCGACGGCTCTCCTACCCCCCCTACCGGCTTACAACCGGGAGGACCCCCTCCAGAATCTCCCTGTGCTTCCCAGAGTATCATAGATATAATCCTAATATTTCAGGTTGTATAATTACCTCCTGCGTAACCAGAGAATGGACATTCCATATTGACTTGCCTACGCATAATTCCTTTGCCTTATAAGCGCAATTAAAGTAAAGTATATTATGTAATAATACCTTTGATGTAATAAATATTCTAAACAAGTATTTGTGTGGAAACCGTATCATTGTGGAGGAGTTCTCATCTGATATACTTGTGTACGGTATGGCCAGTAATGTACATAAGACGGTAGTGGTTTAATGATACCATACTTGATTAATACAGTCAGGGAATTGTACCCCTCAGTTAAAATTGGTCCTTCGAGCCCCGGATAATAATTAGCGTAATATTAATATAATATTAATATTGACATGGCCGATGACGAACACTCCACAAACGGTTCTCCTAAGCTAGATCGCCCGCAGCGCAGACGGCAGCCACCTCCCTATCTAGAGGCATACGCTGTCAGTCCAATACCTAGCTTTAAAGGGAAATTAAATACGGATAAAATAACTAAAGCGGATAGTAAAATTATGTCCGACCCTATCAACCAGGCTACCCCGCCAACAGAGGCCCTAGTGGGTTCTAATGTAACTGACCAAGCTCACGGTGGGGACCAGGAGGGAACTGACACGACTTTATCCCCAGACAACGTCGACGAGGTAGTCCCCGGAGAGCTCCAAGATAAAGAAAGCCCTCCCGGGATGGAACCCGACCCACCACAAGAAGAGACGCGCACCCAGGAGATGGATCTCCTCGGTACGCAACAGGAGAACGGATCTCCAACAAGTACTGCCGGGAGCCGATCGCCCCGAACGGCGTCTTCCCCCAGCGAGGCGGACAAGATGCTGCCGCAAGCACTCATCGCCACCCTGGCAGCCTCCACCGAACGCGATCGACTTCAAGCGCAACAGACGCGCGAGCGCGAACATTTTGCAGGCGAGCGAGAGCGCTTCCAGGCGCAACAAAGGAGTGAAGACGACCGCATAAGACTGGAGACCAGACGCCTCCAGACAGAAGAGAACATTGAGAGAAGCCGCGCCGATGCACAGCACGCCGCCGCCAATGCACAGCGCGACGTCGCAAATGCACAGCTCCACGCCGCCCATGCCAGCGCCAATGCCCAGCGCGACGCCGCCAACGCACAGCGCGACGCCGCCCAGGCCAGCAACAATGCGCAGCGCGACGCCGCCAATGCCCAGCGCGAAGCAGCGCGCGACGCAGCCCATGCCCAGCGCGAGGCAGAGCGCGACCGGCTGCAGGCGGAGCTGATGGACAAACTGGTTGCCATGGCGACACCCCCTCACTCCGCACGGAGCTCTCAGAGATCGTCAAGACATGGGTCTAGGACACATTCCCCTACCCGACGAAGCGACCCGGGACCCCGCCAACAGGAGGATCCTGTCCACGTCTCCGAACCCCCTCCCCGGCCGGTCCATACGAGACCCAGCAACCGGGAAGAACCGGACCACGCCGAGAGACTGAACAGAAGACTCCAGGTCCTAGCAGAGGGAGAGGAGGAGGAAGAGGAGGAATGTCAAGCAGACCAGCAGCAACGTACTCTGGCCCAGGAGGCCCAGTACAGCCCCGACCAGCAGCAACGTACTCTGGACCAGGAGGTCCAGTACAGCCCAGAAGTCAGCCCCGAGGCCCTGCGCTACAAACCCCGACTCAACTCACGGGTGAGTTTGGCGCACCGCCAGCCCCGAGGGACAGCACCTGGGTACCCGACCTTCGGTACCCACCAAGTACCAGCCCAAGACGACACGCACGGGGAGACTCGCCTAGGAGGCCTCTTCCCCAACGCTCACCGATGTGCCAGTCATCCATGGCATCGTACCTTGGCACACCGACCATCCCGGACTTCACCCATGAGAACAGAGCACAGTACACGGAGCTACGAATGTGCTTAGAGACAATGTTGTCAGATGTAGCTGACGAACCGTACAAGTATGCTATCCTACTGAAGCACCTCAAGGTGCCCCGAGCGCACAATATAGCGCTGGCCTATGCCAACTCTACTACCCCATACACAGCGGCTCTAGCAGCACTCGACCAACGCTATGGACGCATATGGGACTATGTGATACAGGAGATAAGAGACATTGACCGTCTCCCCCCAGCCAGAGACAACAGAGCATTAGATGACCTGTCTATCAAGGTACAGTCCCTGGTAGGGATGCTGGGGTCCCAAAAGGAAAAGGGTATCTACGAACTGTACGCTAACTCCAACGTAGAGAGGATATTAGAGAAGCTCCCTCCCGCCCGACAAGAGCGCTTCAGGCGGCAGAGAGACTACCGCGACCCCAACGGCCCAGAGGCATCCCTCCTAGACCTGTCTGAGTTCCTCGCCAGGGAGGTCAGTAGCCTACGACTCGACACGTTCGTATGGAGTGGACCAAGCCCAAGACTCGGACCTCGGGGACAAACGGATAACCGCCGGTTGGTGACCGTTATGCACCAAGCCGAATCAGTACCGCAGCACAAGAACCACAACACCCCCTCGACGAAAGAGGACCAGTGGAAGATTGAGTGCCAGTACTGTGAGGGAGAACATCGGCTGTACCAATGCGACACCTTCGGGAAGCTGACCACGGACGAGGTGAGTCAGTGGACCAAGGACCACCGCCGCTGCTTCCGCTGCGCGCGCAGCCACCTCGCAGCTGAGTGCCGCCTGAAAAAGAAGTGCAGCAGGTGCGGTGGCACCCACCTGGAGGTCCTGCACGACATCAACAGGCGTCAGCCAGGACAACAGAGTGGGCCCGTCGCGGTAATGTACCATGCCGAGGCGGTGGCACCAGCACCAAAGAGCCACCAGACCGCTCCCTACTGTACCTACTGCGACGGCGGACACTGGCTGGCACAGTGCGCCGAATATAAGACACTGAACCCCGTCCAAGTTAACCAGTGGCGTGAGGCGGCCCAGGCGGGCGCCGCTTACCACGCAGGGGCGGCCCAGGCGGGCGCCGCTTACCGCGCAGCACGGTGCGGAGCCCACCAGAAGGTCCAAGGCAACCAACCAACAGGAGTGCTCCACATTGACCAGCATAGCGGGACCCCCCGCGTGCTCCTCAAAGTGGTCAGAGTGCTCCTGAGCTACGAGGACAAGGTCCTGGACACTTACGCCGTCCTAGACGATGGGTCTGAAAAGACTCTCCTCCTCGCTTCCGCAGCAGCCCAGTTGGGCCTGCGGGGTGTCAAAGATACAATGACCATACGCACCATCAGAAGGGACCAGAAGACCATAAAGGGTGAAAAGGTCTCCTTCAAGATGGCAGCGGTGGACCAGCCCGAGAAGCAGTATAGTATAACCAACGTCTTCACCAGCCACGACATAGGCCTGTCTCAGTACACCTACCCCATCCCACAGCTGATGGAGAAGTATGTGCACCTACGTCAACTACCTATACCGCTTATCGACGGCGCCACACCGACCCTGCTCATCGGCTCCGACCACGCGGACCTCATTCTCCCAATTGAGGCGGCCCACGTCGGACCCAAAGGATGCCCAGTCGCGGTTCAGACCCGACTGGGATGGACGCTCCAGGGCCCCCTCTACGGACTTGACAGTCAACCCACGTCTACACGCTGCCTACACACAGAGGCGAGCGACACCGGCCTCTCCCCCGTACAGCAGAGGCTATTGACATTAAGCGAGAGGCCCGTGAGAGAACCGTGGGTACCAGAGGGAGTTCGGAACTCCACCCCCCTCAGCTGCGCTCCAGACGTAGCTGACCTCGAACCCAGCACCCCAAGCGACTCCTTGACGGGGCGGCCGGGACCGGCCTCTCCTCAGACGGGGTACAGAGCAAACAAGAGAAACAGACGGAGGAGGAGAAAGCACAGCCAAGCACAGATCAAAGCAGTCTCAGGCCCGCTCCCTCCTAAGCCCCCCTTCATCCCGTCCAGTCGTCATGACCATAGACCAGTCACTACCCCGAGCTGCGTGGCCGGCCGGCCGCGTAAGCAAAGTGACCACTGGTGCCGACGGAAAGGTCAGAGTGGCAGAAGTGCTCGGCCAAGGGCGGACCTACAACCGACCCGTGGCGAGGCTGATCGAGTCGCCAAGGCTCCCCGACTCGCTTAATGACGACCATGACCCATGACTTTGTGAACTGACCGACCCCTCACAACGGACATTGAGTAGTGGACAGTGCGGTTAATCTGTCTCTGCTTAGCTAATTAGGTGGGACTAATTAGGGGGCGGCTGTTACAAAGGATCAGATTAAACCGAATATATATATTTATTTATGGATATATATTGAATAGTATTTGTATGTCGTTTGATATCCCTTGTATATTCCTTGTACATATGCACGGAATATCCCTTTAGCCTACTATAGCCCATAATAGTTCATTCTCTTATTGGACAAAGGACCAGGCGCCAGGGGACCAGCCCCTGGCGTCAAGTTCAAAGGTACCGACGAGACATGTCCGTACTAGCCCCGGCTCCGCTCAGGGATACGGCTACCGAAATGAGAGTGGCACTATTTGTTCACCGTGCATATAAATATGGCGCAAGTAAATGTAGAAGTCCCTTACCCTTCTTCCCAACTTAGTAACAGAACGTGAAGCCTCACCCACGATACGACGTGCGGTGAAGTATGGCCTGTTTGGCCTTAGAATAGCATTGAGACTTCGTGCGAATTAATAACTGAATTGTCAGAGTTTGGCACTGTACCGTCGAGTGCGACGTATTTCTATCAAGTAATAATAGTCTATCGTGTATGGTGCATCGTGCGGTTAGAGTTCTAAAGTGACCAGCATCTCCAACGCTTCCTCGTGTTATCTAGAGTCTTATCCAGGCTGGGCCGACCACATGGCGCTTTCATCCGAGGAGATCTAGGCGAGGACCGAGGGACATGTACACTGGATTACCTACCCGACGACTGCTGAGCCCTATGCGGCTGGAATATATATTTGCTTTGGTACTGTGATTTGTGGAGCGGATAATCGCCGATGCCTGTGAGTGTTGGATTTACCCCCGAGAGGAGTCAAGTTGAGTCGGCGCTCAGAGAGACTGAGGTCGCCTAGCTTCTTCTTCATTGTGGAGCTACAGCCTACAAGAGAACCAAGGTGTATTCATCTGCGGATCAAGAGTCTATTGCACTGTCTTCTGTACTTGAAGTCTCCATAGATATCGTTGACCAGACGGTCTACTACCGACGGCTCTCCTACCCCCCCTACCGGCTTACAACCGGGAGGACCCCCTCCAGAATCTCCCTGTGCTTCCCAGAGTATCATAGATATAATCCTAATATTTCATGTTGTATAATTACCTCCTGCGTAACCAGAGAATGGACATTCCATATTGACTTGCCTACGCATAATTCCTTTGCCTTATAAGCGCAATTAAAGTAAAGTATATTATGTAATAATACCTTTGATGTAATAAATATTCTAAACGAGTATTTGTGTGGAAACCGTATCATTGTGGAGGAGTTCTCATCTGATATACTTGTGTACGGTATGGCCAGTAATGTACATAAGACGGTAGTGGTTTAATGATACCATACTTGATTAATACAGTCAGGGAATTGTACCCCTCAGTTACACCTACCCTCCTTCAAAACCGCTCTCAAAGAGCACCTGGCTACGGGAGGCTGCAATTCGAAACTGGCCCCCGTAAATGTCCGAACCCCCCCTCCCACTGTACAGTTTCCTCCCCCGCGTATGTATATATATTCTGTTAGGATCTCTGTTTAACATTACTGTATATTTGCATATCTTGTATGTCTCAAATGTAACAGTACTGTATATCTGCATGTCATAAATGTCATGATATATATCTGTATGTTGTGTATGTCATAAATGTCATTATGAATTGAAAATGGGGGACCCTGATGTAAACAAGACAAGCGTCTTTCTCTGGTCTGCATCCCCTTAACAATTGTGTGTGTATTGAGCTGTACTGTATTGTACCCATTCTGCAATCTGTTTTCAATCAATCAATCACACATACATCTAGGTATATGTCTATCTAGTAGTAAGGTCAAGCAATAGTCTGACCAGTTTGTTTTGTGATGTTTGTCATTTTGTTTTTAGCGCCTTTGAGGTGCTTTGGTACCATGAGGTGCTTTGGTACCATGAGGTGCAAGCATAGTCGTAGTACCCTTGAATGAGTACTCCTGCCAGAGTCTTCAGGGTATTCTTGTTTACCAGAGAGGAGATCCGAGACATCTCGGCTCTTTTTCTTATTCTTCTGGAACAAGAGCACAGCCATGGCCCATGATTAGAAAAACTGTAGCTGACCGACCAACGTACACGGACCCTACACCTGTATGACAACTTTACTTTCAACAAATTGATTGATTGATTGATTGATTGAAAAGTTTATTAACAGATTGCAGAATGGGTACAGTACAGTACAGCTCAATACATACAATTGTTAAGGGGATGCAGACCAGAGAAAGACTTTCGTCTTGTTTACATCAGGGTCCCCCATTTTCAATTCATCAAAGCAGCCCTAAGTCCAAACTAAATGCAGCAGGCTGGTCCGTGTACGTTTTGATAGTTTGTTTTTGGATTTAGAGTCCCTGATTCAAGGTAAAAAATAAATAGAATACCAGTAAAAGATGCACCTTGGAAATACCGTCCTCCATTCCGTGTGATTGCAGAATGCGCAAAATGCACGGTTATGTTTTGAATGATGCATTTAGAATCGAATTTAAACTAACGCGTTTCTCAGATAACCCTAAACAATGAACGCAAATAATTTATTAGAGCACCTAAAATATAATATAAAATAAATGATTGACTTTCATTTAATTTACTTTCATTTTGTATTCGATTCTAAATGCATAATACCTACGGCGCCGCCTGCTGGAGGGATGGAGAACAACCTGTGTGTTTGACTTCACTAGAAAAGCTAAATGTCAAAAATGAAAGTAAATCGTTTATTCGAGCACCTTTTGTAAAAAAAAATATATATATATATATTTATTTTTTTAGGTAAATAATTTATTAGACCACCTTTGGTACCAAATGTGCTCTAATAAATTATTTACTTTCATTTTTTACATTTTTGTTTGGGCTTATCTGAGAAACTCCCCCCGGCTCTTTCTTGTGTGTTTCTACGGCGCCACCTGCTGGAGGGATGGAGAACGTTGCTTTTCTAGTGGAAGTCAAACATGTGTGAGGTGAGTGTTCTCCATCCCTCCAGCAGGTGGCGCCGTGGAAACACACACGTCGGTGAGAGAAGCTACAGAAGTAGAACAGCTCCATTTTGATTGGAAGAGGAGGTCATTCAAGATTCAATCAACAAAAGAAAGATGGCCGAAGTAGCAGAGCTCCAAAAGCTAAAGGTTGGATAATGTTTCATGTGACTAAATGTGTTTTAACTTCACTTTTAGGTCGCGGGGTAAGAATATAGATTAAATCCCCGCCCGTTTGTTATCTTCCATAATACAAGTCTGTGGTGGAATAACGAGCTATAAGGTTTATTCGTCAGCTGTGCGTGTGTGCACGTTGTGCAGCTAAAGTTAGCATAACGAGAGCGTCAACGCTACAGTTTAATGTGATAACAGGATTAATAGCTGGCGCGGGAATTGAGATGGCTTTATATTCATTCAGACAAAATGTATAATTTCGTGACATCTATGTAGCGCGCTTCATTGATTAGTTAGTCAATCATGAAGCACGTTCTTCTGCCTTTATCTAAGGTAGCGGCTAGCTTAAACTTGCCCGGCTACTAAGATGCCGACGTGATTGATTGATTGAAAACTTTATTAACAGATTGCAGAATGGGTACAATACAGTATAGCTCAATACACACAATTGTTAAGGGGATGCAGACCAGAGAAAGACTTTCGTCTTGTTTACATCAGGGTCCCCCGTTTTCAATTCATCCGGACATCATACAGATAGACAGTACTGCTACATCTATACATTTATGACATACCAGATTTTTGCAAATACAGTACTGTTTGTGATACAGAATTGAGTCCAGAAAAGAGTATATACATTTGATGTAGAAACTGTACATTGGAGGAGGTTGGGTAGGTGGGGTTGTGTGGATGGTGGGGGGGGGGTTGGTAGGAGGGGTGGGTGGGGAACACTGTACAACTGTACAAGCAAAACTGTACAGGAGGGGGTTGGGTTAGGTTAGGTTGGGTTTAATAGTTACGGAAGCCAGCCTGACGCACACATTTGTCTTGCGAGTGACTGACTGTTGCCCGGCTTCTAACCACCGCTGTTTCTGTTCCAGCTGGCTGAGCTGAGGCAGGAGTGCGAGGCGCGGGGTCTGGACATCAAGGGGAACAAGGGGGAACTGATTGCCCGGCTGCAGGCTTATTTAGAGGAGCACGGTGAGGATGCTGCACACATGATGATGCAGCCAAATGCATTAGATTCAAATGTATTGTCATCATACACCACAACAAGTACAGTACAGTGAAAAGAAGTTTGGCATCCAACCAGAGTGCACATTTAACTGTAAAAGTGCAGTAGTAATATACAATGTACAGGTGATTAAACTGGGTATAAAATATATAAATTGGTACTACTGGGTATTAATAGTGCTAAGCAGATGCATGTACAGAGTTGTAGTATTAATATGTACAGTGATACAGGTGTAAAGACACTGGTAGTAAGTCATACTGGCCACAGTGGCCAGCAGTGTAACTCAGCTGATAGATTTGTGCCCTTCCTGGTGACTTGTCGTACAGAACTTGTAAGTCGCTTTGGATAAAAGCGTCAGCTAAATGTAAATGTAGTAAGAGTAGGTAATGGATATGTACAGCTATAGATATAGATATATAGTATCTACAGATATGTAACAAGGGTTATATGCAGGTATGTACAGACAAATGTCGATATATATATACACTGTAATAATATATATATGGTATATACAGCATTATTGTACATGCTATCATACAAAGTTATGGGTTATATGCAGGTGTATACGTAGGTATATAGACTGTTTTCCATGTCTCTCGTCTGTCCTTTTTTTTAATTTATTTTTGTTGATAAACCACACTGACCTCTCCTCTCCCGCCCTGTCTCTCTGTGGCGTATTTGTTGTGCGTTTGAATCACAGATGAAGACTTGGATGTAAATGAAGATGAAGTTTTGGGCGAGGACACAGAGGTAAACTTGGTAGAGGCAGAGGTAAACAAGAATTGAGGCTCCACAGGTAAAGGTGAACTAAAGACTGAACCAATGTTAGTTGTTTATCAGCTTTTTCTTGCACTCCAAATATGAGAGAAATCGAACATATTCTTCAAGTATTCTCCAAAACATGCATGCTACAATAGACCTGTTCGCTGTATACGTCAGACTCGGGGCTAGATCCACAAAGATTGGATTGCACAGTGCTAGTTGCACCCTTACTTACAATTCATTATGAATTGAAAATGGGGGACCCTGATGTAAACAAGACGAAAGAAAGAAAGAAATGTTCAATCAATCACCACGCAGATTGATTGAATGAAAATTTTATTAACAGATTGCAGAATGGGTACAATACAGTATGGCTCAATATACACACAATTGTTAAGGGGATGCAGACCAGAGAAAGACTTTCGTCTTGTTTACATCAGGGTCCCCCATTTTCAATTCATAATGAATTGTAAGTAAGGGTGCAACTTGCACCGTGCAATCCATTCTTTGTGGATCTAGCCCTCACTGTGTGCGCTCGCCGCACGCATCACTAGGGCAGGAGGGAACATAATCCTGGTCAGAACAACGCGGCAGACTGCAATATATTTGCATTTGTGAGCCATGCTAGTGATATAAACAATCACTCCATGCCAATGCTAGATATGTAAAAGGTGGAAGACTCGCACTCGCAGCCATGATGATTTGTCAAAATGACATCCAGCCGTTTTCGTTTGAAACTACTTTTAGTCAGGGGAGTGCCATGGTTTATCCATAGAGCCCCGTCGATTCTTTTAGCACAGAAGCTCACGCAGGTCCGGGGCTACTTAGTCACGTGACTCAGTTGGTATTGCTGATTGGCTTGAACACGGTATGTTTGTAAACGGCGAACAGGTCTATTAGCACCATGATATTATATATATAAAAATGGTAACTAATAGATCTATAGCCTAGTTACGATTTTACGTTTTAAAGTTCTTTGGGGAACTCTTAAAGAGGTCATTAGTGATATTATTTAGTTGTTTCTGCTTTAAGCAGAACCAATATATTTGAATGGGACTTGAATGTGATGTATACAGCGGACAGCTGTAGTCGCCTGCATCAGATCACCCCAGCACAGTATGGTATATTCTGTCTGAGGGTTCAAATAAAATCAAAATCATCACCCTCCTGTTGCTGGAGGTGAAAGTACAGATGGGTGCACCGTCAGTGACATTAAAAAGTCACATATATATTTCAGGACGCCCGAGTGGCCCGCCTGATCTCAAACCTACCGAAGTCGGCCCATGTCACCCCACTTCTTAGGGACCTGCACTGGCTCCCCATTGCTGCACGAATCCGCTTCAAGGCCCTCGACCTGGCATACCGTGCGGCAAAGGGAACCGCTCCCGCCTACCTCCGGTCAATGGTCTCTAACTACACACCCTCAAGACCCCTACGCTCTGCATCTTCTGGCCGCCTCAGACCTACTCCTATCCGAGCTCCGGGAGGGTCATCAAAGAGAAGTCGCCTATTCTCAGTCCTTGCCCCACAATGGTGGAATGAACTACCCATCCCAGTTAGGACAGCCGAATCCCGTCCAATCTTTCGCCGTCGACTAAAGACTCACTTCTTCAACTGTTATCTGAATAATAAAAAAAATCTAACCCTAACTAACCTTACTGTCATGCACTTGTCCTAATAAACTAACCTACACTGTAGCACTCAACACTTTGATGAACATTGTTACTCAGCTGATAGAGTTGTGCCCTTCCTGATGGCTTGTCGTACAGAACTTGTAAGTCGCTTTGGATAAAAGCGTCAGCTAAATTACTAAATGTAAATGTGGCGAACCACGTAACCCGCTGCGTCGCAACACGGCCGACCTAGGTTCGATTCCCGGACCCGGCATTCTTTGCCGAATGTCTTCCCCTGCGCCGTCTCCCATTTCTCCTCTCTCTCTCTCTCTCTCTACCGGACTGCCTGGTAGTAAAAACCCAATAAAAATCTACAAAAAACACAACTTGTGGGGAGCTCCCGTAGCTCACTGCATATCTCTGCGCTATTTCTGCGTCGGGGAAAACCGTGCTCGTCACGGATCTGGGGGACACGAGTTCGATTCCCGGACCCGCCGTCATTTCTCAGAATGTCTTCCCCTGCTCTACATCCCATTTCAACCTGTTTCTGTCGGTCATGCTTGACCAGAAAAGCGATAAACGCTAAAAAATAAAGTTTAAAAAAGAAAAAACACAACTTGTCCGAAAGGACAAGTAACATTTAAAAAGTCACATATTTTAGAAAGAAAATGTCCTTCGAACAAAATGATATTAAAGGTTAGCTTTCTCTCATATTTAGAGTACGAGACGAAGCTGATAAACACTGAGTTATTTTCGCATCATTCTTTTGGTTCACATTTACCATTTTACATTTCCCCATGTAGTGTGACGATTATATGATTGATTATTATATGATTATTAGGGATGGGTACCTTTCACATTTGAACCGATACCGGTACCTGTGAATCGATACCGGTACCCAACGGTACCTTTTTTCGGTACTTTAGTCTCAAGAAATTTAATTTACCTACCTCAGTCGTAAAAAACAAATCCAAACTTCAAATAACTACAATTTTGACAGTTTTCGGCTTGTCATTGCTCCGACTGCTTTGTTGTTGAATCAAGTCAAATCCTAGGTAAGCATATATTGTGCGTGTGAACGTTGACATGAAAAAAAAAAAAAAAGTAAAAAAAATAATTAATAAAAGATATTTTTTTTTATTTTTATTTTTATTTATTTTTTCGGTTTCTCGCTTGATTCGATACTCTGTAGTACCGACGTGTTTCGGTTCGGTACCTCAAAAGTACCGAATTCGGTACCCATCCCTAATGATTATTCACTGCTCGCCCTTGATAATGGACTGTAAATTATCTTGTTCATACTTCACTGTTCATACTTTTTGCACATTACTGCTCAATTGCACAGTCCTGCTAAATATTCCATACCACTGTATTGTTATTTTTATTCTAATTAGTGTTTATACTGGACCACATCGTGCACAATTGTACAGCCCTGGCCTATCTTATTTTATAATTATAGTATGTTCTATTGAGCTTCTATTTTAATTTAGTTTATATTTTATTTTACCTTTTTTATTTTATTCTACCGTCTGTTAATGTTGCGACGACCAAACCAAATTCCTTGTATGTGTAAACTACTTGGCAATAAAGACCTTTCTCATTCTGATTCTGATTGAGGATAAAGTGGTTAACAAGTTTCTGTTTCTAAACTTCAGGAAAACTTCACTAAAGTCGAGGGCGCTGCCGACGAGAAGGTCAGCAAAGATCCTGAGACTGAAGAGTGCGAGAATGAGAACGAGAATGAGACGTGAGTTCATCCATCACTCTTCTGACATCACAACGACATCCTGTCGATAAGAGTAGGATAAGAGTAGCTTACAGCTTTCAAAAAAAGCTCTTGGCCAATAAATGAAAAGTAGTCTGTAAGATGGGCGTGAGTAATCGATGACTCAAATACTCACCGTCTCAACTGAACTGGAGTGGGTTTTAAAAAAAAATATCACAGAACGTGCTTGTTTTATGCCACTGAAACAGATTAGCTCTGAATTCCCAGAGGCGTGAGTTGTTGCAGGATGACCGGTCAGCTGTGGAGCATGAGCACGTACCACGAAAACTAGCTTAGTGTTATCTAAAGCAGTGTTTCTCAACTGGTGGGTCGCGACCCAAAAGTGGGTCGCGGGGCCATTTTGAGTGGGTCGCGGATGTGTGTAAAAAAAGAAAAGAGGAAAAAAAAGTACATTTTCTTTTTTTTTATGTATAATTTTCTTTTTGCACTAGCTATCTTTGAAAGCTCTGCTCTGGTCCAGCTGAAGACCAAGCAGAGGAACAGATTGGACATTGAGCATGACCTCAGAGTTGCTTTGTCTACCATCACCCCAGATTTTGAGACTCTTGTCAGGAGCAAACAACATCCCCACTTATCCCATTAGTTCCCTGGGATGTTTAAGCTAAGAAGTCTGCTAAGAAGGATATATTATTTATTATTATTATTATTATTTTATTTCATTGTGTTTTTAGCCCTAGTTGTACATTTGTTGCAACCCCAGTTATCCCATTAGTTCCCCCAAACTTACTGTAGGTCTGTTAAGTTAAGCTAAGAAGTCTGCTAAGAAGCATATTATTATTATTTTATTATTATTATTTTATTTCATTGGGTTTTTAGTAGGGATGCACGATAATTATCGGGCCGATAATTATCGGGCCGATATCAGCAATTATGACGTCATCCCGATAAACCCGATAACGTTATTAATAGCTCCGATAATATATAATACATTTTTTGTTAAAAGAAATCCGGTGTGGGTGGATTTGGATGAAGGGCGCTTGTTTTTATTATAGCCTCCTCCCGTTTTGCCAGTACTGTGGTATGACTGACAGTGTGTGGTTTAGGAACAGGGAGTTTTTCACAAATCCAGCGCTCCCTTTCTTGGCTGTGACGTAGTCACGTTACATTCGGAGGCAGACAGTCGATCTGCCAATTACGTCCCACCGTTTGCACCCACTTCTTCTTCTTACCACCAATCAGAAGCTCTCATTCGTTTATTTACCTCCGGATTGTCGGCCATTATTCTACTCGGAGCTATAACGTTAGCTCCTCCCCGCCAGCCACATTGACAAGTACCAGCGCTTATACATTACTGGCAAATGTCTTGTTGCACTTGTGGCAACAAGCGTTGTCAGCATCGACTTTAGTAAAATAGACCCAGACTTTTTTTGAGGAATTTAAACGTCGCAAACTAATCTTGTTGGCCGTTTTCTATCTCTCCTCCCTCGGTCTCTCTCTGCCTGCGCGAGCGGGCTGTGCTCTTACACTCACACACACACACACACACACACGGGTGCTGTCGAGAGCAGAGCTGTCTGTACTCGGCAGCACCTGTGTGTGTGTGTGTGTGTGTGTGAGAGTGAGTGTGTGTAAGAGCACATCCCGCTCGCGCAGGCAGAGAGAGACCGAGGGAGGAGAGAAAAAAAAACTCCATAATTTCTCGAGTACCGATAGCAGTACCGATGACGTCGGAGCTTATAAATACTAAAAAAAAAAAAAAAATGATCAAAAAATATATATATATACATATATAAAAAATAATAATTATAATACAATACATATCGGTTATCGGCTTGAGGAGCATAAAGTTATCGGTATTGGTGTCAAAAAATCAATATCGTGCATCCCTAGTTTTTAGCCCTAGTTGCACTTTTGTTGCAACCCCAGTTATCCCATTAGTTCCCCAAAACTTAGGTATGTTAAGCTAAGAAATCTGCTAAGAAGCATATTATTTATTATTTTATTGGGTTTTTAGCCCTAGTTGCACTTTTTTGTGTTTATTTCATGTTTTTAACAGTGCATGAAAGATTGTGTATTACTGCCAAAAAAAAAAAAAAATTAATCATAGTCCTTAAAAAATTAACATAAAAAAAAATGTTGGGTCCCGAGGCTAGACCAGTTGAGAGCCACTGATCTAAAGGACAAAACTTATGTCAAGTATAATAGAAGTATAGTAGTACAATACAAGTCATATGTCTCTATGTGCACTCCTCTTGTGGAAGGAATCGGCTAGCTAATGACTCTTGTGCTGAGTAGTACCTCTGAAAGAAGTATGGCGTAGCACGTGTGACCTGAACGCTTTCTCTGTTATTGGTGTGTCCCCAATAGGGCTGAGGATAAGAAGTTGGTGAAAATAATTCCGCCTGCATCTTCCAGCGAGGTATGGATGTAATATCTGTGCAGGAGACATCGGACCTTGTTATGTTATCGTTGGGGCCGATCTGTCATGTTGTGCTTGGTTTCTTCTCATGCACAGGGTTTGCACAAGGTCCTTAAAGTGCTTGATTTTTGACAAAAAAAATCAAGGCCTGGAATTCCGTAAACAGCTAATTTTTTAACAAGGCTGTAAAATCCTAGCCCTATTTTCTGAAAATCCGCCTACAAATACATAATTACTAAGTAAATGAAGATTGCTCCACTTCTACAAGGTCCATTTGCATGTTCTTGGTGTCTAGGGACATCTAATGGATCTCAGGGAATGTATTCCCAGTGTCAGAAATATTGTGTCTGTTACTAGGCTTGAGTAAATTGTGATGAAACAAAGGAGAATATAAATAATGATTTTTTTCTTTGCATCTTTGACAGTGAATAACACAATGCTAAAACTTTACAGTAGATTTCATTCACGGTTCTTCAGTGCCCGTCTGGAGATACTAAATCCAAATTGAACTCTGCCATTTGAAAGAGAAGATTTGGCCTGATCCATAGATTAGCAAGTTGGCTATAATAAGGTAATTTATAGGCCTGGTATTCTATATTCTATAATAATATTTCAAATTGCATGTGTCCGGATGGCAGAATTCAGTACTGTATCTACAAAACCTGTCATCTTCCCTTTATTAATTTGCTTAGATTTCTTGTACAAGTGATCTCAAGAAGGTGCTGAACAAATTTTTCATGTCTAGACATTTTTTGCATTGTGTTATTCACTGTCAAAGATGCAAAGAAAAAAAATCATTTATATTCTCTTTGTTTCATCACAATTTACTCAAGCCTAGTAACAGACACAATGTGTCTGACACTGGGAATACATTCCATTAGATCCATAGATGTCCCCTAGATACCAAGAACATGCAAATGGACCTTGTAGAAGTGAAGCAATCTTCCATTTACTTAGGTATGTATTTTTAGGTGGATTTTCAGAAAATAGGGCTAGGGCTTAAGAGGTTAAACTGATATTTCATTAACACTTGAACCTATTGGTAAACAAACGTATTGATGAAAATATACGCTATGACTGCTGTTGTGACATGGTTAGGGTCTTTACTCTTAGATACATTTGGTATAAAAAGAAAACGCTACTTAGTGTCATACAGTCGGGAGAGATGCCGATGGACTGCTCGGGCTAAAGAGGTTAAAAAGTCCTTGAAATTCAAATCAACCATTCGCATTGAAAGTTTTGTTCATTCATGATTCAATTGTTCGAATCAAGAAATTCAACCTTTTTTATTTAACGTGTAACTGTCAGAAATTGGTTAAGCCATAAATATTTGATAAATGGCATTTAAAAAGTGAATTGTATCCTTTTTAAATGCCCTTTTAAAAATGAAAAATGGTGCTTGGAAAAGTACTTGAAAGTCCTTGAATTTCATTTTTCAGTGTCTGTGGGAACCCTGCATCCATTTCAAGTCTTGGCTCGTGCTGAATCTAATCTCCTCTCTCCCCGACGCAGAGGCTGCAGAAGAGAGCGGAGCGGTTCAGTGTGCCCGCGTCAGCTGAGAGCAAGAAGGCCATCCGGGCTGCCAGGTGGGTCCCTTAGCGTTTGTGTTGAAACTGGAGCCCTTTCTCGGTGTTGATCTGCGACGTTTAAGTCTCTCTGGATGACGCCGTCGGCTAAATGACTATGTAAAGTGAACTCTATAGATCTGTCTTAAGTGAGTCTTTTCTCTTTTTAGGTTTGGTTTACCCACCGACTCTGCGACTCCCGCTCCAGGTCAGTGGATCTGTCCTCTCTCAAACCATGTTTGTTTTGTCTTCCGTGTTGAGATAATATTTAGTATGTATGCGTTCTAGGATTGTACTGATACTGGCATGGGATATCGGGCTGATACCAGGCAAACAGAGTATCAGAGAATGTATCCGATATAAACATTCAACATCATGTGCAACAGATGTAACAGAAATAAAAGCAAAGCAACTTGAATAAAGTATCTATTTATCTACAGTATATCTATATCTACAGTCCTATCTATCTATTTATCCATCTTGATTTTCTGTATTTTTCGTATACCTGAAGCATCTTATCTTTTAATGGAGAAAACTGGATTATATACAGTATATTCAAAAGCTTTCTTTATCCAGTGACCCCAAACTAAATAGGTGGAAGTCTATACTCTTCAGTAAATGTAATGAATAATGTCTATCTATCTACTAGTGTAAACTTGAGCAACAAGTATCTGCTTAGTGTAAACTTTAGCAACGGGTATCTGCTAGTGTGAACATTAGGAGCGGGTATCTGCTAGTGTGAACATTAGGAGCGGGTATCTGCTAGTGTAAACATTAGGAGCGGGTATCTGCTAGTGTGAACATTAGGAGCTGGTATCTGCTAGTGTAAACATTAGGAGCGGGTATCTGCTAGTGTAAACATTAGGAGCGGGTATCTGCTAGTGTGAACTTTAGGAGCGGGTATCTGCTAGTGTAAACATTAGGAACGGGTATCTGCTAGTGTGAACTTTAGGAGCGGGTATCTGCTAGTGTAAACTTTAGGAGCGGGTATCTGCTAGTGTAAACATTAGGAGCGGGTATCTGCTAGTGTAAACATTAGGAACGGGTATCTGCTAGTGTAAACATTAGGGCTGCAACGATTAGTCGACATAATCGACGACGTCGATTATAAAAAATCGTCGACGAGAAATTGTTGCGTCGATTAGTCATTAAAAAAGATTTTTTTTTTTTTTTTTTTTTTTTTTGTGCACTACCTATCTTTGTGAGAGTGGCTTCTCAGGGTTCCAGACAACATCATAACATGCTGATCCCATAGCAAATTTTTGGACATTGAAAACATTGTTCCCCTGCAGGAGATGATGATCAGACTAGACACACAATACATTACACACGCACTCCTCTCACTCACACACAGCGATCAGAGTAAGACACACACACATTCACACTCCTCTCACTCACACACAGCGATCAGAGTAAGACACACACACATACACAAATTACACAGTACACACCTCTCACTCACACAGCGATCAGAGTAAGACACACACACAAATTACACAGTACACACTCCTCTCACTCACACAGCGATCAGAGTAAGACACACACACATACACACACACACGGACTCCTCTCACACACAGCAAACAAAAGTTATTTAAAGTACACTTCCACTTTAATTTGTATTATTTAATTTATTTATCTTGTTATGAGTGATTGCTGTATTGTTCTTCAAATACATTTTCATTTAAAGTGGCTTAAAGATCCAAATTCAAATGTTTCATGAGTCATTATTTTAATTTGCTATGGGATCATCATGTTATGATGTTGTTGTAACATTAGGAGCGGGTATCTGCTAGTGTAAACATTAGGAACGGGTATCTGCTAGTGTAAACATTAGGAGCGGGTATCTGCTAGTGTAAACATTAGGAGCGGGTATCTGCTAGTGTAAACATTAGGAGCGGGTATCTGCTAGTGTAAACATTAGGAACGGGTATCTGCTAGTGTAAACATTAGGAACGGGTATCTGCTAGTGTAAACATTAGGAGCGGGTATCTGCTAGTGTGAACTTTAGGAGCGGGTATCTGCTAGTGTGAACATTAGGAGCGGGTATCTGCTAGTGTAAACTTTAGGAGCGGGTATCTGCTAGTGTAAACATTAGGAGCGGGTATCTGCTAGTGTAAACATTAGGAGCGGGTATCTGCTAGTGTGAACATTAGGAGCGGGTATCTGCTAGTGTAAACATTAGGAGCGGGTATCTGCTAGTGTGAACTTTAGGAGCGGGTATCTGCTAGTGTAAACATTAGGAGCGGGTATCTGCTAGTGTAAACATTAGGAGCGGGTATCTGCTAGTGTGAACATTAGGAGCGGGTATCTGCTAGTGTGAACATTAGGAACGGGTATCTGCTAGTGTAAACATTAGGAGCGGGTATCTGCTAGTGTAAACATTAGGAGCGGGTATCTGCTAGTGTGAACATTAGGAGCGGGTATCTGCTAGTGTGAACATTAGGAACGGGTATCTGCTAGTGTAAACATTAGGAGCGGGTATCTGCTAGTGTGAACTTTAGGAGCGGGTATCTGCTAGTGTGAACATTAGGAGCGGGTATCTGCTAGTGTGAACTTTAGGAGCGGGTATCTGCTAGTGAACATTAGGAGCGGGTATCTGCTAGTGTGAACTTTAGGAGCGGGTATCTGCTAGTGTAAACATTAGGAGCGGGTATCTGCTAGTGTAAACATTAGGAGCGGGTATCTGCTAGTGTGAACATTAGGAGCGGGTATCTGCTAGTGAACATTAGGAGCGGGTATCTGCTAGTGTGAACTTTAGGAGCGGGTATCTGCTTAGTGTGAACTTTAAAGGGGAACTATCTTATAAATGGCCCTTTTGAGTGTTTAGCATTGTTTCCTAGCTATGTGAACTTATATTAATATGATCTATGTCTCTAATTCTCATATTGGCGCATTCTTCCAATTCTCCTCTCACAATATTCACCCTCACTGAACTGAGTCATCTGAAAATGTGCTGATTTGTGATGTCAGAGAGACTCAGCTGCATGATAATGTGGCTGTGTGGCATCAGGGTCATGATGAGCTGCACACAGTGGCTGGAGCCCAGGCAGGGACCGAAACTAGAGAGCGCCACCCGCCATTTGCGCTCAGTTTTTACGTTTGGCGCCTCCCACTGAGAGGTCTGACCGCCGTGTGGCGGGCAATCAAATAGTCATGTGAAAACCGAAAATCATGATCCAATTCTTTAGCGGAGTTCTCACTCACTGTCTCAGCACAGACATGCAGCGCACTGCTGCTGCTGCTGCTGCTGCTGCTACCCCCTCCCCACCTGTTTCTGTATGCCTGCATGTAAACAGAGGCTATTGCCTCTGAGTCACCGTGACGTTAGTCTAGTCAGTGTGGGACCTTCGTGAGATAACGTTAGCTACCGTTACAAAATGACCCAGTCAACTATTCACTTAGTTTAATACATGAGGCATTGTGTAACGTTATCCAGCCGGCTAGCTACTGATAGCTCCAGACATCAACAAATCCTCCAGCAATAGTCCAGTGCATAATACCTCCGTTGGCTAGGTAGCTCACTAGTCACTACAAAATGTCGCAGTAAACTAAATAGTTCACTGAGGCGTTGTCCCAACGCCATCCAGCAGTAGCTACAGATAGCTACTGCTATGTCCTACAACAACAACAACATGTGTATTCGAGTCCCTGGCTTACATCGCATGAGGGCTGCTGACTAGGGTCCAGGTGCAGCGCAGGAGAATCCTTTCATGCTGAATGTAGGGTTTAGGGTCCAGCTGCAGCGCCGGAGAATCCTTGCTGGAGCTGGAGGCCACTCGAGTATACACACAGACAGCGAGGTGGCGATGTCTCGCAGATAACACAATCACAAGTATGATTATATAATATATATATTTTATTAAAAAAAATTATATAAAATAATAATTATCAAAAAAAAGTTGGCAGGTAAGAAATATGCTTGGCGGGTAGATTCTTCCCATCTACCCGCCACTGGCCGGTGAGTCAAAAAGTTAATTTCGCTCCCTGAGCCCAGGCTCAAAACGGCTCGAGATCTTGAGGTAGAAAAATGCTGTTTTTGAGGACTTGATTAGAAATACAAAACAATGAATAAAAAAAATAAAAAATTACAGAGGTGTTCCATAGACTCACAGGAATTGTGTAAAAGTGCCCAAATAGTGAAAGAAATAGTAAAATAGTTCCCCTTTAACTACTGTATGTTGTCATTTGAAGAAACAACAATATTGCTGATGTCTGTTTGTGAATCTTAAACGTTCCACCCCTTTTCTTTCTTCATCCTCCCATTCTCTCTCTCACCCTCACAGGTCTCCTTGCAAATAGTAAACCAGCTGTAAGTGTTCCCAATATTTTCCACCTTTCTTACAACTATCTTATTTAATTCAGTACAAAGTGAAATGTATTACATTTAATATATATGTATTGACATGTTCTCTTGTGACCCCGCAGGTGAGCATGGATCAGCTGAAGAAGAGAGCGGAAAGATTTGGCATGAATGTCTCTTCCATCTCACAAAAGGTGAGTATCGAGCAGAGGGCGTCACGGGGGGAGACGAGAGAAGTTGCATCTGGGACGGTACGAAACCGATCTAGTGTAGAAGAATACTGTAGGTGATACTATTGTACGTGATTATCTTGCTCATACCAATCACAGCTGTGATGATGTCACCTCTCAGGGCTTGAAATGTACTTTTTCTTCTTGGTAGCACTGGTGCTCCCGACTTCAAAAAGAAGGTGCTGAATGAGCAGTTGGCAGTTCTTCCCTTTTGTCAATGTTAGCATGGTGTTGTTCACCGTCAAGGATAATACAAATTATTGATATTCTCCTTTTGGTTCATTACAATTTACTCGAGCAACATAGTAAGACATAATTTCTGACACTGGGAATACATTAGAGCAGTGGTTCCCAAACTGTGGTGCGCGAGCGCCCTCTAGGTGGTGCGTGACATGAAAAGGCTAATGGTGGTAAAAAATATATATATATATATTTTTTTTTCAATAATTTCATACAAATCTTAGACAAACCTTTAGTATTATGGATATTAAACATGCTGGCAGAGTACATGCATCCATGTTGTCGTGAACATTTTAATTAAATAAGGAAATTTCCTATCCATAGTCTCCGTGGGAAGAGATAAAATAAAATCTGTGCACGGAGACCAGCAACAATTAACAGAAACCCATTTGGGGGTGCACGGGGGGTGGTGACCTAGGTCGGGAGGTGACAGGGGGTGCACGGCCAAAAAAGTTTGGGAACCGCTGCCCTAGATACCAAGAGCGTGCAGACGGACCTTGTAGACGCAGGGCTTGTCTCGGGCTCGAGAGGTTAACCGTGCGTCCCCCTGCCTCCGCTGTGTTCTCCAGGTGGAGGAGGACGAGAAGCTGAAGAAGAGGAAGGAGCGCTTTGGAGCGTCTGCCGGCGCGGCGGCACCAGACGCAGCAGCAGTGGCGGCCGCTCCAGCGGTGAAAGCTGAAGTCGAGGTCAGTTTTCTTCCTTTTGTTCAGCTGAACGCCATCATGGCAACAAGACGACGTAGCCAATTAGTTTCAGGTTTTGTTTTATTTGTGTCACATATAAGGTACATGTACACATTACAGTGAAATGCTTGGTTCTGTATGAGCCCCCCGAGATTGTGCTTCATACGGTTAAAAATAGGGATGTCCAATATTATCGGCCGATATCGGCATTAAAATGTGATATCGGAAAATATCTGTATCGGTTTTACATTTATTTAACCTTTATTTACCCAGGCAAGCAAGTAAGAACAAATTCTGATTTATATTTATTGTCAAAAGTATGCATAATATTGTGTTAATTCCACAACAAGAGATATGTAATGTTAACACTTTGGCTGCCATGAAACGTGTTTAGATGTCATTGCCGGCCATGCTCAAGTTGCCGGAGGACGCTGTACAGCGTCCTTATATCAATATTTCAAAAATCTGCGATCGGATTCATATGTCCCCTCCTCCGCTGGCCTGAGATCCACCAGGAGGACCCACTGAGCTCTCTGGCGGTTCAGGAGCGCCATCTGGTGGCCGATCGGCGCAATCGCTTAAACAGGAAGTGGCATAGAGGTTGTGCTGGACGTCCGTATTACTTCCGGGCACTCGCTATAGGTCCCGGCATTCTAGCTCGTCACAATACACAGTGATCGATTGCCAATAACTCGATAAGCAACATGATTTGGACGTATATACCATTATACAAGCTGGAGATGGACCGGGTAAATCTACATCCCATAATGATAAGATTTCTACTCTACGATGATCGCCCAACGGCGCGCGGAGACTGGGGTGAGTTTTAGCGTGTAACGTTACCGTCTTCGATACTAACTGCTATTATCAACATTTGACCCACATTAGATGATTGGTATAACGCTGCCCACGGAATTATAAACGCCCCCTAGCCCATCCGGTCAACATCAGATGACGTGTAGTAACTTCTAGAAGTACGTCTAGTTGGAATTTTCTATATCGCGCTGATTGCCATAAAACTGTATTGCATCATCAATATAATGCATTTGGGGCTATAGATCACGTTCTGGAGAAAGCTGCAGAAAGATGAAAACATACTTATACATTAGACCATACTTTACTATGAATATGTGAATGAAAAAGTTTAACGTTGCTACACAATGAACAATACATATAGGACTTTGAATGGGCCCTAATAATGGCAATGTAGCAATAGAATTTAAAAAGTTATAGCCATGCAAAGAAGGGGTACTTCTCCATAGACAAATAGAGCCGGCAACCTATGGTATATCATGAATTTAACCCAAGGCAACCAAAGTGTTAATTACCTGAAATTATTCCGTTTTGGGGGGGGGGGGGGAACCCTGCATATATCGGCATCGGTTGATATCGGTATCGGAAATTAAGAGTTGGACAATATCGGTATATCGGTATCGGTAAAAAAGCCAATATCGAGCATCCCTAGTTAAAAAAGAATAAAGACAGCACTAGGGGTGGAACGGTACCCATTCGGTACACCGTTCAGTACGACCTCCGCGGTTCGGGGCATGTGTGTATTGTTCGGTTCAGGGGATGCGCAAAAAAATACGCACATACATTACACGCACGCACGCGCACACACACCCAGACAGAGTAACTAACGTTAGCCGCTAACTAACGTTTACCTGATGTAAACGAGACGAAAGTCTTTTTCTGGTCTGTATCCTCTTAGCAGTTGTTTGTATTGAGCCGTACTGTATTGTACCCATTCTGCAATCTGTTAATAAAGTTTTCAATCAATCAAAGCCGCTAACTAACGTTAGCCGCTAACCGTGGAAACGCTCACAGCGAAGTGACTCCACGACACCAGTTCCATTAGTGGGGAAGGGGGGGGTATATTGACGAGGCTTGACAAGAGGTTCAAAGATAACTTCACATTTATTGGCTGTTCGTCTATATATATTGCTTCATGCATCAGGCTTCTCGAGTAGGGTCCAGAGACGATGGGCCTTGTTACTGTTGACTATTTACTTCCTTGTGTGACGTCACTTCAAATACGGCTACCAAGACGCTCAAAAAGCAAAAGAGTCGAGTCGAGTAGGTAGTGGTACGTACCGTGCAGTGGGAAAGCGGCATAAGACACTTTCAGTTCGGTCTTTGTGTGCCAAACATTATTTAAGGCATACCGCTGTAAACCTTTTTTTTACCAAATAAATGAGAAGCATGTTTAAATCAGCAATGCCTCCCCTCTTGCTGTACCAAAATCTCTCCTAGCTCTAACCGGTCACTCAAGCAGGGTGCGAAATTAACGGGGCTCGGGCAAAATGCCTGTGAAAATGGACAAAATGCCCTCAAATCATTTAAGCGGGGCACAAAATGCCCCCGACAGTTTACTGGTGCGGGAGCTTGGTGCTGGATTAGCCAGAGGCGTGCAGCTGCGGAGCCGCAGAGCTCACAGTTGTGCCCACACAGTGCAGTACTCCAATTCAACCATTGGGTGGGTGGCGCTGCGGAGCGGTCCCCAGACCGGACCTGATGGCGCCGCTGGCTCTGCGGCTCTGCAGTTGCATACTATTGGGATGAGTTTATCGCTTCGTTGGGAGGCGGAGGTTGTCTTTGGTTTCAGCGATCACGCAGCGTTGGACCCCGCGATGATGTTGCCGTCTCTCTGCCAGATTTCGCAGTTCTTCGCTTGATATAATTAATACAAATGTCCAATATAACGGAATTCGTTAGCTCATAAAAATGTGAAGACAGACAAGATGGAGCGTTTTTTATCAAACTATAAAAACACAAAGGAAAAAGAGTCTTGAGAAGCAGATTCCCCAGGTCCTCAAATAAAAAAAATTTAAATAAAAATGTGAAGACAGACAAGATGGAGTGTTTTTTATCAACTATAAAAACATGAAGGAAAAAGAGTCTTGAGAAGCAGATTCCCCAGGTCCTCAAATAAAAAAAAATGTAAAGCGGAGTACGATGGAGTCGTGGAGATTAGACTGGGTAGGGGTTGAGGAGGATGCTACCGGTCAACATATCATTTATTGCAAAGCTTGTCGTCAGACTCCGGCTGCAAACACGGCTAGTGTTCGAGGAGCTTGTGTGGATCTTTTTGTCCGCGGGACGAAGACTGTAAAAAAATTTGGATGTAAGGATGTTTAATAACCATTTTCATCATAAAAATTCAGTGCCCCCGAGAAAAGAAAAAAAAAACCCAAAAATAAATTAAGGGGGGCAAAAAAGCCCTTGAGTTTTTTTTTTTTTTTTTCTAACCCTGGGTCACTGTCAAAATTATGTGCCTGATGTCAAACGGCCTCATTCTTTCAGATTTTGCATGACTACGTCCTTGAGAATAACTGAAAAGTTGGAATCTTTTAGGCTATATATCTTATGCTGATGTATGGTATTTAAACTTAAACAACGTGAACCGAACCAAAAACCGTGATACGAACCGAACTGTAGTGGATTTTGTGAACCGTTCCAGCCCTACCAAACACTATACAAAACTAAAGTACTGGAGCGGCTGGGTGGCGCAGCAGAGATTGCGCTCGTCACCAATGCAAGAGACTCCGGTCTCGAATCCGGGTGTCAGCATTGCCTCCGGCTTTGGCCGGCCGTCATACTGGCTCAATTGGCAGAGCCAGCGGGTGGAAGTCGATGGGTGGGGATTTGGACGTTGTGGACAGCGACTCCTACAGGTCGGTTGGGGGACGCCTGCACAGCAGAGACAGGAAGTAGCGGGGGTAGTGTGACCTCCCATGCGTTACACCTCGCCACTGAGGGTCCGTGCTGGCAGGTGAAAAGATGCGACAGGCTGCCTCCTCGTGTACCGGAGGGGACACGTGATGCAAGGCTTCTATCCTCCCTACAACCGACCAGTGGGGGGCATAGTCGAGCAACGTTCAAGACAGGGGAGGGGAGAATTGGAAACACGAAATTGGGATGGGAGAAAAATAAGGAGAAAACGTGAAAAAAAAGTACAAAATAGGGGCGACAGTGGCTCAGGAGGTAGAGAGGTCGTCTGGTAATCAGAAGGTTCCCGGTTCGATTCCCGCTCCTCGCAGGCAGAATGTCGAAGTGTCCTTGAGCAAGACACTTAACCCTTAATTGCTCCCGATGAGCAGGTTGGCACCTTGCATGGTTGCCTCCGCCATCGGTGTGTGAATGTGTGAGTGAATGGGTAAAATGTGAGGAACAAATTGTAAAGCGCTTTGGATAAAAGCTCTATATAAATGCAGCCATTTACAAAATGCAACAAATACTATACAGATGTAGTGCAAATGTTTTAGTAATAAATGGATACAATGGCGGCCTTTGTGTTCTCACTGCATGGCTGCCAGTAACCATCAGTAGCCACTTTCAAAAGAAAACACCCATGTTTCATATTTCTGTGCATTGGTAAATATTACATTAAAATGTATTGTCGTCATACAGCACAAGTACAGTACAACGAAAATAAGTTTGTCATCCAACCAGAATGCAGATGTAACTGTAAAGTGCAATAGTAATATACAATGTACAGGTGATTAAACTGGGTATACAATATATAAATTAGTACTACTGAGTAATGGTGGTGCTAATCAGATGTATGTAGAGTTGTAGTATTGATATGTACAGTGATGCAGGTATAGACACTTTTAAAAAGCATGATATTACTGTTCTACTGTGAGTAGATCCTGTAATTAGACACCAAATTCTACTTTTGTTTATATATATTTTGCACATAGCAACTATTGTTGAGACCCGTGTTGACCTCACCTCAATATATATATTTATATAAAAAATTTATTTATATTATAAATTATATATAAAAAAATTCATTGCGGGCTGTATATTAATTGTTGGTTTTATTTCTTTTTTTCCTCAGGCGAAGAAAATGAAACGCGCTGAACGATTTGGAAAAGTGTAAATAACTAACGTTGGATATTAGTGCTGATTTCTATTATTATTATTATTACTACTAAGGCATTGTATTTTAATTTTACTGTACACTGCTTCATTTCTTTGTCCATTTTTGTAACATTTTGTGATCCAAGATAAATTGTTTTCCATTTTTCCATATCTACTTCTTTTCCTTCTGGTTTCAATCACTGTTGTTGAGCTGCCGTTAAGATGTCACGCCACTCTACCGCTAGACCACATGACAATGTGTTAAGCTGCCACACCACTGTACCACATGACAAGCTACCACACCACTCTACCGCTAGACGACTTGTTAAGATGTCACCCCACTCTACCGCTAGACCACATGACAACTTGTTAAGATGCCACGCCACTCTACCGCTAGACCACATGACAACTTGTTAAGATGCCACGTCACTCTACCGCTAGACCACATGACAACTTGTTAAGATGCCACGCCACTCTACCGCTAGACCACATGACAACTTGTTAAGATGCCACGTCACTCTACCGCTAGACCACATGACAACTTGTTAAGATGTCACCCCACTCTACCGCTAGACCACATGACAACTTGTTAAGATGTCACCCCACTCTACCGCTAGACCACATGACAACTTGTTAAGATGCTACCGCACACTACCGCTAGACCGCATCGGAGCCTGTATCATTATGCTTTCTGACCGTAGGCTTATAGACTCAGCCACTCACTTGGTGTAATTGTTTTGTTTGGTCATTTTCAATCAGAAAATTAAGAAGTCTATTTTATTATTAAACATTTCTATTTTGTATTTATTTATTATTCGTTAACATTGTAACCAGAGTTGTCGTACAATGGGTCCGTTACCAGTCTAGGGTTTGTTTTGGTCTTGTAGCCATTTTGTCCTGATCTTAGCCACGTTGGGTGTTTGACTCAACTTTATTTTCCTTCCAGTCTTAAGACTTAAAAAAGAAAATGCACAGCATGGACATGGATACAACTGATTCTAGGGTCGTTAAACATTCATGACGACTTGATGACATAATGTTTTCAATATGAGATGAAGTTTTTATGGTGTAAAGATTCAGGTATGGATAGGGTTAAATTACATAATTGCTGTGTAGATCTTCTCAAGATTCAAGCGGTTTCATCACATACATACACAAGACATATAGTGAAATGAAGTTGGCCATGCCCGTTTCGATTGTGCAAAAAATACAAATAATAGAATAGATACAAAATAAACATGATAAAAGTACTAAGATCAAATACAATACAATGCTAAGCTTATGAATTAAAAAGGTAATGAGTCCTATGTACACTACTATACAATATACTATATGTCACTATGCTATACTATACAAAAACATCCAGTTATGTTTTTTTCTTTAAAGCGACCCTTTTCCTTCCCTTTAAAGTGACCTTTTCTTATGTGTTTAAAGTGACCTGTGGTATGTTTGTGTGTGAGAGAGTGCAGAATGTGTGGTGTGTGTGGAGAGATCAGTGTTCAATGTTCTGATGGCCTGGGGGAAGAAGCTGAGCCTGAGTCTCTCTGTTCTTGCTGCGTGTGTACGGAGGCGCTTGCCTGACAGCAGCAGCTTAAACAGGCTATTGTTGGGGTGGTGAGGGTCCTTCATTATTCTGCAGGCTCTGGATTTGCACCTCCTATTGTACAAGTCCTGCAGGGGTGGTAGTGCAATACCCGTAGTACGCTCAGCTGAGCGCACCACCAATCTCTGTAGGGTGTTCCTGTCCTGGGCAGTGCAGTTTCCAAACCAGGCAGTGATGTTCCCAGTCAGGATGCTCTCTACAGCCCCGGAATAGAAGGAGTGGAGTATCTTCCCCGATACTCTGTACTTCCTTAATTGTCTCCGATGATAGAGGCGCTGCTTTGCCTTTTTTACCACAGTGTCTATGTGTGTTGTCCATGTCAGGTCCTCTGTGCTGCGGACTCCCAGATACTTAAAACTGCTCACCCTGTCCACGATAGCCCCATTTATCCACAGTGGCGTGTGTGTCCCCTGCTGTATTCTCCTAAAATCCACGATCAGCTCCTTGGTCTTACCAATGTTCAGGAGCAGGCTGTTAACCTGGCACCAGCGTGCCAGGACATCAGCCTCCTCCCGGTAGGCCTTCTCGTAGTTTGAGATCAGACCCACCACCACTGTGTCATCCACAAACTTTACTATGGAGTTGGAGCTGAACCTGGCCACACTGTCATGTGTGTATAGTGAATACAGCAGGGGGCTCAGAACACAGCCCTGGGGGGACCCGATGCTCAGGGTGATTGAGTTGGAGTTATGTCCACCCACCCTGACCGGCTGGGTCCTGTCAGCCAGGATCCAGGCGCTCAGGGTGGAGTTCAGACCCAGATTGATCGATCAACATGTCAGCCAGTCTGGTGGGGACTATGTTATTGAAAGCTGAACTATCTTGTAGTGTCCCTTACTATGGGTTTCCAATGTCAGGGATTCCAGTGTTGACATTATTTTGTCGTGTCTAAAGGTCAAAGGTCCATCCGTTTTTACATCCCAATGGTCAATTGCTGTAGAACCACTTCCTAGGGGGTTTTGGGGTCAAGGATTTCTATGGTGATATCAGTTATTTCTGCTCATGGAGGAGGATCGAGGGCATCATTTCCTCAGTTTCTCACTGTATCTGAGTAACTATGAGAATCTGACTTAACGATTAGAACTACCAATAGGTTGATGGACTTTATTTGATCATGTTACTCAATATCAAAACGCATGTATTGCTAATTAGGGTTGGGTTTAGAAAACTTTTCTTTGAATCGGATTCCAGGATAGAATCCGCTTAGCGAGGCCAAATTCCTTATCAAATATTTTTACATAATTAACTACTACTGCTCTGAAATTGATTCTGCTTGAAATACACTTAATACTTCAGACTTTATCCTCTCAAGTACTCTGGTAAGGTAGTTCCAGCTGCGTTGCTTAAGGCCTGCATAATCAGTTTAGAATCAGAAAGGTCTTTATTGTCAAGTAGTTTAACACGTACAAGGAATTTGATTTGGTCGTTTGGTGCAACGTCAACGGACGGATAAAAAAGAAGGTAGAATAAATAAATAAAAATAGAAGCCCACTAGAATATAATTATAAAATAGGCCAGGGCTGTACAATTGTGTCCTAATGTTCAGGAGCTCATCTCTGGTGAAAGAGCTCCTGATATTTTGGCCAAACACTACATTTACCAACAAAAAACATACAAAACACTGAGGCGACCGTCCGTGGCGCCATCCTGGGTCAAATATTATATTGAATAGACATGGGAATAAAAAATGTATTTGGTTAATGAAGGGATCTGCTTGTCTGTAGTCCAGCCTCCCTGTGCACTGGACCATGTCAACCATGGAGTCCAAGCTCATCCCTCCCACAGATAGAAGCAGATCTAAGCTCATCCTCTCCTAGAAGCAGATCCAAGCCCATCCTCTCCCACAGATGGAAGCAGATCCAAGCTCATCCCTCCCACAGATGGAAGCAGATCCAAGCTCATCCCTCCCACAGATGGAAGCAGATCCAAGCTCATCCCTCCCCACAGATGGAAGCGGATCCAAGATCATCCTCTCCCACATATAGAAGCAGATCCAAGCCCATCCTCTCCCACATAGCAGATCCAAGCCCATCCTCTCCCACAGATGGAAGCAGATCCAAGCTCATCCCTCCCCACAGATGGAAGCGGATCCAAGATCATCCTCTCCCACATATAGAAGCAGATCCAAGCCCATCCTCTCCCACATAGCAGATCCAAGCTCATCCCTCCCACAGAAGCCGATCCAGGTGACTGTGAAGACGTTGATGGTGGAGGCTGAGGAAACATGGAGGCAGACTGAGCGATGGAAGCAAGACGGAGCAGCCACAGAAATTGAATAATTGTATGTCTACTTTATGAGAGCAACACTGATTGGTCCTCCCAGTTTAATTAGAGCACTGTATTAGGGTCGGGTTGACAGTGATATATATTTATTTTTTATCCACTTTTTCTCCCATTTTCTATATTTTTCTCCCATCCCAATTTTCGTATCATCCAATTCAACCCTCCCCTGTCACGAACGCTGTTTCTTGCCTCCCACAAGCCGGCTGCAATGTGGACTAAGTCATACATAGCACAAGTCCCCTCCGGTACTTGAGGTAACAGCAGTCGCATCTTTTCACCTGCGCAGCTCGATCTCTCAGTGGCGAGGAGTAACGCGTGGGAGGCTCACGCTGCCCCCGACACTTCCTGATTCTACTGCGCAGGCGCACCAACCGACCTGTAGGAGTCGCTGTCCACAACGCCCGATCCCCACCCATCAGTTTCCCACCCCCTAATACGGCCAATGTGTATTAGTACGGACGACCAGCTAAACTGAAAGCAAATGTGGAGCGCTGGGCTCAAACCGACGAGCCCAGCGTCTCCAGCATTTCGTGGCGAGCGCCTTGCCCACTACGCCACGTAGCCACCCTTGTTGACAGTGATATTTTTAAATAAAAATCTAATTTTGCTGCAATAAAAATGATTGGAGTAATGATTATTAGATAAAACATGTATGTGTATATAATTTATATATGAATGATTATTAGATCAAATGGGTATGTATAATTTATATATTAATGATTATTAGATCAAACGGCTGTGTATAATTTATATATATAAAGTTTTCTGTTGGGAGACATAATTTGCAGTTGGAAAAGGAGGTAATATATTACAATATTGTATGGTGGGGACTCTGGTGATTCCCACCCTGTGCTGTTAGTGACTGTTATTAAGAGAAGATATTCCTTTATTGATCGCCTTGGGGAAAATTCGGGTGTCATAGCAGCATGGGGGAGGGGAGGTACAGGTATGGGCAGGGTAATGATAGAAAGACAAATATAGGAAATAAAATGAGATCTGAACATAAAAAATATGAGAAAAGTAAGCGGTGTAAACGATAGTTAACTGAATATAAAAATATGAGAAAAATAAATGGTGTAAACAAAGGTGCAGATGAGGGTCTGTGTATATTGGCATAAATATGGGCAATAATTTTTTTTAATCTGAATATATACTGATATATGAGTAAGAGTAAAAGTAGACCGTATACACAAGGTGCAGTATACACAAGGTACCCTAACTGGCATGATGTACATCATGCGTTGTAGTGCAGGTTTTGGTTGAGTATGTAGCTTCCTGTCTGAACCTGCTCATGACCGCCACCAAGGAGGTCATGTTTTAACCCGTTTGTTTGTCTGTGAACAAGATCTCTTGAAAAGTGACCCTGAACAGCAGATGCCTATTGGTTTTAGTGACCCCATAAACTTGCCTTCAGACGTCAGAGACATCATGAGGCCAACATTTACCGACCCGTTAAAAGTCATACAGACACTAAAATGAGCTGTGAACATTCACGACCCCTATACTAGAGGAAGAAGCCTATTGGTTCTGGTGACCCAGTGCCCTTTCCGCCAGCGCCACCATCAAACCAAACTCGCAGTCTCCTGAGCTGTTAAGTCAATAGGGGCTGTGTCTGAAAAGTCCTCAGAAGCTACTAACCCTACTACCCTCAGTATCTTTATTGATCCCTTGGGGAAATGTGGGCATCATAACAGGGGGGGGGTACAGGTATGGGCAGGGTAATAGTAGAAAGACATCAATATAGGCAATACAATTATATCTGATTATAAAGATATGAGAAAAATAGACAGCGTAAACAAAGGTGCAGATGAGGGTCTGTATGCCCTATCGGTTATATTATTATGTTACAATAAATATAGGCAATAAAGAATTGATTGATTGAAAACTTTATTAACAGATTGCAGAATGGGTACAGTACAGCTCAATACATACAATTGTTAAGGGGATGCAGACCAGAGAAAGACTTTTGTCTTGTTTACATCAGGGTCCCCAATTTTCAATTCATCATAACATATGACATACAGATAGACAGTACTGCTACAATCATAATCTGAAAATATACTAAGAGTAAAAGTAAACAGTATGCACAAGGTGCAGTGTACACAAGGTACCCTAACTGGCATGATATACGTCATACGTTGTAATCTGTGACTGCGTTCTACTGTATAGTTTCATACGACACTCGTTGTTTACAGGTGTATCAGAATAGTAGAAAGTATATTTGATTTGGAATGGTGCAAGTTAAAGGTAAGACCCTTCAAATGGAAATACAGAGTACAAATACCTCACATCTTTTACAATACTTGAGTAAATGTTCTTTATAACTTTCTACTCCTGGTTTACTAGGTTTTTGAATGGGGGGTTACAGGGATGGGCTGGGTAATAGTAGAAAGACATAAATATAGGCAATAAAATTAGATCTGAATATAAAAATATGAGAAAGTCAACTGTAAACAATTAAAGGTGCAGATGAAGATCTGTATGCCGGTTATATCATACGTTACAATAAATATAATTTGAATTATAGTTTATCAAATATAGTTGAATATACAACCATAAATAAACAGTGTAAACAATATATGATTAAAACTCTGAATATAAAAATATGAGGGGGGGGGGGGGCAGAGAAACATCCGAGCCTTTTTTCTTATTATTTGTATTGCTTTGTGGAAAAAATGGCTCAGTCTGAAATGTGTATTGTTTGTATCAAACCAAAGTCATTGTAATGACCAGATTCGGTTTATAATGTATTTATATAAAAAAAATGTAATTAATATGTTCTAGAATGTTCTAGAATAGTTTGATTATGACATCATCATACTGTGACATCACAAATGGTCTAGAATGTTCTATTATGACATCATACTGTGACATCACAAATGTTCTAGAATGTTCTATTGGTGACATCATACTGTGACATCATCACAAATGTTCTAGGATGTTCTGTCACTACTTATTAGGACCAACATTTCCCATTTTTCAAGTCGATGATTTGTAGCCAAACTGGTGAAACTTTCCAGTCAACTGCTGCTCGTCGCAGTTATCAGACCTTCCTTCCGCCGAGCAGCCGACGACACCTGGCGGCCACTCGCGGGACAGCTGCGACACAGACAGTATTTTCCCCCGACTTCTTCACCGTCGACGTCGCTTCCTGTGACGCACAAACATTTTTAAAATATCGTCCTTCTCAGTAATGGCGGCTTCGTTCCCTTCTCCTTCTGTAAGTAACAATAATAACAAATGGTACTTCACCCGGCAACAGATCGAGGACAGCCCGTCTCGCCGTGCCGGGCTCGACCCCGACAAGGAGCTGTCCTACAGACAACAGGCCGCTAACCTGCTGCAGGACATGGGACAGCGACTCAATGTGTATCTTTCTCTGTCTCGGTTAGCTAGCTGAGCTAGCCAGTTAGCTCGCTCAACATTCTGCTCACAAACGAAGCCGGTTTGGTGGAATGTTAGCTGACGGCTAACTACTGTTGTGTTGTTTTGGATGTCGTTTGTTGACATTTTTATTTTATATTTCATACCTGTTCAAATATTTGTCTTGTCGGTGTTATTATTTCGCCCTATAACCTATAGCTGGTTAGCCGCTCGCAGCGACCCGGGGGCCAGTTTCTGGTAAAACTACGACAGAGACTAGGAGGCAGCGGAGGCCTCGGGTTTCTACTACTAGGCGGGCCTTGTTGCGTTAGTTAGTTAGCTTTTTAGTTTTCTGTAGAGAACAAACGACGTTATAATGTCTCCATAAACTAGTACATTTCGGTTTACAGTCGCTTGTTGTGTGTTTTTCTCACGCATTGTCTTTGTAAATAAGGCCTTGTTTGTTAGCCCTGTCTGCCGTCGCGTTCACCTCTAGGTGAGCAAGACGGCAGCCTGTAGGAGTAGGGTCCAGCTGCAGCGCCGGTCCCCGGATGTAACCTCTAGGTGAGCAAGACGGCAGCCTGTAGGAGTAGGGTCCAGCTGCGGCGCCGGAGTGTAATCTCTAGGTGAGCAAGACTGCAGCCTGTAGGAGTAGGGTCCAGCTGCAGCCTGTAGGAGTAGGGTCCAGCTGCAGCCTGTAGGAGTAGGGTCCAGCTGCAGCCTGTAGGAGTAGGGACCAGCTGCAGCCTGTAGGAGTAGGGTGCAGCCTGTAGGAGTAGGGTGCAGTCTGTAGGAGTAGGGTCCAGCTGTAGGAGCAGGGTCCAGCTGCTGCTGCTGCTACTAGCATGGTTTCACTTTCGGATGTTGACCACCGCTGCCGGGGTCACCAGCTCAGTTACCTGCCGCTCTGGCAATGATGCCTTCAGACGGTCTCCTGTAACACGAGAGGGTGGCATGAGCCATTGTTGTTGTGGTACACTAACGATGCCTTAAATTGTTATTTTTCTGAGTTCAATACCTCCATGATTGTGACGTGGTGGTGACGTTTTTACAAATGGCGGAGCCCATGGAATTTCGTGTTGCCGTGGAATTTGGTGTGAAATTAATCTTTCTGATTTAATGATATCAGAGACGGTATTTATTAATCACGAGGAGACGGAGCATGATGGCGGTTTTTGAACGGTGAAGACCGTAACAACACTAAAGATTAGTTTTAAATGTATTGTAATTTGTCAGTCACCATACAGCACAAATACAGTATGACAAAAATAAGTTTGGCATCCAACCAGAGTGTAAATGTAACAGTAAAGTGCAATAGTAATATACAATGTACAGGTGGTTAAACTGGGAGTTAAAGATGGAACTGAACAACTTTGTTTGCTAAACAATGAGACTTATCCATAGTATTATTGTGACATTTTTATGCCATACAATATGGCACAGAGCCTCAGCTCATTGGCTACAGTTGTCGTTTAAAAGATGTTTACTTGCTGTTTGATTACCATCACCCGTCGTTTGACCAAGATTTATTTGATCAAATAATCGCAAATCTTTTGGTGGTAAACAACAGGTGATTGTAATCAAATGGCAATAAAACAAACGTTAGCCGGTTACAGAGACGCACTGATGGCTGTATGTTTGCAGGGAACACTAATAACATTGCTGACTTTCAGCCAGGCCCCCTCCTACTTATTTCCATCTGTATACATAACGGAAGTGGAGTCATATATTTTGGGGAATCGGCATACCACAATAATAAATGTGTCCATCTTTGCGAGAAATTTCCAACCGGCACCACTGATTGGCTTTCGCTTAACTGCGTTGTGTGAATTTCTCGCTTGAGTTTAAATATCTTGACTTCAAGTCAAGCGGACGCCTCTACTTGCACCACCCAGAGCCAACCTGCGTCTGTTGGTCTTTCCTGGACTCTGCATGCATTCACCCCACCTCTAAATTGACTGTGACCAGATGTGAAAGAACGACAATGATATGTATGTTTGACAGATTCTCAGATATGCGCATGCCCCCCCCCCCCCCGTTCAAAGAGCTCGGGTCCCGTAACTCCCGTTAGTCCCTGTTATCATCAAGATGCCGTGACAAAGTGAACCCGCTTCTCTTCAGACAGACTTATGATATTATATCTCATAAAATGTTATACCGTCTCGTCTGTGTCCTCTGGCGTTATGACATTGCATGTCGTTTTGCTCAAACCTTTGCCTCGGTGGCTTCGACACGCATCGCCTAGCAACGGTCTCCTGGCTGGCACCGTTGTCCTCGCGACTTCCGGACGAGTGCCATTTGAGGGCAGTGTTATGTGCTGCTCTGCCGAGTTGTGTGTTTGTGTTCCCCAGGGTTACACCACTAGTTATGTCTCCCAAAACATGCCACACAATGGTTTTTTGATGTTGTTATTATTTACGCACACTTTGTTGTTTTATGATCCCCATTGTTTGAGAATGTTGTCATCTTTAACCACTTGTATCAGATCCCAGCTAACGATAAATACTGCCATCGTGTACATGCACCGGTTCTACATGGTGCAGTCATTCACAAGGTTCCACCGAAATGTAAGTATTGTTTCTCTATAATCTGTTATTATTATTGTTTATCTGTATTGTTTCTCACACACATCTGATGCGTCCTCTTTACTTATAAATCTACATGGACTTGTGTTCATTCATGGATGCATACTGTGAGCGGCTCAATTATGGCAAAAATCATAATCACTATTACTTCTGCCTGGTATCGAAATCACGATAATTAAACACAATTACTCATTGATTGATTTGAGAACATCCAAATGTTGCTTTTCTGTTGTCTTCTACAAGTTACCAAAGACGTAAAAAATAATAATAATAATAATAATTGGAGAGACGCACCGTGGCTCTGAAACGTTTGCGTTTACAACACGAGACAAAATGAGAGCCAACGCGGCACAGTAATTGATTTATCGCGGTTGTCTTGTTTTCGTGATCGCAGGAAGCCAAAATCATGATTTGAAACTTGATTTAACTCTTTGACTGTCTGCCATGCTGTTTTTCCATCTTTTATTCCTTGGAGCCAGCTTTTTTGACCATTTTCACGATGTTTGCTGCAGACCCGTCGTATATATTCTGTATATTATAGCTACGGAGACAATAGTATGGCTCATTTGACAGGCACTATTTATACTCAAACAGGGGAAAAAATGGGTTTGTGCGCTATCCCATGCTAAAATCGTCCCGTTTAAAAAATAATCCAGTCTCGTTTTCTGGAACACGAGATATGACGTGTGTTGTCGAGACAAGAGCCCCCCACACTAAACTAGCCCAGTTCAAAAGGTAGGCTATACTACCACCTATCGGGATTCGATCGTCATTTAAATTCTAATTTACTCAGAGATACCAGGAACACACACCAAGGTCCGCTTGAGATAACTCGTTTTTGGCAGTTAACTCATTCAGAGCCAGGGATTAGCCGGGTCCTGTTGTAGCTATGCCACGCTTTAAAGATAGAAGTGCATCACCTTGTTTGTAGAGCTCTATCTATATTCTATATTATAGCTATGGAGACAATACTATAGTCATTTGACACTGTCTTTCTTCCGTCGAACATGCAAAAAAGAATAAATTTCTTCATGCATACGTTCACGTGTTATCCCGTGGTCAATATAAGTATAGTTTAGGAGTGATCCGGGATAATTCATAACGCTGCTATAAACTATAAACGTTGGCGTTTCTTGCCTGGACACGCTACTATTTCCAAATCAAATGTAATGGGTATTATGTTTCATCATGAATACATGAAGGGGGGGGGGGGGGGGTCGATTTTTTTATGCTTTGATGGCCAGTAACGACATTCGTGATGAACACTACAGAAGCCGATCAGCTGGATTGATATGAAAACATTGTTGGATCAAGCTGAAATTAATGTCGGATAGTCCTTACCTCTGGTCAGGGGTATTCCAAAAAGAATATTCCAATTGTCTGCTCGCGATTTCCAGTATTGGTGTCCATCTGGTCCCGGACATAATTTGGCACAATTTATGGATCGAGTGTGCCAGATGCGTTTCGAAGTGGTCGGATGAAGTGATTCACTCGGCTCTGTCTAAATATATAGCGCCCGGAGAAATTTTTTTTTGATCCACTTTTTTCTCCCATTTTCTATATTTTCTCCCATCCCAATTTTCGTATCATCCAATTCAACCCTCCCCTGTCTTTGAACGCTGTTTCATGCCTCCCACAAGCCGGCTGCAATGTGGACTCATACATAGCATGAGTCCCCTCCGATACTCGAGGTAGCAGCCGTCGCATCTTTTCACCTGCGCGGCGCGATCTTTCAGCATCAGGGGTCTGGGCTTTGGAGGGGCCCCGCCCCCGTCACTTCCTGATTCTACTGCGCAGGCGCACCAACCGACCTGTAGGAGTCGCTGTCCACAACGCCCGATCCCCACCCATCAGTTTCCCTCCCCCTAATACTGCCAATTAGGGCTGGGCGATATGACGATATTATATAAATATCGGGTACAGTTCATTAACGATACACTTTTTAAACGTATCGTGGATATCGTGATGTTTTGACCAAGAGGCTTGTGTCGCGTCAATCTGGTCCACACGTTGACACTTTTGAACAGCGCCGCCCCACACACACACTACTGCATCAAAAGTTACTACTTATGATAACAAAGTAGGGCTGGGCGATATGGACTAAATATGATATCACGATATTTTCTGACCTTTCGACGATACACTGTACATCAATGTTTTTCCTTTTTTCCCCAAACAATTCATTATGTGGCTTACCAAGACAGTATTTGAGTTTGCAAGCAAACATTAAAGACAAAAGACTCATGCATTTAGCATTTTTATATTATATTATAGATTTAGATTATTGGATTCTTAGATTATATATTTAGCATTTTAGCCTTTCGTTTTTTAGATTATATATTAGATTAGATTTGAACGGCTTAAGGCTATATCTGTACTTGATGTTTGTTTGTTGTGTTGCATACTTGAAATAAACTTCAATCAAATCAAATCCCCCCTCTTAAAAACAAAAACCTGTGTTTAACCTAGCCATCTATAAAACATCATGCTAAAACTGTGAAACAAATGTCCTACTCCCCTAAAGAAAGAAATACATAGCAAACATGACTCAGTTATCCAATAGTGCTGCTGCTTTTTATTTTGTTAAAATCTTTTAGTTAATAAGACTAAAAGACTACAATATATATGACTACAAGGGCCAGAAGCCGACTTCATGACGGCTTCCTGTCCTCGCATTCCATTTCCGGTTTACGTTACATTTTCAACAACAGATTGCTGCTAATTAAACACTTCATGGAAACGGAGTAATGTTAACGTTATGTCAAGTTCATACGTGTAGTGTAGTATGAACTCGACATAACGTTAACATTACTCCGTGTCCACTGTTGCTGCCACTGTTGCGTCGCAGATGGATGGTACACTCTGTTAGCTCCGTAGCTAATCCGCTCATAGACTAATTTACCGATAGCAGTACCGTTAACGTCGGAGCTTACTCCTGGGTTTCAGGGGGCATCCCTAGCACCGAGCCACCGCCTCTCTGTCTCTGGCTAGGTGTGTGCGCTTGCGTGCGTGTATGTGCATGTAGATGACGTAATTTGGGCAAGTGTGTGTGTGACTGACTTTTTTTTTCTGCGAGAGGGAGAGGAAAGCATTTAGCACTGCGCTTGTAAGTCTCATCTCAGCCGCGGCGGCCTCTAACGCGAGGGCAAAACATCACGATATCCACGATACGTTTAAAAAGTGTATCGTTAATGAACTGTACCCGATATTTATATAATATCGTCATATCGCCCAGCCCTATAACAAAGGCATTCGTTTTGTGGCATTAACGTTATATTATATAGTTACACTTTCAATAACACCAGCGTATTTACATAGCAACGACCGAGGTCGACCTAGATATAGCAAGCATTAGTCGTTCATATCTCAGCCCGTGCTGACTCAGTTGTGCCCATTCTGCTGTCTGTTAATAAAGTTTTCAATCAGACAGATGTATGGAAAGGCTTTTATTATAACATCCGTTGCAGTAAAATCATTATGCCTCCAGTCGTTTAGTCCTTCTGCGGAGCTAAAAGCTAAACGTCGGCCGCAGCGAGCTACCGCTGCCATTGTTATTGTCATTGAGCTCTCCAATGGCGGAAGTAAAAAATGAATACGCGCTTGCCGATTGGTGCTAAGAACAGCAGGGCGGGTGCAAGCGATGTGACATAATTGGCAGACGCGACTGTCAATCAAAATGATTCTGTTTGCCGACTGAATGAATGAGAACGTTATTAACAGATTGCAGCATGGGTACAATACAGTACAGCTCAATACAACAACAGTCAACAGCGGACTGGAGGATGCAGACCAGAGAGACTTTCGTCTTGTTTACATCAGGGTCCCCCATTTTCAATTCATCATATTTCATATCTAAATCATATAATATCTCATTGCTAAATATATGCAATATATAATCTAATAATCTAAATCTAATATATAATATAAAAATGCTAAATGCATGGGTATTTTATTTTGTTTTTAATGTTAGCATGCAAACTCAAATACTGTCTTGGTAAGCCTCATAATGAATTTTGGGGAAAAAAAGAAAAACATCGCGATGCGTATCGTGTATCGCCGAAAGGTCAGAAAATATCGTGATATCATATTTAGGCCATATCGCCCAGCCCTACTGCCAATGTGTATTAGTGTGGACGACCAGCTAAACTGAAAGCAATGTGGAGCGCTGGGCTCGAACAGGGAGGCGAACCTGTTCGAGCCCAGTCTCCAGTATTCGTGGTGAGCGCCTTGCCCACAGCACCACGTAGCCGCCCGTGCCCGGAGACATTTGAGTGTAACACAGGGTTTACTGCACTCTCGATACTGCCACCTGGCAGGATATGGCCGGTACTGCACCCTTGGGGTCCCAGTATGCCTTTTAACGGCAACATACAGGACCGTGACATTGAATAGAATATTAAAAACGGACCAAATAACGTATATATACGTGGCGTTCAATGGTTGTTGGCCAAACACGTATATAAACGTTGTTGGCGGGGAACGGTTGGCTTTGAAAAACGAGATATCTCATTTTTTGCAGCCAATGAGTTAATGGGCCAGCTCTAATGCATACTATGGCTAGGCTACATAGTGTGTCATTCTAAAGTAGTGGGATTTTAGATTGTGTTAGATTGTCGGGGCGACAGTGGCTCAGGAGGTCTCGTCTGGTAATCGTAAAGGTTCCTGGTTCGATTCCCGCTCCTCCCGGGCAGTGTGTTGGAAGTGTCCTTGAGCAAGACTCTTAACCCCTAATTGCTCCCGATGAGCAGATCGGCACCTTGCGTGGTCGTCTCCGCTGTCTGTGTGTGAATGTGAGGAACAAAATTGTAAAGCGCTTTGGATAAAAGTACCTTAAAATGTCCCCTTCCCCTTCCCCCCCCCCCCCCCCCCCCCCAGGTCATAGCACCCGCCACACTCTTCCTCGCCGCAAAGGTGGAGGAGCAGCCCCGGAAGCTGGAACACGTGATCAAGGTGACCCATGCATGCCTCAATCCCCAGGAGCCGTCGCCTGACGTGCGCAGTGATGTAAGTATCGGGGGGGGTGTGAACTCCACCTCCCGGGGTTTTCAAGCCAATCTTGCGTGGGATTGTTTTCGTGGTGGAGTGTGAAGGATGAGTGTTCATTCATAACACGGTCTCTCAACACACACACAGCCACTCCTTATTTGGTCTTTACACGACCACGCTTGGACGTTACGTTCTCTTGTTTACGTGTAAAATCGCCGGTGGATATTTTGTTTGATATCCAGAGGTAACCGTAACCTATAGCCTACGTCTTTCTGTCGTAGGGATATTTTTTTTTATTGGTGTCACTGGCACATCTAATATACCATTGTCAAATTTTTACCTCAAAACTTACCACCCCACTTTTTCCTCTCTCAGAATGGATGACTTTAAACAGCACTGTCCACCTCACTCCTCCATCTGTAGCTCTCCATGTAAAGCTCTACTACATGCTCTTTGGGTTTTCGTGTGTCACTCTTGGCTTTACTATAATGTGTCAGTTGGGTGTGTTTGTTTGTTGGGAGTGCTTGTTTGATGGAGTGTATTATATTGAGCTAGAGGGAGATATTTGGATGATTTTAAAGGTGCAGTCAGCGATTCTAATCCAATACATTTATACATATATATATATATACATATCTCCCCACGGTCCGCTAGCTGTCCGTTCTGTGTGTGTGTTCACTGAGAGAAGATCCTGTGATTGTTCACAGTCCCGCCTCTGTAAGCGGGAAAACGAACAGAGTGGCACTAATTCCAGCCAATCGGCAACAGGGGGGCGTCTGTCCTCACGCACTGGACGGGGGGGGGAGAGGGGAGCCCGAGCGGGGGGGGGGTGAGAGGGACAGCAAAAACCCGGCACCCGCTAACGTCCGCACTCACCAATACCGGCGTTCTCTCTCCTGAATCACTGACTCCACCTTTAAGCTCTGCACCTCATGTAAAGAAAAGTTACGGCTGCTTGAAAGCAAGAGGCAGAGAGACATGAGGGGGGAGAGAGAGCGAAAGAGTGAACGAGAGAGAGAGAGATAATGCCTCGCAGTGAGTAACGTGCCTGTCCTCTCACCCAGGCTTACCTGCAACAAGCCCAAGACCTGGTCATTCTTGAGAGCATAATACTCCAGACCCTGGGTAAGTTGGGATGGTAGAATCTCTGCTCTTTTGATCCACAACTGGAAATGTGTCTCACAAAATGCAGTATTAACCTGTTTTGCTCTTGTCTACAGAGAACTCTTTGCGCCGGCCAGTCGGCAGTGTGGGAGAGTCTCGCATCCATATGCTCTCATACGAGCAGTATTATAGTGTTCCATCGTGTTTATGTCGTTTTCCATATTGTCAACTATGCTGCTCTTTTCTTTTCACGCTTCCTTCTCTTTTTCATTTTTATATTTAAGCCATTCATTTGAGGAAAGGATTTATTTTTGTCCCGGGTGTGATATTTCATAACATTTCTTGATCCCCCTCTCACTTAGTACTCCAGCGTTGGTATAGCAGTGATTAATTAACTTCAACCATTTAAGAATAATTACAAAATTTTTACTTTTAAGATTCGCCTCCTGGCGACGACCCCCACGGACTCAACGAATGGCTTAAATATGTTTTAACGACAAACTTTTGATTTCTTTGTCCAGGGTGTTTAATCTGAAGAGCTAAGAGCAGTGCGTTCCATGTCATTTTAACGACATTTAGTTGTGGTGTAACGGGTCCATCAGTAAAAAAAAAAGTCTCCCTCTCGCAAGTTCAAACCCTAACGACCACCTTTTCCGCCCATAAGCTGTGTTCTTCTACTTACGTCTGACAGAACGACTACAGCGTGGATGAGCCGAGCCCCCTCTTCCGCCCGCTTCTCTTTTTCCTATAGCGAACTTTATATCAACTCATCGATGGACCGATCTCAAACCCAACCGCTCTTCCCGATCCTCCAATCACAATGGTCGCTTTGAGGGAAGGCAACAGTCGTGATTGGAGGATCAAGAAAAGAGGACCGGCGGTCAATTGACATAAGCTAACGCTAGGTTTCATCTACTGGATGCATTTGTGTTTAGTATTCGACTGTTTTTAATTTTTTTTCTGATTTTCTCCCCGTCCCAATTAGTCGTTGTGCCAATTCCCCCCCTCCCCTACCTGGCTGCTGTATGCATGTTCTCCTACGAGTCGGTACAAGGGCGTCCCGAGTCGATCGCACGCTTTCTCCGAGACGTGCGTCGACAGCCAGTGACGTCTTTTCACTTGGCAGCGAGGACTCTCATTGGTGAAGTGAAACGCGTGGGAGGGCACGCTATCTCCACCAAGTCCTGCCCCGCTTGGCAAGCGCCGAGACCTGACCTGTAGGCGTCACTGTCCACAACGCCAGATTCCCACCCGCCAGCTTCCCCACCCCCTAATACTGCCAATTGTATTAGTGTGAACGGCCAGCCAAGCTGGTGGCAATGCCGAGAGCTGGGCTCGAACCCAGCATCTCCTGCGTTGGTGACTAGCGCAATCTCCGCTACGACACCTGACCGCCCTAGTATGCGACTGTTTTGAACTTGCCAGAAGGGTGATTTTTTTTTACTGACAGGACCTTTTTGTTAAGTTACATGAGATGTTGATTTGCAGGTTTTTTTTCCCCAGGGACATTTGTTTCACGTTAAACTACCGAGATGTGAAACATTAGTTGCCGTGGTAATCTCGGCAATTGCATCATTCTAGGGTGTGTTTCGCATTTGTCCACGTTGTCCTCATGGAGCCTTCCTTCTGTCTCCCTGTCCCATTCCATTGCAGCATTCGAAATCACCATCGACCACCCGCATACTCATGTCGTCAAGTGCACTCAGCTGGTCCGAGGTAAGCATCAAAGAAAGAGACGCCTTCCTCACCATTCAGCCATTTATATGAAAATAAAACATTTTCAACGTTGTTTAGCTGTTTCCACCGTGCAGATGTTCACCCGAGGTCTTTTTTTTATCTATTGTTGTTCCAGCAAGTAAGGATCTGGCTCAAACGTCATACTTCATGGCCACCAACAGGTATGTTCACACTTCTGTGGGGGGGGTGGGAGAAAAAACAGATTATTTGATAGGATGGAAGAAAATGTATTCAGACATTACGATAAGCTCCCGTGTCTGCCGCTAGTCCTCTGAAACTGAATACGTGTCCATCTTCTCCCTCTCTCCCTTCCACCCCCCCCCCCATCTCCCTCATTCTTCCATGTGTTACCGTGGCCGCCTGGGACCGACCCCTGCGGTGTAGTCTGCACCTGACCACGTTCAGCCTGCAGTACAGTCCGCCCATCGTGGCCTGCGTGTGCATCCACCTGGCCTGCAAGTGGTCCAACTGGGAGATCCCCGTCTCCACAGACAGCAAGCACTGGTGGGAGTACGTGGACCCGACTGTCACCCTGGAGCTGCTGGACGGTACGCTTTCATATCGCCTGGCGTGTGACGGGCCTTGCAAGTTAGGATGCATTCTTAACTCATTGACTGCCACGCTGGTTTCCCATCTCTAATCCCTGGCGCCAGCGTTTCAGACCGTTTTAACGATGTTTGTAGACCTCTCGTATAATCTATATTATAGCTATGGAGACATGCTATGGCTCATTTGAAATGCTTATATTTATACTCCCAACAGGGAACAAACCGTTTGTTTTCTACATACATCCGTTCCTGCGCAATCCCAGGCTAAAGAGTGGCCATTTCCCCCAAATCCCTGCTAATTTTCTAGGGAGAGAGATATCGCGTCTTTTGTGAATCATGCGCCTGACTTGGCCCGGCGGTGAGATTTGGCGTTGGACAAGACCCCCCCCCCCCCCCCCCCCCATGTATTTGTAATCTATAAACGTACCTCGTCCATTTTGTGTGCCAGCGAATTTGCAAGAAGGAGGCTGGGAAGAGCGGCGCTATGAGGAGCCAGAGTTAGCCTCAGTCGCACCAGCTCTGCGGCCCCGCTTCTGCTTTCGATCCCTCCGCCGCTTCGAGGCCTCCTTGTCCGGGGAGGCGATGTAAACAGACCCGGTGTGCCCTGGCGGGATCAAGCAGCGGCTTTTTGTCTCGCCAGGAACTCTCCATGTTCAGTCTATTTGCCCAGTATATTCGTGCTGACCCTTTGTACACAAGACAAGAGCTACTGGACATTGGTTCACATGTCGGATTACTGGATATTTCCATATTTTTCGATGGACCGAGCGACATTGTCAGACAGGAGGTCAGACATTGTCAGACAAAAAGCTGCTGCTTGATCAAGTGCCGCCATCCTAGCTAAAAGATTTACTCAAAAGGTAGGCGAGACTGCCACCTATCGGGATTCGTATCGTCATCAGTGTTACAAAATCCATACAGAAGGTCCGGGGGACTGTCTAGTATAAAAAATAAAATAAAAAACGTAAAACGAATATACTCGTTTTTGGCGTTCAACGCATGGGCGCCAAAAAACTAATATACTCACTTTTGGCAGTCAATGATTAATAACTGGTGCTGAATGAGCTCATTCACTTTTGGTCAATGTTAGTATGGTGTTATTCACAGTCAAAGATGGAGAGAGAAAAAATCTAATAACTCATATTCTCCTTTGGTTCATTACAATTTACTCACTCATAGTAACAGACACAATATTTCTGACACTGGGAATACATTCCCTGAGGTCCATAGATGCAAAAAAGTGGCGCAATCTTTCATTAACTTAGGTATGTACTTTTAGGCAAATTTTCTGAAAATATGGCAATATATATAATGGTTAATAACAAGTATAGAAAAAAGAAGGGTGGGTTCTCACAGACTTTTAACTCGTTCTGGCTTAACGCAGGGTATCTACAGGGGTATAAAAAGTCTTCATAGTTCTCAATTTAAGGCCTTAAAAGGGGGAGGGGCATCCCGGCTGTCGGTAGATGATATGTATTCAAGTAGTTTTTTGCTTGGGGCGTCTGTCGAGAGCTTGTATGGAACATGCAAGAAGTTCTCGGCAAGGTGGCTTTGATGAGGGATGCAAACGCACACCACTAGGCAGCTAGCCGCCGCTAGGGTGGCCCGTAGGTGTGGGAGTGTGGGGAAAGGTGCATTTAGGCTTTAGCACACAGAGGGGCAACGGTGGCTCAGGAGGTAGAGCAGTCGTTTTGGTAATCCGGAGGTTCCCGGTTCGATTTCCGCTCCTCCCAGTGTGTCGGAAGTGTCCTTGAGCAAGACACTTAACCCCTAACTCCTCCCGATGAGCAGGTTGGCACCTTGCATGGTCGCATCTGCCGTCGGTGTGTGAATGTGGGAGTGAACGGGTCAAATGTTTATTTTTATTTGAAAGCGCTTTGGATAAAAGAGATGTATAAATTTACCATTTATTTACCATTTTAGATCGGAGCTCATGTAAATAACCAGTATCTCTTTCTTTTTAACTGGTGTCTTCCCCACAGAACTCACACATGAATTCCTGCAGATTCTGGAGAAAACACCCAGTCGGTTAAAACGGATCCGCAACTGGAAGGTAAGAATAGAAAACGCACACATTATCCTCCATATCTAACACGGCGCGCACATTCGATTCAGCGATGTGCTTCTCGTTAGCGGGGAAAAAACCGACGCTTTCTTTGCTCTCACGGCCGTGATCTTGTGTCTCCCGCCCGTCCAGGCCGCGGGCCAGTCCGCCAAGGGGGGGAAGTCCAAAGTCCAGGAGGACGGCGACCAGACGGACGCCATGATGAGCATGATCTCCATGGCGTCGTCGGAGAGCACGCTGGCCGGGCTGATGAGCCTCTCCGGGCCGCCGGCCTCCTCCTCGTCGTCCTCGTCATCCACGGCCGAGGTGGCCAAGGACAGGGGCGCGTCTGGCAGCACCCAGCACTGGCACCCGGCCGCCGCGGGGAAGGGTCATGCCGCCGCTGGCTCGGAGCAGCAGCAGCAGCAGCAGCAACAGCCTCAGCCCCCGGCAGTGCCCCCGCAGCTCAACAACGAGGTGCATGCCCCGGCCAAGGTGTCGCTGAGCGAGTACCGCGCCAAGAACGCCGACGTCCTGGCCGCCCAGAAGAGGAAGCTGGAGAACATGGAGGCCAGCGTGAAGAGGGACTACGCCAACGCCGCCCAGGCGCTCATCGGTCAGCAGCAGCAGAGGAAGGAGAAGCACCACCATCATCAGCAGCAGCAGCAGCAGCAGCAGACCGCCTCCTCCACCGCCGCCGACGCCGCCAACCCCTCGCCCATCATCCTCAAGATCCCCCTGGAGAAGGAGAGACACGAGCGCAACTCTCTGAAGATGCGCTTCCCGCTGGCTGCGGGAGGAGGAGGAGGAGGAGGTGGGAGCGCAGCAGCCGGCAGAGCTCAGGACCCGGACATTAAAGTTAGGATCCGCGTGCCGGAGAAACAGAGGGGGAGTTCGGGAGAGGAGGGCAAGAGCAGGGAAGGGAAGCACAGGGAGCGGTCGAACCACCACCACCATCACCACCACCACCACCACCACTCTTCTGCCAGCGGTGCCGCCCTCTCCTCCTCGTCGCATAAACACTCCGCCGGTGCCGGCGGCGTCTTGGCGGGCGGCAAAAAAGCCGCCGGCGACGCGTCTAGAATGAGCTCCTCCTCGTCCTCCTCCTCGTCCTCCTCCGCCTCTAGGAAGAGGCCCCACTCCCAGGACCCCTCCGTGGTTCCCGTCAAGGTGGGCAAGGCCTCCAGGAACCCTTACCAGCTCCCTCCCCTGTCGTCGTCCGCCGCCCTCGGGCTCCCGGGCTCCGACGTCCTCCCCGCCCTCGGTCTCCCCCTCCACCAGGGGAGCTACGCGCTCGCCAAGGGGGACAAGGCGGACACGAACGGACACAACGCCGCGAGCGGGGGCGGCCCGTCGAATGAGTTCCAGGACACGTTTGAGATGCTGAACTCGCTGCTGAGTGCCCAGGGCGTGCAGCCGTCCCAGCCGCCCCTGTTCGACTACAGGACCCAGTATGGAGACTACCGGTTCGGTGGCGGCGGCTCCAGAGGAGCCAACTCCAGGCCTCCGCCTCTTCCTTCAGAACCGCCCCCCCCTCTGCCGCCTCTACCCAAATGAGCTCACGGGATGGGGCGGGGGGGCGTGGGGAGGAGGAGGAGGGGGGGGGGTGCGTTACGGACGCTAATACTTGCCGTCGTCGTTAAACATCTGCCGTGTCACACGAACGATCGCCCCGGTGATTTTGGGCTCCCTTTTTTTCAAATGTTTTTTGGGTTTCAGTTTGACAGCAGAGAAATGTACTTTTTTGGACATTGATGATTGAGTTTTGCTGTTCTCGACACCCCACAACCCCCCCCCCCTCCACCCACCCCCTTCCGGAACTTTTTTTTTGGATGCGGGCAGTAATGGGATACTTAAGAGCTTGCAGAATAGAATAAAAGAAAAAAAAATGAAATATTTATGAAAAAAAAATGTTAATAGTATTTTGGATTCTGTCAGTTTTGTATCATCAACGCAAATGAAATGTGATGATGGGACCTGGCGTTTTTTAATTTTTTTTGCCACCACTGTTTTAAAAGAAGGTGAAGGCGTGTTGAAAAGCGGAGAGAAAACTTCACTTCTTACTCCTTAAGTCTTGCTAGCGATTGTCTTTTTTATAATGTTTTTTTTTATATATATATATAGTATACTATTTATTATTAGAATTGAATGCTTTTTGAGGAGCAATATCCTCTTTTTAAAAAACAAAACAAAACACAGGCCTCCCCTCGGCTGGATCCTTTTTGGCAGGGGGATGTTTTTCCCTGTGTCTGTACGGGCCGCTTGGAGAATGCATGTCTCCGAAGCCATGTTTTCAAATATTCTTTATTTTTTTGTTTTTGTTTATTTGAAATACTGTAGTCTGAAGCATAGCCGTTTTGTTTTTTTTCCCCTTCAGTTTTGTCGATAATTATTTTTTTTGTAATTATCTGCATTATTTGGTCAACTGTTGTACAAAGATTGTAAAATGACTAAAACGAACAAAAATATTTTTACATTTTGTTACGAAAAGTGGAAAAAGTTTCAAAAAGTCTTTGTAAATTTAAGAAAGCTTGTACTTTTTTGTTTTTAGAATTAATCTGTTGCAGTCATTGTTTTAAATGGTTGTAAGATTTTATGTCAATACTCAAATAATTACACTAATGGACAAAATTTTATACCAATGATGTATGTCTAGGGTTCATAAAACATATCTACAGAATATGGACAAAATAAAGGAAAACACACAGTGAAGGGTTTTGATGTCTCTGTAATGGTGAGGTGAAGGGTGCGTTTCATCCCCGACATTCAAGCTAATTCTTATCACTATTAACCATACTGATGCCGAGTGATTATCCCACGATTAATTTCTTTCTTGATAGCGGCGTCTACCATGGTGACGGTTGACAGCGGATGTTTTGATCTTATGTCATGCTCAGGTTGGGATTCGCCCCTGTTCCCAATGCCCCTAGGCAGGATCGGGGGCGACGAGACTGCGGCTATAAGCAGCCATTAGCTGACTATTTCGGTCAGAATTCTCCCCTTCCGTTATCTGAGACACTGTGTTGCGAGGGCACTGTCACTGCATCCTGGGCTTGGCGCCGCCCACGATTATTGTGATTGGTTTAAAGAAATACAAACAAGCCAGAGTGTTTATTTCCTTTCCTATAGCGCAGGGGTTCTCAAACTTTTTCTTACCGTGACCCCATTTTATTTAGGATTTTTTTTTGGGGGACCCCACACTTAATGTATCGTGTAATTTCAACGTGGAATTAAGGAATATCAAAATAAAAGCACACGTTGTTGAACTTGATCATGCATATTTATTCGAAAATTGTATTACAGCACTATGTTATCAATACACGTTTATAAAACCAGGCATATTTAGCCAAAATATGTTGCCAGGACATAAAAAAAAATGTATTTTTTTTGCTTGCCAATGCAAATGTCACCTACCCGTGACCCATAGTTTGAGAACCACTGCTATAGCGAAATGATAATTTGTCCAGCCAGACCCCTCTGGCTCAGTGCTAACAATAGTGTGGAGAGAGGTCTGTGTGGAGACTACAATGCCCCCATCAACGAGGTACGAGGGGAGATGGTGGTTTTGAGGAGCAGAGATGATATTCATAAGCCAAGGCCAAACACATGATCCCACCTGAGCATTTGTGAGATCTTGAAACACTGAGGTAACGATGGGACGACCCAGATGATCACACAGTGATGTTTTGCGAGTAGCGTTGACACTGCCGGCTGCTATATCAGCCCAGAAAAATGACAAAGGAACCTGGTGTGGGGGTTGAGAATCAAGATTCACAAATTCTGATTTTTTTGTTGTTGCTGTTTTCAGTCTTGTGGTGTGGTTTCAAATTCCTTGTCACTTTAGCTCGCTGAATTTTAGGTTTCCAAGATGCGCCAAGCAGAAAGACTGATGTACAAGCTTTGTAAGACCAAGGTTAACGGCGATCAATAATCTAATCTTATCAAATTGCCTAGGTAATCGTGATTGAATCGAGGCTTTATTTTTAATAGGATTGTGGCCCCAAGAATCTAAATCAAATTGAATCGTGAGATTCACACCCCTACCCTTGTCATTACTGAATCACCCCTACTCTTATCATTACTGAATCACCCCTACTCTTACCAGTACTGAGTTACCTCTACTCTAACCATTACTGAAATACCATTACTCTTATAATTACTGAATCACCTCTACTCTTACCAGTACTGAATCACCTCTACTCTTACCAGTACTGAATCACCCCTACTGACTCTTACCATTACTACTCTAACCAGTACTGAATCACCCCTACTCTTACCATTATTACTCTTAACCAGTACTGAATCACCCCTACTCTTACCATTACTACTCTAACCAGTACTGATTCACCCCTACTCTTACCATTACTACTCTAACCAGTACTGAATCACCCCTACTCTTACCATTACTACTCTAACCAGTACTGAATCACCCCTACTCTAACCAGTACTGAGTCACCTACTCTAACCAGTACTGAATAACATCTACTCTAACCAGTACTGAATCACATCTACTCTAACAATCGCCAAAACTTGAGGGTAAATGTTCTACAGGTGCTTCCTTCATATTGACCATAATATTAACAGTCTGCATAGTATTTAAAAGGCACTCTTGACAGTATCCATTATGTGATAGTCCAGTTCCTTTGTTTTTCTCAACCGAGAGTTGTGTGTTATTTCCTCTGTTCTAATCTCTTCAGTGTCTCATTGATGAACACTTCTTGGGGAGGATCTTATAAGTCTAAACCCCCATTCTACACATCTGTCTGCCTTGATTTAATGATTTTACAGGCTGTTATTCCCACATATTCATATGGCAACTGCAAATTAACTAGATGTATTTCAAACACACACACTAGATGAATCCATCCATAAGTTAGAATCCATCATAAATGTTTTCCTCGTCTTGTTACGGCTATTTTAGTTATGGCAATTGCACATGGTGAGAACGATTTGATGCACCTTCACTTTACAGTTCACGGTGAAAAGTATAACGCTGTCCAATTCATTTGAATTTCAACCTTTTTTTTGTTCCCTCACTCAAAATTGTACAGGAGAAGCTGTTCATAGCCGAGCACTATACAGAGCATTGGGTATCATCTGTACATTTTAATCATTGCATTTTAATGTCAAACTGTTTATGGATTTGATTATATGGTATTACTGCTCTCTTAAACTGCTGTGGACTGTTTCTTTGTGTGAAATACCTTTAAGGGCGCGTCACAGTAACGCATCCTAACAAAGTTTGAACTTTATATGTGCCCTTTTACCTTATTTTTTTTTTATACACACTCTGCTCATCCTGACAAGCCGTTGCACAGACGGCAGACATTAAAATGCATTAAGGTTGGTTTGTGTTGGTTGTTTGCTGGCAAATGCATGAAAATGTTGGAAGTGCACTGAATCTTTATGCGAGTGAGGTTGCCTAGTAAGCAATCTGCTTCAAGTGTTACATTTATAACGTCTAGACATAAGAATAGACACTTACGGCAATACCATGTTGGATTAACCATTATTTGATTTAGTAAAAAAAAATCCACCTCAAGTATATTGATTGTCTGGAGAAGGTGTGGGACACGAGATCATCATACTCAATGTCTTTTATGTCAGGACATATTTCTAAATAAACCCAATGATGAGGAAACTGGAAGGACACTCGTGCAACATAATAATGCAAAAAAAAATCACTTTAGCTACATCTCTGTTTTCAATACTAAAGTTTCATATTCTGTCACATCTTGGTGTTAAGTGTTTCCAGTTATACCACATGAACTCTCAGGTCTGGATTTGATTTTTTTTTTTTTTTCAGGGACTTGTTTCAGTTAAAAGGTCTGCATTGTTATTCGTGAACACTGTTCCTTTTGATATAATGTGGTTGGTATAATCCCATGTCAATAAATATTTTAAGAAGTTTTACTCGCTTCACGTCGCTTCATCCTTTCCAAGTGTAGTGATAATGTGAATCCCTACCCACCTTCAAAACCGCTCTCAAAGAGCACCTATGGTAGGCTGCAAATTCGAAACTGGCCCCTGTAATAAAAAAACCAACCCCCTCCAATGTACAGTTTCTTCCCCCTCAAATGTATATACTCTCTTTTAGAAACTGTCTCTTAAACTACAGTATATTTGTATATCTTGTATGTCATAAATATCATGTCAAATGTTATGATGAATTGAAAATGGGGGACCCTGATGTAAACAAGACGAAAGTCTCTGGTCTGCATCCCCTTAACAATTGTGTGTATTGAGCCGTACTGTATTGTACCCCATTCTGCAATCTGTTAATACAGTTTTCAATCAATCAATCAATCAATAAAACTAGAAGTTGATGAGGTTGATGATGCACAACATTTAGCCACCGGAGTGATTGACAACTGGCTCGACCTTTAATAACGCGCATCTTGTTTTTCGAGCAGTCGCCAATCAGAACCCGGAGTGGGCGGGTCCTGAACGTCACCGCAGCGGTAGTGGAGTTGCATCGAAAACGACGCAGTGCTTCACGAGCTCAGGCTGTTGGCTGGCTGGACAACAAGACCCGCAGCAGGTAAGCCGTTATTAACCCAACATGGCGAGATATCTTCATCGTTAGACCCCGCAATGCATTCCGATGACACAGAGGCGACCGTGCTGCGTGAGTTCGTTGGTAAATAAACACCAATTGTAGCCGTATTTAGTGCAAATTCGCCGTTAGCCAACGTTAGCCAAATGCTAAAGCAAGATGGCGGGCCCAGAAGCATCAAGATACAGTGCTCCTCTGACGCAGTGAAGGAGGCGGGTCCTCCCGTGTGGCGTGGCGGGCAGTTAGGACTGTTGAGTAGGGTATATCTGCAGAGCCGCAAGCCCTCTGTTAGACGCTGCATGATTTGGTTTATTATTATAAAACTATGCAAATAATGTACAGAGCTGCTAAAGCAAAGTTACTCCCAGACGGGGTGCAAAGTTTTTTCCCCCCAATACGTGAAAGAAAATATGATTAGAGAGATATTTGTAAACTTACTGTTCAAAAAGCTAAGAAAGGGATTAAAAGGAGGTGTATTTCTATTATTGTTGGGGTTAACTTGTGGAACAATGCTGTCATATACAGTTAAGAATGAGTCATTCGCTTTTGGTTTTTAAGACAATGGTTTGTAAAGCTATTTTTGAAAACTACAGGGGTGAATAAACACTGTTTTTTTATATTTTCTTTTAGAATACCGTTTTGGAGTCTTAATTTTTGTTAAGAATATAGGACAGCCATAAGCATTTATGCTTCAGTCTGTACCTTTTCAGTCACTGTAAAATCAAATATTGTTAAATGATGGTGTATATTGTATTGTGTGAGATGATGACTGAATATACTACTACTGAGCCATGCCACTTAACGGTAATTGCTACTAACGTTTGTTTCACCAGCTTTTCAAATGTTTTGTGCGAGTTATTTGCTAACGTTATCAAAAGTTATGGTTCAATAGTTGATAGTACGACTAACGACACACTTGTTCTAGCAAGTCTTATCAAGTGCTGAATTGGAGATACAGCCAGGCAGACATACATCACTTTGTGGAAGTTTGGAGATGAGCTCGAGCGCCTCGTTTATCCTGATTTATTAATAAAAGTGGTGGCGACGTTTGTTGTTTTTTAAGTAGATTCCTAGGCGTAGTTTTAGGTGTGGTTGCAGGGGACATGCCCCCCTCAATATTGAGAAGAGGTACATTTGTCCCCCTCAAAATATATATAATAGAATAGAATATATATATTCTTTAAAGATTAGGCTACTCCTACGTATCAAATTGTGCACGATAGTTACTGGACAAAGATTTGGATCATTATAGTTCAACAGATAAATATATTGTCATCTCTCCAGTAACTGTCGTGCAGACCTGTAAGAGTAGCCTAATGTTTAAAGACGTGATTTTGACAAGATTTGTTGTTATGTACATGATGATAATTTTTTTTTAATGTGCAGAAAAAATACAGGAGAATACATATTTGAAAGCAATACAGAATACCAGAGAGCCTTACTGCATTATATTCCATTATTATGTTTGTGTCAGCGGGTACTTGAATGTTGTCTCCATTACATAAATAAAGACATTTCCACCATAAATTGATGCAGAAAATCTGTGCATAAAAGTACACCAGAATGCAGGAAATTATGTTAAAACCAAACCTACGTCCTTGCATAGATTGTTCTGCAAATGTATTCTCCACAAGTTCTTTGGCATATTGGAAACGCTGCAGTAACGTAACGTTTGCTTCTCTGACCGTTTGTTTGGAGTCATACAACAACCTAGACCAGAGGTATCCAATTAAAATTCAAAGAGATCCAGTTAGAGAAAATGTCCTCAAACAGAGGCCTGGAACATCATAATGTTTACTGTGCGTTATTATTAATAATAATAATATCTTAAATTTATATGCGCCTTTCAGGAGACCCAAGGCACTTATTCAGTGCCACATATATTGAAGTAGCCTAGTAGTTATGTCTTCTATTACCATGTCCATATCTGTACCTCCCCTCCCTCATGCTGCTATGACACCTGGATTTCCCCAAGGGGATCAATAAAGGAATATCTTATCTTGGTTGTATCGACATCTGTATGCAGGGAGCGAAATTAACTTTTTGACTCACCGGCCGGCGGCCAGTGGCGGGTAGATGGGAAGAATCTACCCGCCAAGCATATTTCTTACCTGCCAAATTTATAAAAAAATTTTTTTTAAATAAAATATATATTATATAATCATACTTGTAGTTGTATTATCTGCGAGACATCGCCACCATGCAATAAGTCAAAATGCTCGCTATCTGCAAACAGCTCCACTGTCTGTGTGTACATACTTGAGTAGCCTCCAGCTCCAGCAAGGATTCTCCGGCCCTGCAGCTAGACCCTATATTCAGCTAGACCCTACATTCAGCATGCAAGGATTCTCCGGCGATGCAGCTGGACCCTATTGGTATAACGTTACGGTTCTTTTGTCAAATCACATTCAACATGCCCTCAGCTAGAATACGCATTCAATCAATGTTATAAGACATTGATATCAGGAGCTATCTGTAGCTACTGCTAGCCCGGTAGATAACGTTAAGACAATTTAGTTTACTGGGACAGATAGATCTAACGTGAGCTAGCTAACGTGAGCTAGCTAACGAGGGAACGGAGAAATTATGCACTCGAGTCGACTATTGCTGGAGCATTTGTTGATATCAGCAGCTATCAGTAGCTAGCCAGCTAGATACCGTTAGACAATGCCTCGTCATGTATTAAACTAAAAGTGAATAGTTGACTGGGTCATTGTTTAAACAGTAACGGTAGCTCATGGAGGTCCGCTCTTCTAGACTAGAGCAGACTGCCTCTGTGTTGACACGAGCACTGCGAGCAGAAGCCCTTAGCCAATAGTATCCCGCTGCAGGGCTGGGCGGATATGACTCGTTGCCACGGTTTCTTTCAAAATAAGAGTATCATACGAACCTAATGTTGCTAACTGCCGGAGCCATCGATATTATGACTGGAGATGCGCTTGGGGCGGAAATGAGACCCGCACAGATTTTCAAAATAAGAGTATCGTTATGAACTTGATTGATTACACGCCACACGGCGGGCAGCCCTCTAAGGCTGCGGTTACACCTTTCGTTTCATTTTCGTATCATTGTCATACGCGTTTTGCCGCGACGTCCTGCGCCTCGAGTCACACTTTCGTTTTTTTTTGTTTTTGTCACCTGAGCACCAGGGTTTCCGTTAGAAAAAATTGTTGCTGGCCTCAGTGTCCGGTAGATTTCAATCTACCGGTCAAATGAGAGAAATTCCGGTCAGAGTTTATTGAGCTTAAAAACAATTGATAGGCAAAAGAATGACAACAAAACAAAAGAATGACATCATCAAGGCATGTAGATTTATAATATTTTTACTTAAAACTAGGCTACTTTTGCGTATAAAGTCATATTCCAAATAAAATAAGTCCCGAGACTCGTGCTGCTGCCGACTTTAAATCAAATAGGTGTCTGTGGGCAGTCGCCCGACAATAATAAACAGCAGTCTGTTATAATCACATTTTTATGAGCTAACGAATTCCGTTATATTGGACATTTGTATTAATTATATCAAGCGAAGAACTGAGAAATTTGGCAGAGAGAGACGGCAACATTATCGTGGGTTTGCGTGACGACTCTCTCCACCTCGCAACGACTTATTTGCAAAGAGTATGGCGCTGCAGAGCAGCTGATTCAGCTGTTATTGGCTCTTTTCTGGGGACCGCACAGCAGCGCCCCCCACCCAACATTGAATTGAAAATGGCTGAATTGGAGTACTGCTGGAATACTGCATTGTGCTGCTGCTGCTCCGGCTCTGCAGCTTCACAAAAGTTCGCACACCCAGCACTAAGCTCTCGCTGACAACGTCGTTGTCATTATTAGAAGCAACGAGGAAACAAATGTAATGATCGTTTCGTTCATCGCATAGGCTATTTAATTTTAGCCTATTTTAATACAATTAAAATAATCAAATTGTGCTTAGACTCAGGGAATTATTTTCACCGGACATTAAGACCGGAGAGATTAAATATGTCGGACTTCAACAGATTTTGCCGGTCAAATACCGGTAATTACCGGCTAACGGAAACGCTGCTGAGCACACTGATGTAGTACACTGCCAAAGCAGTAGGTGGCAGTAGGTGGCGAACATGAAGGCAATTTCAACCAATCAGAACTTGAATGTGCCAATACACTTCCTGGAAGCTCCAGCAAAGAAAATGTCAACAAGGCATTGTTGGGCGCCACCATCTTGCCTATTTACTCAATGCAGCAATTCTTTTTCAGCAAAGCCTAATAAAAGTGCAATAAACAAAACGGATACATTCACTGTGTGTTCTGCCTGTCATTTGTTGATGAAACAAAACTAACATCAACACAAGTGACCACCAAGAGCGGATAGTTTAGTCTAAAAAAAGATCGGTAGCATTGTTAGCTGCATGCTAACGTCAATGGAATTTGCCATTATAACAGTATAGCATTGTGGCTAGAAGCTAACGTTAGCTCACGCTACTTAGCCAGCACCAAACTGATGATATCGGGAGCTATCAGTGGTTAGATAACATTAGAGACAACGCTGTGTGTATTAAACAAAGGTGAATAGATGACTGGGCCATTTTGTTTAATGCTTGTTAAGTTGAAAGAGGAGCTTTGAGCTAACAGGGTTTGATGGCTAACACTAGCTCATGTTATCCAGTGGCAGTGCCAATCGGTAATGCTAGCAGAATGAATGGATGTAAACTTTATTTAACATATTGCATATGGGTACAATACAATACGGCTCAATACAAACAATTGTTAAGGGAATGCAGACTGTTGTAGCTTGGACTGGGGTCCTTATAACAATAACTTGACAACACATAGTAGCTGCAGCTATTTGGTTTGGGACAGTGTCACCGGAAGGGCATGCAGATGGTATCTACTGCGCATGGGCGTTTTCGCAAAAAAACGGCTCCGTGCAGACCAGCGTTTCCGTTAGCCGGTAATTACCGGTATTTGACCGGCAAAATCTGTTGAAGTCCGACATATTTAATCTCTCCGGTCATAGTGTCCGGTGAAAATAGTTCCCTCTGGGCACAGTTTGATTATTTGAATTGTATTTGGATGGGCTGGAGTTGGGTGGCCTATGCGATGAACGAAACAATCATTGCGTTTGTTGTCGTTGCTTCGCTCAGCGAGAGCTTGCTGCTGGATTTGCGGAAGGCATGCAGCTGCAGACCCACAGAACCCACCAGCTTTGCTGGCACAGTGCGGTCCCCAGACCTGGAAAGCTGCTCTGCGGGTCTGCAGCTGGATGCTTCTTGCAAACTAACTGCGGCCGGCTCGCGCTGATAACAGCTTTCATTGTTGGACCGGCTGCTTGGTGGAGCAACGATGAAACGAATGTAATGAATCGTTCGTCGCATGGGCTATTTAATTTTGGCCTGTTTTGGTACGGTTCGGGTGGTCAAGTTGTGCTTGGAGGGAGTTGTTTTCACCGGACATTATGACCAGCAGTGCAGCACCAAGTCGTTGGGAGGTGGAGATATACATCACGCAAACCCGGCCACGATAATGTTGCCGTCTCTCTGCAAAATTTCTCAGTTCTTCGCTTGATATAATTAATACAAATGTCCAATATAACGGAATTCGTTAGCTCATAAAAATGTGATTATAACAGACTGCTGTTTAGTGTCGGACCGACTGCCCACATACGCGGTCTATTTTATTTCAAGTCAGCAGCAGCACGGAGTATCGAGGGACTTATTTTATTTGGAATATATTAATGACTGTATACGCAAAAGTAGCCTAGTTTTAAATAATAATATTATAAATCTACATGCCTTGAGGATGACATTCTTTATATAGTCTGCCTATAAATTGTTTTAAAGCTCAATAAACTATGACCGGAATTAATCTCATTTGTCCGGTAGATTGAAATCTTGCAGGTCACGGAGACCGGCAACAATTTTTTCTAACGGAAACCCTGGTGCAGACTACACGCTGTTGTCGGCGCGTATTTTAGCGTTTCTCCAAAACGCAAACACAATTTAGCGTTTCAGCCGTATCCACAAAAAAACGCATTTCTGTGTAATAGGGACATGAAACGTATTCAAAAACGTATAAAAAAACGCCACAAATACACTAGTCTAACCATGGCCTAAGTGTCAAGCGCCAAAGGTAAAAACTGAGCGCCCCTGGCGGGCGGCGGGCTTTAGTTTCGGTCCCTGTCTGTATGTAGTCAACAACTACTCACTGTCAAATCGAACAAAGGAAGTACAATTCAATAATATTAAACAATATTTGTCTGATTTCACATTAACACTTTAATCGCCAAGGACGCCTAAACTCGTCATTCCCCGCCATGCTAATTCTGCCAATGACGCCGTAACACGTCATTGAGATCAATATTTCAAAAATCTGTGATCGCAATCATATTTCTCCCGCGGAGACTTGAGATCTACAGTTGATCCCCTCTCAACTCTCCAACGGTTCAAGAGCGCCATCTGGTGGCCGATCGGCGGATCGCCCAAACCGGAAACGGAAACTGGTGCTCATCCAAATTCGGTCCGATCACTCGCTATAGGTCCCGGGACTCGAGCTAGACACAATGGATAGCAATCCGTTACCAATAACTCGATAAACAACATGATTTGGACGTATATACTATTATACAACCTGGAGATGGATCGCATATTTCAACATCCCATAATAGGAATATTTTTGCTCCACGCTCATTGCCCAACGGCCTGAGGAGACTGGGGTGAGTTTCAGCGTTTTTTTTTTACCGTGTTCGATACAAACTGCTCTAATGATCATATCACCCACACTAGATTAATCATCTAACGTTGGCCACGGAATTATAAACGACCCCCCGCCCATCCGGTCAACATCAGATGATAAGTAGTAACTTCTAGAAGCACGTCCATTTGAAATGTTTTATCTCGCCCCGATCGCTATCAAACTGTATACAATTATCAATATAATGCATTTAGGGCTATAAATCACGTTCTGCAGAATGCTGCAGAAAACGATAAAAACATATTTATACTTTAGACCGTATTTTAGTATGAATATGTGAATGAAAAAGTATAACGTTGCTACACCGTGAACAATAGATACTTGATGTTGAATGGGCCATAGTAATGTCAATTTAGCAATACAATTAAAAAAGTTATAGCCCTGCAAAGAAGGGGAACTTCTCCATAGACAAATAGAGCTGGCAGAGGATGGTATAATGATGTACATAAGCCTGGCGCAGAAAGTGTTAAACTGTAGGACTGAAGCACTCTAATAATAAATAAATGTCCCTTTTTCCATTTAAAGTAAAATAAGGGCTGCGGTAAAAAAAATTAAACTCATAAAATAGAAATGCTCCATCAAAATCTATTCATTCTCCGTTACAGGGATCTGGCTCCGGACTCGGACCGTGCTCTGCCTATCAGTGACCTATGACCTAGGACAGGGCTATTCAACTGGCGGCCCGCGGGATGATTCTGACCGGCCCGCCAAAGATTACATGATAATAAAAAAGAAAATTAAAAAAAAAAATTTAAGTTTTTTTTTTCTTTTTTTTTCTTTTTTTTTCATGTCAACGTTAACACGCACAATTGAGCCAAAAGTCACTCAATTAATGACAGATTTCATTGATAAATTGAGGGAAAACTTTGCAAGTTGATTTGATGAATTTGACATGTCCAGATAATTGATGCATTTTGTGAGCAACCCATTTGCCAATGTAGCTGCTATTTCCACAAAAGGACAAGAGTTCCTTGCATCACTTCACATTGATGAAGGTCTCCTGCAACTTGAAATAATTGACATGCAAGCATCATCTGCTCTGAAGTAGGCACTTGAGAATGAATCCACCACAACATTTTGGATAAAGTGTATTCATGTCAAGACATTCCCCAAAATAAAAACGCTGGCAATATCTGTGCTAACAATGTTTGGCTCAACATACACCTGTGAATCCAGTTTCTCTCACATGAATGCCATTAAAACAAGCAACCGTGCCTCCTTGACAAATGAGCATTTGCATCACTGTTTGCGGGTAGCCCTCACTTCCTATGAACCCTCTTTCTCTGCCATTGCCCAGTCAAAGAAGTGCAATCGCTCTCATTAGATGTGTGTATGTAGGCTAGGCCTGTCTGCCCCCCACCCCCCTGATGTTTGAGAGTTAAGAGTGGACAATAAGTGCTAATAAGATGCTGTTATTTGCTGCTGTTGCACAGACATGAAGCACTTTTTCATAAGCTCAGCTGCACTATAAATGTGTTTTTTTGTTCAAGTGTTGATGTTAGAATGTTCAGATGCACATCATGCACTTGTTTGTTTTTTATTTTATTTTTATATTGAAATGTTGAAGAGGAGATGTTGCAGTTGTTGCACAGTCATAAATGAAGCACTTTTTGCAGGAGATGTTGCAGATGTGGCACATAAATGAAGCACTTTTTTTGAAAAGTATACTACTTTTGCAATGTAATTAAATAAAAGTTGTGAAAATGTGGTTGCGTGTTGTGTCAAGTGTACATATATTCATAGCACGGGGAGGCGCCGTGGCAGTCCGGCCCCTGGCCCCTTGGGTTTCTGACAATGTGGCCCCCTGAACAATTTAGTTGAATAGCCCTGACCTAGGATGATGTTGTTGTTGTTAAAGGACTGGCCCTCTGACACGAGAACAGGTTCCGTCTGTATGCTGCACCTGCAGTAATGTCTTTGAGGCTCTGCTCAGGTTTAGTCTTTGTTTTGCCATATGAGCTGCGTTATAACCTGCACAAGCTGCCTCTCTGTCCATCCATATGAGCTGCGTTATAACCTGCACACGCTGCCCCTCTGTCCATCCATATGAGCTGCGTTATAACCTGCACACACTGCCCCTCTGTCCATCCATATGAGCTGCGTTATAACTAGGGATGCACGATAATTATCGGCCCGATATCAGCAATTATGACGTCATCCCGATAAACTCGATAACGTTATTGATAGCTCCGATAACATATAATAAATGTTTTGGTTAAAAGAAATCCGGTGTGGGTGGATTTGGATGACGGGCGCTTGTTTTTATTATAGCCTCCTCCCGTTTTGCCAGTACTGTGGTAAAACTGATAGCGTGTGGTTTAGGAACAGGGAGTTTTTCACAAATCCAGCGCTCCCCTTCTTGGCTGTGACGTAGTCACGTTACATTCGGAGACAGACAGTCGATCTGCCAATTACGTCCCACGGCTTGCACCCACCTCTTCTTCTTACCACCAATCAGAAGCTCTCGTTCGTTTATTTACCTCCGGATTGTCAGCCATTACTCTACTCGGAGCTAACGTTATCTCCCCGCCAGCCACATTGACAAGTACCAGCGCTTATACATTACTGGCAAATGTCTTGTTGCACTTGTGGCAACGAGCGTTGTCAGCATCGACTTTAGTAAAATAGACCCAGACTTTTGAACATTTCGTTCTGTCCGCCATTATGAGAGCAGAGCTGTGTGTGTGTGTGTGTGTGTGTGTGTGTGTGTGTGTGTGTGTGTGTGTGTGTGTGTGTGTGTGTGTGTGTGTGTGTGTGTGTGTGTGTGTGTGTGTGTGTGTGTGTGTGTGTGTGTGTGTGTGTGTGTGTGTGTGTGTGTGTGTGTGTGTGTGTGTGTGTGTGTGTGTGTGTGTGTGTGTGTGTGGGCGCAAGAGAGGAGAGAGAGCTTGATTATAATTCTATGCAAATATTATATTGTTCACTCATCCTACCATATTTGAGTTACTGTGTGGAAGTGTGGGGTAACACGTATGAAAGCAACATAAAGCCATTATTTATATTACAGAAGAGAGCAGTAAGAATAGTTCACAATGTAGATTCAAGAGAACATACCAACGAATTATTTATTAAATCCAGACTATTGATACTTAAAGAGTTAGCTGAAATACAGACTTTATTAGTTTTGTTTAGAGCAAAATGCAGAGTATTACCAGCAAATATACAGAGGTTGTTCGTTCCCTGTCCAGATGACAGCAGAAGGAAATTTAATTTTAAACACCAATTTGCACGAACAACCTTAAAACAAAGGTGCACCTCAGTTATAGGTATCAAACTATGGAACTCCTTGCAGAACGATGAAAAGAGTTCCAATAATATATTTCACTTCAAAAGGTTGTGCAAAGAAAAGATACATAGACAGTATAGCACAGTTTAGTATAATATTGCAGTTTAGTGTGTCAGGATGACGTAGCATAGAGTTGTAGTGTAGGCCAGTATGAGTATAGTAATATAGTATATAGCAGCGTAACATAGAATAATAATATATTAAAATATTGTATAATACTGTACCAATATGGTGTAGAATAAATAGTATGATTTAGTTATATTATAATAAAATAGAAATTAGATAGTATATAGAAGTATAATACATAGGGATGGGAATTGATAGGATTTTATCGATACGATTCCATTATCGATTCTGCTTATCGATTCGATTCTTTATCGATTCCCTTATCGATACCTGATCAATTTATAATTTAAATAAATAAATTGAAAATGCAACAGAACTACATTTAGTCATTTAGCTGACGCTTTTATCCAAAGCGACTTACAAGTTCTGTACGACAAGCCATCAGGAAGGGCACAACTCTATCAGCTGAGCAACAATGTTCATCAAAGTGTTGAGTGCTAAAGTGTAGGTTAGTTTATTAGGACAAGTGCATGACAGTACGGTTAGTTAGGGTTAGATATATTTTTTTTTATTCAGATAATGGTTGAAGAAGTGCGTCTTTAGTCGACGGCGAAAGATTGGATGGGTTTCGGCTGTCCTAACTGGGGTGGGTAGTTCATTCCACCATTGTGGGGCAAGGACTGAGAATAGGCGACTTCTCTTTGATGACCCTCCCGGAGCTCGGATAGGAGTAGGTCTGAGGCGGCCAGAAGATGCAGAGCGTAGGGGTCTAAGCTGGTTAGAATAACATGCAACTTGACATTTCTGATTGTCATTTATTGTTGAGCCCCCATGTCAGAAAAATACAAAAACTGTAAAAAATAAAACATTAACTATAGCCTACACTTAAATAAAATAATGTATTTGAGATTCTCTTAAAATGTATTTATTTTTTTATTCTTAAACTAATTTAATCTATTGAATAACAGGTTGTTATTCCTCTGACTTCTGTCTCTCACTCACACACTCTCTCTCTCACACACACACACACACACACACACACACACACACACACACACACAGAGAGAGAGAGAGAGCTCCCCGGGCCCCTGTCCTATAAGGTATTGGCTTGTGTTGCTACACGGACACATTTGTATGTTGCACCACTGTACTTCCTGGCTTACAGTCTTGTAAACAAACATTCCGTCTCTCATTATATGTGAACTAAAGAGTACAAGGTTTACACAACAGCCCCCACCTGCTGTTTTATTGTATTTGTACCTGTACTATCCGCTGTCAGCTGTTTATCTCTCTTTGTGAGCTTGATTAAATAGCGTTAGCTCACGTTAGCTCCGCGGCTAATTTTAGCTCAGCCTGATCTAAATCAATGACTAGGTTCTAAAGCATTCAAGTAGTTTTCACTGCACATAGAAGTAGCCAAACAGCAGGAGCATTTCGGGAGCATATTACCAAAACCCAGGCAATTTCGAGCCATTAAGGAATCAAATAGAGTCTGCCATGGCTACATGCTAACGGCTAACATTATTGCGCAACTGTAGGCAGCGATAAGGGAATCGAAAGTCACGGGAGCCACACGGTTCCAGGCATCGGCCAATTAGGAACCGGTTCCCAACGGGAACCGGTTTTCGATTCCCATCCCTAATAATACATTATATAAGTGTGTGGGGGTGTGTGTGTAAATGAATGAACCTAAATATGTAGTTTGACTGATAGATAAACAAAATGGGTTTATTTATGTTGATTTAATTTGGTTGTGTTGATGTTACATTTTTTATTTTTTTGCAAAATGGGTATATTCTGTTTGGTTTTACACAATATGTCTATCGGTGTGTTGTGTAGGCCGTAGGGGCAGGTATATATAAGATTTTTTCTTCTTCCTGTTCCTTTCGGCCATGGTATTTTTGGTGAATTATATGAATATGTACTGTTGGACTGTGGTAATTCCATGTACGAATAAATAAATTATGATGATGATGATGACAACGGCCAACAAGATTAGTTTGCGACGTTTAAATTCCTCAAGAGTACCGATAGCAGTACCGATGACGTCGGAGCTTATAAATACAAAAAAAAAAAAAAAAAAACAATAAATATCGGTTATCGGTATCGGCTTGAGGAGCATAAAGTTATCGGTATCGGTGTCAAAAAATCAATATCGTGCATCCCTAGTTATAACCTGCACACACTGCCCCTCTGTCCATCCATATGAGCTGCGTTATAACCTGCACACGCTGCCCCTCTGTCCATCCATATGAGCTGCGTTATAATAACCTGCACACGCTGCCCCTCTGTCCATCCATATGAGCTGCGTTATAACCTGCACACGCTGCCCCTCTGTCCATCCATATGAGCTGCGTTATAATAACCTGCACAAGCTGCCCCTCTGTCCATCCATATGAGCTGCGTTATAACCTGCACACACTGCCCCTCTGTCCATCCATATGAGCTGCGTTATAACCTGCACACACTGCCCCTCTGTCCATCCATATGAGCTGCGTTATAACCTGCACACGCTGCCCCTCTGTCCATCCATATGAGCTGCGTTAAAATAACCTGCACACACTGCCCCTCTGTCCATCCATATGAGCTGCGTTATAATAACCTGCACAAGCTGCCCCTCTGTCCATCCATATGAGCTGCGTTAAAATAACCTGCACACACTGCCCCTCTGTCCATCCATATGAGCTGCGTTATAATAACCTGCACACACTGCCCCTCTGTCCATCCATATGAGCTGCGTTATAACCTGCACAAGCTGCCCCTCTGTCCATCCATATGAGCTGCGTTATAACCTGCACACACTGCCCCTCTGTCCATCCATATGAGCTGCGTTATAACCTGCACACACTGCCCCTCTGTCCATCCATATGAGCTGCGTTATAACCTGCACACACTGCCCCTCTGTCCATCCATATGAGCTGCGTTATAACCTGCACACACTGCCCCTCTGTCCATCCATATGAGCTGCGTTATAACCTGCACAAGCTGCCCCTCTGTCCATCCATATGAGCTGCGTTGGGCATAAAAGAAAATATTGTTTGTTTTAGGGCTGGGCGATAAAATGATAACGATAACTATCGCGATAAATTATTTCCTCGAAATAAACATGAAACGTGGTCGCAAAGTTTCGATATATCGATTTTCCAAGCTTGGATATGAGCACACGCACTAACAACCAATCAGTGAAGGAGATGGCCGACAGCGGAAGGAGACCCGGAGGTAGGACTCGACAACAAGGCTGGCTAGGCTAATTAGCTTGCACGGCGCTATTTTATATATTTACGTGCCGAGTATGTGTGTGGCGTGAATTCTGATGCCACGGTTATAGTAGTGTGTGGTATACGGTGGACGTTGTTGCAATGTATTGGGGCGGAACAGAGTATTTTAGTGATATTTAGTACTTTGTCATGGGATACACTGCTCGCTCTGGCTAACTGCTAACGTGCGCGGACTGATGACGACATCAACTCGAGACATTCGCAGCAGAAAAACAAGTCTATTAATAGCCCGTCCATCGGCGCTGGGCATAATAAGTTAATTAAACTTGACAGACATTATATCGACGATAATTATCGATATCGAGTTATATGAAAATAATTTTATAATTTTATCGCGATAACGTTTTTGGCCATATTGCCCAGCCCTAGTTTGTTTCCTGTTGGTTGTCAGTTAAGGCCATGGGTAGGTAGGGCTTTTATTTTATTTTTTATTTTATTCTTTCCCACGGCGACTATGGATAGGGAATTTCTTTATTTAATTAAAAATGTTCACAACAACATGGATGCATGTACTTTGCCAGCATGTTTAATATCCATAATACTAAAGGTTTGACTAAGATTTCTATGAAACTTTATTGTAAAAAAAAAAAATGGGTCGCACCTAAATCGGCAGGGTCGGTCGGCAACCGGAAACGAACTATTTTTTCTTTTAGGCCTTATAACCTGCACAAGCTGCCCCTCTGTCCATCCATATCACTATACCCACCCAGCCCACACAGGGTCTGTTCAAGTTTTGTTTTATTTGTCACATATAAGGTACATGTACATTACAGTGAAATGCTTGGTTCTGTATGAGCCTCCTGAGATTGCGCTCCATACAGTAAAAAAAAAAGAATAAAGACCAAACACTATACAAAATGCTAAAATGAGGTAGATGTAGTGCAAATATTTGAGTAATAAATATATAAAATATGGTGTGTATAGTGTTTAAAGTGTCAAAGTGAGTGTTTAAAGTGAGTGTGTAGATGTGTGTGCAATGAATGTAGAATGGACGGGTTAACGTTGCATAGAGTCATTGAGCGTCCTGATGGCCTGGGGACAGAAGCTCTAGCAGTAGCATCACAGGTGCGTCCTGATGGCCTGGGGACAGAAGCTCTAGCAGTAGCATCACAGGTGCGTCCTGATGGCCTGGGGACAGAAGCTCTAGCAGTAGCATCACAGGGAGCGTCCTGATGGCCTCTGGGGATAGAAGCTCTAGCAGTAGCATCACAGGGAGCGTCCTGATGGCCTGGGGACAGAAGCTCTAGCAGTAGCATCACAGGTGCGTCCTGATGGCCTGGGGATAGAAGCTCTAGCAGTAGCATCACAGGGAGCGTCCTGATGGCCTGGGGATAGAAGCTCTAGCAGTAGCATCACAGGGAGCGTCCTGATGGCCTGGGGATAGAAGCTCTAGCAGTAGCATCACAGGGAGCGTCCTGATGGCCTGGGGATAGAAGCTCTAGCAGTAGCATCACAGGTGAGCGTCCTGATGGCCTGGGGACAGAAGCTCTAGCAGTAGCATCACAGGGAGCGTCCTGATGGCCTGGGGACAGAAGCTCTAGCAGTAGCATCACAGGTGTTTCCAATGGGTTTCCTGCACAAAATGAAAACGTTGGAGGAATTCTAGTTGTAGGTGTCCCATGTAGATGCTTCTATCCCAAGAACGGCATGTTTTCTGAGGGAGTAATACAAATAGACAATTATTTTCTATAACTAATAGTAGGCCAACTTTGAAGCTATAGCATAGGTAATTAATAAATGTAGGGGGAATGTTTGATTTGATCTTTATTATTTATCAACGTTTGACATCTTTATAGCCCAACCACCCAATGTTCACACGGTACAGTAGCAACTCGATCTTGATCTGAACGTACCATTGATTTCTCTTTTCAGTTTTCGCAATGAACAGAATAAGGATCCACGTGTTGCCGTCGAACCGGGGCCGCGTGGGCCAGGCGGCGCGTCCTCAGGAGCCCCAGGCCTGCTCCTTCACCCAGCGGCCCTGCTCCCACCCACGCCTGGACGCCCTGGAGTTCTGCATCAAACACATCCTGGAGGACAAGACCGCCCCCTACAAACAGTGCAGCTACGTCTCGACCAAGAACGGCAAGCGCTGCCCCAACGCCGCGCCCAAGGTGGAGAAGAAAGATGGGTGAGTTGAAAGCAATCAAAACGGAAAGAACTAGGGGTGAGAATCGCCAGAGATCTCGCGTTACGATACTATCGCGATACTTGAGCCGCGATACAATAGTATCGCGATACTCGATATATCGCGAATATTGCGATATATATATTTTTATCAGATTTTTTCTTTTTTACTGAAAAGTTCAACTGTCAACATGTTTTATCTAATAAAATAAAGTTCAGTCTGTTCATCTCACTTCAATAATTTTTATTGCAGAACATGGTATTTTCTCAAGCAGACAGATAGATGTAAACACTGTAATCTGTGTTGCATGTACCTGACAAACTGAACTGTTTGTATTACAGTCATATTCCAACTTAACTGAATGCACATGTGTGTGTGTGGACTACTGTACTATTTATTACAGGTATTGAAATGAACAATGCAACTTCCTTATACAAAAAAAAAAGAAAAAAAAAACGTTTTATATATTTTTTTTATGAATAATTAAATATCGATACTTGGCGTCCCTGTATCGATACAGTATCGCCACGCAAAGTATCGCGATACTACTACGTATCGATTTCCCCCCCCACCCCTAGAAAGAACAGATACTTTTGTTTTAATGGTTAGAAATGAGGTCCTGTAAGGTTCCACCATCTCTTGTCAGGTCAAGTTAAACTAAATTAGGTCCTGTAAGGTTCCACCATCTCTGTCAAGTTAAACTATGTTAGGTCCTGTAAGGTTCCACCATCTCTGTTAGGTCAAAGGTTATTTGTCACATACACATTATACGTGTACAATGGAAATTAACCTCTTAAGCCCGATCGGGCCTCTTCCTGTTCCCTCTCAGCGTGACGTTCTGCGCTGAGCATGCCAGAAGGAACGCCATGTCTCTCCGCACTCAGATGAGAAAGGTCTCCGGTCCGTCCCCGGAGTTGCTGCTCTCTCAGCTCAGTGGTTACAGCCGCGCAGAAACGCACAGCCTGGACGGAGGACGCAGCGAAGGTAGCCGCATTCTAGGTAAATCCATATCTGTCTGAATATACCTGCATATAACCCTTGTGTATACCTACTTATATACCCGCATATAACCCATAACTAAGTAAGGGATAATGTATAGCTACGAGGTCATTGTCGCAAAATAATTGACCGACAGGGAGTTTAGAACACCGAGGCGCCTCGCCGAGGTGTTCTTTAAACGTCAGTGAAGGTCAATTATTTTGCGACAATGACCGAGTATAGCTATACATTATCCCGCTTATTACATGGCTAACTTACTAACAATATACCTAATTCATTTTACACCATCGACAAGACGAGATCAAATGCAGACGCAGTTCTGTTCTGTCGCTCCGCGCTGTCATCGCCGGCAGCTTCGCCGGCAGGTGTGTCTGATTGGCTGCACTGATGCAGTGTGTGTCAGTGGGCTTGATTGCTACAGCTGCGCACAGCGGTTATTATTGCTCGGCAATGACTAGCGCTATTGACCAATCACAATCAAGCATTTCGGCGAATGTTAAAACGCCATGTAATAATGCTGTATATACCATGTATATATATTTATTCTTACCGTACATATTTATCCACATCTATCTATACATACTAGTATCTGCATATAATCCTTGTTACATATCTGTAGATACTATGACTATATCTGTACATATCCCTTACCTACTCTTATATACTAATACTACAACTCTGTACATGCATCTGATTAGCACTATTACTCAATAGTACTAATTTATATATTTTATATCCCGTTTTAATCACCTGTACATTGTATATTACTATTGCATTTTACTGTTAAATTTGCTCTCCGGTTGGATGCCAAACTTCTTTTTGTTGTACTGTACTTGTGCTGCATGATGACAATACATTAGGGGTGGGCAATATGACTATATTAAATAAATATTGGGTACAATTCATTAACGATACACTTTTTAAACATATCGTGGACATCGTGATGTATTGCACAAAACCTCACGTCAGTTTCTAGGCCGCCGCGGCTGAGATGAGACTTACTTTAGTGCAGCACTTTCCTCTCTCCCTCACACAGACGCACACACTCACCCAATTTACGTCACGTACACGCACACACACCCAGAGAGATGGTAACTAAGTTAGCCGTTAACTAAGCTAACCCACAGGGGAGTGATCCACGACACCAATTCCATTAGTGAGAAAAGGGGGGGGGGGGGTTATATTGACGAGGCTTGAATGACAACAGAGGTTTATATAATCATCATATTGGCGTGACTATCCATCAAATGGTTAAATCAAGCATTTTTAAGTGCTTTAGAGGAAATATAAAAATATCGCAATATATATCGTGTATCGTGATATCATTTAGAGGCCATATCGCCCAGCCCTACAATACATCTAGTGAATCTAATCTAATTCTAGTTAATCACACTGGCTTGTTTAGGTGGAACAACAGTAGATTCAGTTCTATCTACCATCTTTTGAAATGAGGACATTTCACACCTGACCACTAAATTACGTGCTTATTCCGTTGACCATACTCTCATGGCAGCCATTTTTCTCTCATGTCATACTCTGGTTGGGATTCCTTTTCACCTCAGTGGGAACCGGGTGGAAAGGAATTCCAACCAGAGCATGACATGAGCAAGACCGTCAGTTTGGATATTGTCTCACAACAACCAGGATTTCTTTGAGGTTTCAAATATTTGCCCAATTCCTGTCAGTAAATGCAACATAATGGGTGTTGTTGACGTTATGGTTATTTTGGGTGCAATGAATGTAGAATGGATGTTGCTCTCAGATTTTCTCTCCTCTGTTTCTATCGTTACCTGTGTTTGGTCTCTTCTCTGTCTGTGCAGACGAGGACAGTTGGAGCGAGGAGGAGCAGGGGCCGCTGGTCCTGGATCAGACGTGGCGAGGCGAGCCTGAGAGCGAGGCCGACAGTGTCGACAGTGACCACGAGGATCCCCTTAAGTACGTCTCTCTGACTTTCACATTTGTTGGTTCATTGGCAGAGCTCTGGACGTGCAGTTTTGGCAAATTTCAGGTGTTATTCCGTTCAACAGTCCCTGATGGCTATAAGTAGACTGCCTAGTAACAGACTCTTGATTGGCTACTTCCCTCTGACTTGTTTGTCTGAGGGAAGCAACGGTTGTGATTGGAGGATCAAGAAAAGAGGGCGGTGCTTGAGAGGTCGATTCAAAACTAGGCTTGACTAGCAGATGGTGATTCAGGGGCTGAATCTTGGCAACTTGGGACTCATTCACAAAGCAAATGCTGGAATGTTGATCTACAATGCATTTTATGATTCCAGATAATGGGATTTATAGGGAAAGAACTTCCCTAAACTGGTCTGAGTCTATCCTGTTAGTAAAAGTGGTGGCTCTGTACGTGGTGTGGGTTGATACTGAAAGGTTAGCAATCTGTATCGGATGGTGAAATCAGTGCATCCCTACTAACATCAACCCTGTGACGTCACACACGCAGGAGTTTACATCCATACTAATTAGGGATGTCCCGATCACGTGATCGGGATCGGGGGGTGATCACGTGATTTTCAGAAGATCGGGATCGGGGGGGAAAATGGGATATAAAAAAAAATTAACTTTTTTTTTTTATTCAACAAACGTCTTAAACTCATACTGTCTTAACACTTTCTTTGCCAGGCTTATGTACATCATTATACCGTCCTCTGCCAGCTCTATTTGTCTATGGAGAAGTTCCCCTTCTTTGCAGGGCTATAACTTTTTAAATTCTATTGCTAAATTGACATTACTATGGCCCATTCAACGTCAATTATCTATCGTTCAGGATGTGGGAACGTTATACTTTTTCATTCACATATTCATACTAAAATACGGTCTAAAGTATAAATATGTTTTTATCGTTTTCTGCAGCATTCTCCAGAACGTGATTTATAGCCCTAAATGCATTATATTGATGATCAAATACAGTTTGATAGCGATCGGTGCGAGATAAATTTTTTTAAATGGACGTGCTTCTAGAAGTTACTACTTATCATCTGATGTTGACCGGATGGGGGGGGGGTCGTTTATAATTCCGTGGCCAACGTTAGATGATTCATCTAGTGTGGGTGATATGATCATTAGAGCAGTTTGTATCGAATACGGTAAAAAAAAAACGTTGAAACTTACCCCAGTCTCCTCGGGCCGTTGGGCGATGAGCGTGGAGCAAAAATATTCCTATTATGGGATGTTGAAATATGCGATCCATCTCCAGATTGTATAATGGTATATACGTCCAAATCATGTTGTTTATCGAGTTATTGGTAACGGATCGCTATCCATTGTGTCGCGCTCGAGTCCCGGGACCTATAGCGAGTGATCGGACCGAATTTGGTTGAGCACCAGTTTCCGTTTACGGTTTGGGCGATCCGCCGATCGGCCAACCGATGGCGCTCTTGAACAGTTGGAGAGTTGAGAGGGGATCAACAGTAGATCTCAAGTCTCCGGGGGAGAAATATGATTGCGATCACAGATTTTTGAAATATTGATCTCAATGACGTGTTACGGCGTCATTGGCAGAATTAGCATGGCGGGGAATGACGAGTTTAGGCGTCCTTGGCGATTAAAGTGTTAAATACGTCTTAACACTTTGGCTGCCAGGAAATGCTTAAAAGCGTCATTCCCGGCCATGCTCAAGTTGCCGGAGGACGCTTTACAGCGTCCTTATATCAATATTTCAAAAATCTGCGATCGGATTTATATGTCCCCTCCGCTGGCCTGAGATCCACCAGGAGGACCCACTGAGCTCTCTGGCGGTTCAGGAGCGCCATCTGGTGGCCGATCGGCGCAATCGCTTAACAGGAAGTGGCATAGAGGTTGTGCTGGACGGCCGTATTACTTCCGGGCACTCGCTATAGGTCCCGGCATTCTAGCTCGTCACAATACACAGCGATCGATTGCCAATAACTCTATAAACAACATGATTTGGACGTATATACCATTATACAAGCTGGAGATGGACCGGGTAAATCTACATCCCATAATGATAAAATGTCTACTCTACGATGATCGCCCAACGGCGCGCGGAGACTGGGGTGAGTTTTAGCGTGTAACGTTACCGTCTTCGATACTAACTGCTATTATCAACATTTGACCCACATTAGATGATTGGTATAACGCTGCCCACGGAACGCCCCCTAGCCCATCCGGTCAACATCAGATGACGTGTAGTAACTTCTAGAAGTACGTCTAGTTGGAATTTTTTATATCGCGCTGATTGCCATAAAACTGTATTGCATCATCAATATAATGCATTTGGGGCTATAGATCACGTTCTGGAGAAAGCTGCAGAAAGAGATGAAAACATACTTATACATTAGACCATACTTTACTATGAATATGTGAATGAAAAAGTTTAACGTTGCTACACGATGAACAATACATATAGGACTTTGAATGGGCCCTAATAATGGCAATGTAGCAATAGAATTTAAAAAGTTATAGCCATGCAAAGAAGGGGTACTTCTCCATAGACAAATAGAGCCGGCAACCTATGGTATATCATGAATTTAACCCATGGCAACCAGTGTTAAACTCAATTCACGTCTTAAACTCATACTGAGGCCTTAGTTTTGGTTTTAAATTGCATATCATCATTCATTTATTTATTGTCACACAGAGCAGAAGAATTTAGCCAAAACAAACGCATTTCCTTTGATTTAATTATACATCAAATGATTTATGTCAAGGATGAGGGACATCCACTAGTTGCAGAACTTGCAGTCACCTGATTTTTACAGACGATGGCGCCATTGCTCTCATGAAGCAGCAGGTTGGAGGCGGAGTTTTTAGATTACTCCGGTTGCAATGCCTCGCTTGAATGAAGTTAACTTTTCACCTGGATAACGTCAATGTGAGAAATTGGGATGGGAGAAATCTTTTTTAATTTTTTTTTATTATAAATTGTTCTCTTTTTTTTTATCGGATCGTGAAAGATCGGTATCGGTAGATACTCAAAATCACATGATCGGGATCGGATCTGGAGCAAAAAAAATTGATCGGTAATCCCTAATACTAATGAACCCTGTGACATCACACACACAGGAGTTTACATCCCTACTAATGAACCCTGTGACATCCGAGACGGGAGTTTACATCCTACTAATTAGGGGTGCACGATATTGATTTTGACACAGATACCGATAACTTTCTGCTCCTCAAGGCCGATACCGATATTTATTGTATTATAAACGTTTTTTTTAAATGTATATTCCTGTAGTTTTGACCTAACCAGATTTATCATGACATGAGCGTTACTACTATAAACAAAGCCAAGACAACAGTTTTGACTGATAAAGTGACCATATTTATTTTTCCAAATAAATATCATTTGAATCAGAAAATTCACAATCCGTCAACAACTTATAATGCATCCAACCTAACAAGCCACCTGCAACATCACCACCGCTACGATGGTGTGTTAAAAGCCTACAACGACGCGCGAGCAGCTAAAGCTGCTGTGAATCCAAAGCCAGCTACAAAGGAACCAGCGGCGTTTGTACCTATTGACGAGGCATTTGCTAAATTAAAGAAGTTTGACAGAAATGACCCAAGGGCTCAAGCCGCTAGCTTTTAAGCAGTGCTTGGTGGTGCAAATTAACCTGGCTACTACGGAGCAATAAGCTTTAGCTGCTTGCGCGTCGTCTTAGGCTTTTAACACACCATCGTGGTGATGTTGCAGGTGACTTGTTAGGTTGGATGTATTATAGGTTGTTGTTGCCCTTTTCCCTCCTCGTGGAACTTCTGCATTGCATTTGTTACAAAGCGAACTTTTTTCCTCTGAAACTATTCCCACACTACTGACGCCATCTTTGTTTACATCCGCGCTGCCTCTGAAACTTACGTGGCTACGTCACAGCCAAGAAAGGGAGCGCTTCCTAAACCACACGCTATCAGTCCTACCACTGTACTGGCAAAACGGGAGGAGCCTACAGTAAAAACAAATTCACCCACACCGCATTTTTTTTACCAAAAAATATATTATATATTATCGGAGCTATCAATAACATTATCGGGATGACGTCATAATTGCTGGTATCGGCCCGATAATTATCGTGCATCCCTACTACTAATATCAACCCTGTGACATGACAGACGGGAGTTTACATCCTACTAATATCAACCCTGTGACATCACAGACGGGAGTTTACATCCTACTAATATCAACCCTGTGACATCACAGACACGCAGGAGTTTACATCCTACTAATATCAACCCTGTGACCTCAGACACGCAGGAGTTTACATCCTACTAATGAACCCTGTGTGACCTCAGACATGCAGGAGTTTACATCCTACTAATGAACCCTGTGACATCACAGACACGCAGGAGTTTACATCCTACTAATATCAACCCTGTGACCTCAGACACGCAGGAGTTTACATCCTACTAATGAACCCTGTGTGACCTCAGACACGCAGGAGTTTACATCCTACTAATGAACCCTGTGTGACCTCAGACACGCAGGAGTTTACACGGCAGAGGAGGTGGCGCTGATCACCAGGGAGAAGCTCATCAGACTCCAGTCGCTCTACATCGACCAGTTCAAACGCCTGCAGCACCTGCTCAAAGAGAAGAAGCGCAGATACCTGCACACTCGCAAGGTGGAGCACGACACTCTGGGTGAGACAAGATGTTCCTTTATTGATCTCCTAGGTGAGATGAGATGTTCCTTTGTTGATCTAGGTGAGATGAGATGTTCCTTTGTTGATCTCCTAGGTGAGATGAGATGTTCCTTTGTTGATCTAGGTGAGATGAGATGTTCCTTTGTTGATCTCCTAGGTGAGATGAGATGTTCCTTTGTTGATCTAGGTGAGATGAGATGTTCCTTTATTGATCTCCTAGGTGAGATGAGATGTTCCTTTGTTGATCTAGGTGAGATGAGATGTTCCTTTGTTGATCTAGGTGAGATGAGATGTTCCTTTATTGATCTCCTAGGTGAGATGAGATGTTCCTTTGTTGATCTCCTAGGTGAGATGAGATGTTCCTTTTATTGATCTCCTAGGTGAGATGAGATGTTCCTTTGTTGATCTCCTAGGTGAGATGAGATGTTCCTTTGTTGATCTAGGTGAGATGAGATGTTCCTTTGTTGATCTAGGTGAGATGAGATGTTCCTTTGTTGATCTAGGTGAGATGAGATGTTCCTTTGTTGATCTCCTAGGTGAGATGAGATGTTCCTTTGTTGATCTAGGTGAGATGAGATGTTCCTTTATTGATCTCCTAGGTGAGATGAGATGTTCCTTTGTTGATCTAGGTGAGATGAGATGTTCCTTTGGTTGATCTCCTAGGTGAGATGAGATGTTCCTTTGTTGATCTCCTAGGTGAGATGAGATGTTCCTTTGTTGATCTAGGTGAGATGAGATGTTCCTTTGTTGATCTCCTAGGTGAGATGAGATGTTCCTTTGTTGATCTCCTAGGTGAGATACGATGTAGGGCTGACCTTTGAATTTTTTTTGGAATTCGAAGCTTCGGGGGCCGAGATTCTATTTTAATTCGAAGCTTCGAGATAAAAGAAATTATAAATATTTTCTTTTTATTATTATTTTTTTTTTTTATGTTGTGGGACTTGTACATCACTTTGTTCAACTTTGTCAGTGCTGTAAAGTATAAACCTTTTTAAATCTTAGACAAACTAAACACTTTTCTTTCATGAAATATTGTAAGCCGTCATTTGAGGCTTTATAAAAGCAGCACAATGAACACAAATCTGTCAGTGCCGAGTCCGACCTCATCTTAAATAACAAACAGCATTGCTTGTTGTAGTTAACAAAGAGAGGCAGAGTTGATTTTGCACCAAAAAAAATCAAACATGAATCGAATTTTATTTTCATATTCGAATCCCATACCCATCGAACAAAGCTTTGAAGTATTTAACACTTTGAATGCCCATCACGACATAACTCGTGTTATCAGCCCGCCCCCTGAATGCCCATCACGAGAATTTTTTTTATTAGCGATCTGAATTCATATTTCATCAACCGAGTCTACCGTTGGGAAACCAGCTCCACCAGGAGCTCAGATGTGAAAAAGGCGCCCCCTATCGTCTCCCAGATGGTAATGCACCCTTTTGGAATGGACTCAATGAAAATGGATGAGAGAGAAAAACTCCGGAATCCACATTTTACTTCTCACGCATGTAACCGGAGATGATCCCAGTCATTGTGGAGCCTCAGCACAGCGTGTAATATGTGTTTTACAGTATACGCGTTGGATCAATAAAATTATCGATTTTTGGAATGGCGATCAGGAATTGGAATAATCCATTTGGATACCATCTGATCTCAGGTAAGGAATCTATTTTACCAGTCTTAGGATAATCAGACCTGTTTTCACGGAGATATACGCTTTTCCCCTATATGTGATATGGCTGTTTGACTGTGCGAGCGATCAGGAATTAAGAGAATCGATTTTCAGCTCGCGGCACCAGTGTGCATACGTACACATATACTATCGATAATCTAGCGTTTATTTGAAAACTATTCATAAATAGGCCGAAAAATTACAACGTTCTAGAATATTACAGTACAGGGCGTTTATATAGTTTATATAGCTAAAGTTATGTTATATTGTGTGTGTAGTGCTGTACTATATTCACTGCTGTCAAGTGAATCAAGTTTTTTTTTCTTGTAATCTTTTAATAGAAGTAAAAGTATATTCTATATTGTAATACACTAAATTATGTTATATCTAGTAAAATTAATGGAAGAACAAATATAAATGTAAGGGGGTAGGGATCAATAAGCTTAGCTTCCCTCTACTCCTTTTTTGGACATGTCTGCTAACCAAACACATTGCTCTTGACCTTTTGTTTATAATTCCTTATTTTTTTATGTTTTTCTTTTAATGTTTTTTTAATTTGTTGCTATGATTGTTTGGTTCGACGGAACAAGATATAGTGAGTTGTTTGGAGAAATATGGAGAATAACATATAAAAAAAAAAGTCTTGAAAACGAGGGCTTTTCAAATGAACCGATAGATAAACAATCCGCTTCGACAATGTTGACTGGAAAATGAGTCATTGATAAGCGACGGGGCAGATTAGACACATTAGGCCATAATTTAAAACATAGATTAGGCGATATTAATGCTAACATTGAAGTGGATGGTGGGCATTCAAGCACTAAATGTGCGCCCCCTGCTGGGCACTGAAAGTGTTAAGACGGCCCTAATACGATGTTCCTTTATTGAGGTGAGATGAGATGTTCCTTTGTTGATCTCCTAGGTGAGATAATATGTTTTATTGATCTCCTAGGTGAGATAATGTCTTCCTTTATTGATCTCCTTGGGGAAATTCAGAGGTCATAGCAGCAGGGGGGAGGTATGGGCAGGGTAATGGTAGAAAAATATAGGCAATAAGATTAGATCTGAATATGAGGAAAAACGGTGTAAACGATAAAACAAAAAAATAACTGCCACACTAACTCATCCATTCTACATTCATTGCACACACTCACTTTTAACATTCACTTAGACACTACAATATCTTTTAACACCACACCATATTTGATCTATTTATTACTAAAAATATTTGCACTACATCTACTCCACCTCATTCTTGCATTTTGTACTTTAGTTTTGTGTATATATGTTTGGTGTTTATTCTTTTAACTTTTTTTTTACTGCATGAAGCAGAATCTCAGGAGGCTCATGCGGAACCAAGCATGTCACTGTAATGTACGTCATGTACCTTTATTATATGTGACAGATAAAACTAAACTTGGTCCTCCTGTGTGTTGTTCTCCAGGGAGCAGTCTGCTGACGGGCCCAGAGGGTCTGTCCCTGAAGGAGCGTGAGAACCTGCGGAAGCTGAAGGCCCTGCGTCGCTACCGTCGGCGGTACGGAGTGGAGGCGCTGCTTCACCGGCGGCTCCGGGAGAGGAGGCAGGCCGCTACAGACGGAGCTCCTCAGGTGGGCCTCCGTGCAGTACCCTTCTCCGACACAAGGGGGCGACAGTGGCTCAGGAGGTGGAGCAGGTCGTCTGGTAATCAGAAGGTTGGGGTTAGACAGTGGCTCAGGAGGTAGAGCAGGTCGTCTGGTAATCAGAAGGTTAGGGTTAGATAGTGGCACAGGAGGTAGAGCAGGTTGTCTGGTAATCAGAAGGTTAGGGTTAGACAGTGGCTCAGGAGGTGGAGCAGGTCGTCTGGTACATAGATATATCTACACTAGATAGCTTAAGGCGGAGTCACCAGTGTCGCTGAACCGCCGCCATCTTGCCCCAGTCAGCCTTTCTGTTACGTTCTATGGTAGCTGTTGGAGGGTGAGCGATCTGCACAGACAAAAATACTCATAACTCGCTGAAATATTGACCGATTTACAAACTGTTTGGTTTATTACAAGCATTATTAACGTGGCTATGATTCAAGCGGTTTGTAAAAAAAAAACAGACATTAAAGTAAAAAAGTAGACATTAATGTTATCAGTAGCTGAGCTGCCTGGGGCAAGATGGCTGCCCTACGACGACGTCGCTCTCCATTGGCCGGCAGCGTGGGTAAGCTATCTAGTGTTCTATATATATCTATGGTAATCAGAAGGTTGGGGTTAGACAGTGGCTCAGGAGGTAGAGCTGGTCGTCTGGTAATCAGAAGGTTAGGGTTAGACAGTGACTCAGGAGGTAGAGCGGTCGTCTGGTAATCAGAAGGTTAGGGTTAGACAGTGGCTCAGGAGGTAGAGTGGTCGTCTGGTAATCAGAAGGTTAAGGTTAGACAGTGGCTCAGGAGGTAGAGAGCGGCCATCTGGTAATCGGAAGGTTAGAGTTAGACAGTGGCTCAGGAGGTAGAGTCGTCTGGTAATCAGAAGGTTGGGGTTAGACAGTGGCTCAGGAGGTAGAGCTGGTCATCTGGTAATCAGAAGGTTATGGTTAGACATAGGGATGCACCGATCCGACTTTTTCAGTCCCGATACCGATACCTGGGTTTGGGTATCGGCCAATACCGATACCGATTCCGATACCCATTGTTTGATGAAAAAGTTAAAAAAAAAATTAATCCACGTTTTTTTAATTTTATATATATTAAAATATATATATATTTTTTAAGAATTGTAAAGGATCACAAGTGTGTTTTTGATTTGTTGTAAACAAAGACAGAAAATAAACTTCATTCATTCAATTAATGTATGCCTCACTGTCACTGTGTGGAAGAGACTGGGATCATTCTTTTGTGCTACAAGGCAACATCAGGCTTGACTTAAAACATTACTTTCCTAACTTAGTGAAACTAAATGTAACAAATTAACACATAGATATAAATGTACTGAATGGTTATTTCTTATTTTATTTATTATAAAAATAAAAGTGTGATATATATATATATATATATATTTTTTTTTTTCTCTCGATACCCGGTCCAGCTATTTTACTGATATCGGCGGCCGATACCAATATGGGATCTGTGCATCCCTAGTTAGACAGTGGCTCAGGAGGTAGAGCTGGTCGCCTGGGCCCAGGAGTTCAACATTTGTAATCCCTATTGATGGATTATTAACAGATTGCAGAATGGGTACAATACAGTACAGCTCAATACACACAATTGTTAAGGGGATGCAGACCTGAGGAAGACTTTCGTCTTGTTTACATCAGGGTCCCCCATTTTCAATTCATAATGAGTTGAAATGAATGAATCCAAATCTGATCAGATGGGGATTAAAAGTTTTGAACTCCTGGGCCCAGGTGATCAGAAGGTTGGGGTTAGACAGTGGCTCAGGAGGTAGAGTCGTCTGGTGATCAGAAGGTTAGGGTTAGACAGTGGCTCAGGAGGTAGAGCAGGTCGTCTGGTAATCAGAAGGTTAATGTTAGACAGTGACTCAGGAGGTAGAGCTGGTCGTCTGGTAATCAGAAGGTTAATATTAGACAGTGACTCAGGAGGTAGAGCTGGTCGTCTGGTAATCAGAAGGTTAGGGTTAGACAGTGACTCAGGAGGTAGAGCTGGTCGTCTGGTAATCAGAAGGTTGGGGTTAGACAGTGGCTCAGGAGGTAGAGCTGGTCGTCTGGTAATCAGAAGGTTGGGGTTAGACAGTGGCTCAGGAGGTAGAGCTGGTCGTCTGGTAATCAGAAGGTTAGGGTTAGACAGTGGCTCGGGAGGTAGAGCTGGTCGTCTGGTAATCAGAAGGTTAGGGTTAGACAGTGGCTCAGGAGGTAGAGCAGGTTGTCTGGTAATCAGAAGGTTAATGTTAGACAGTGGCTCAGGAGGTAGAGCAGGTCGTCTGGTAATCAGAATATTAGGGTTAGACAGTGGCTCAGGCGGTAGAGCAGGTCGTCTGGTAATCAGAAGGTTGGGGTTAGACAGTGGCTCAGGAGGTAGAGCAGGTCATCTGGTAATCAGAAGGTTAGGGTTAGACAGTGACTCAGGAGGTAGAGCAGGTCGTCTGGTAATCAGAAGGTTAGGGTTAGACAGTGGCTCAGGCGGTAGAGCAGGTCGTCTGGTAATCAGAATATTAGGGTTAGACAGTGGCTCAGGCGGTAGAGCAGGTCGTCTGGTAATCAGAAGGTTAAGGTTAGACAGTGGATTAGGAGGTAGAGCAGGTCGTCTGGTAATCAGAAGGTTAAGGTTAGACAGTGGATTAGGAGGTAGAGCAGGTCGTCTGGTAATCAGAAGGTTAAGGTTAGACAGTGTCTCAGGAGGTAGAGCAGGTTGTCTGGTAATCGGAAGGTTAGAGTTAGACAGTGGCTCAGGAGGTAGAGTCGTCTGGTAATCAGAATGTTAGGGTTAGACAATCAATCAGATTTATTTGTATAGCACATTTAACATGACACGTGTCAACCAAAGTGCTGTACAGAGGGTAGATACATAGATACATATTGACAACAATCGCACTCAGTTTTATGGGAGGGCACACAGGCAAGCACACAGGAAAACGGGGCATGAGTCAGTGAACGGGAAAGGCTAGTAGGTAGAAGTGGGTTTTGAGCCTAGATTTGAAGGCATCTATCGAGGGGGCAAGGAGCCTAGTGGAGGCGGGGATGCTGTTCCACAGTTCAGGGGCTGCGACAGCAAAGGCATGGCCCCCCCTGAGCTTGAGGTTAGACCTCCGGACTGTCGGGAGCCTCTGATCGGCTGACCTGAGGGACCTGGTGTTGGAATAGGGGGATAGGAGGTCTGAGATGTAGGAGGGGAGGTGACCATTAAGGGCTTTAAAAACAAATAGGAGAACCTTAAAATCTATCCTGTAGCGTACTGGAAGCCAATGAAGGGCGGCAAGGACAGGGGTGATGTGGTCTCTCTTGCGGGTTCCGGTCAACAGTCTGGTCAACAGTAATCGGACGGTTACGGTTAGACAGTGTCTCAGGAGGTAGAGCTGGTCGTCTGGTAATCGGAAGGTTACGGTTAGACAGTGTCTCAGGAGGTAGAGCTGGTCGTCTGGTAATCAGAAGGTTACGGTTACAGTGGCTCAGGAGGTAGAGCGGTCGTCTGGGCCCAGGAGTTCAACACTTTTAATCCCCATCTGATTGGATCAGATTTGGATTCATTCATTTCAACTCATTATGAATTGAAAATGGGGGACCCTGATGTAAACAAGACGAAAGTCTTTCTCTGGTCTGCATCCCCTTAACAATTGTGTGTATTGAGCTGTACTGTACCCATTCTGCAACCTGTTAATTAAAATGTCCAATCAATCAATCAATAGGGATTAAAAGTTTGGAAAGTGGCTCAGGAGGTAGAGCACACTATATCCTATATAATTGTATATGAATTCCTCTTGTTTCTTTGTTTACATACATTGCTTACAGCTTATGTTATATTACGTTTTATTGTATTTCCTTTTTTTTGTGGCCATCTTGGTCTATATGTCATTTGTCAAGTAATTTGTCAAGTACTATTATATACTTATTGTTTTTGTGTCTTGTAAGCCCATATGGGCTGGGCATACACCTGTATGTAAGACCGTCTGGTAATCAGAAGGTTAGAGTTAGACAGTGGCTCAGGAGCAGCGGACCTCAATGATGCTTATCTTAATCAGAACAGAACTCCTATCATGCAGAGGCTCTATGGGGGAATGTAAACATTTAGGAGCAGGATCTGAGAAGATCATTGAAGATGCACATCCTCTCCTGTGAATCCCAAGTCACTCATGTTCCCATTTCATTTTTATAGATGATAATAATGCACTTTATTTGTATAGCACCTTTCATACCAGAATTGCAGCCAAAAGTGCTTCGCAGCAGTAGAAATAGACATAAGAATAGGAATAAAATGTGCATAAAATCGACGGAATAGAATAAATGCATAAAGTGCAGACTGGGTCTATTTTTAGAAGCATATTAAATGGTAAATGGCTGTTGAACTCTATTTTGCACTCTAAATTTTAATTTATGCAGCAAACAAAAGCATTTGAATCGTCACTGATCTTTATCTTTAATTGGGGGTAATAGTGAAACAGGAACGCTGAGTCTCATCCTCTCTGATGTTCCTTCCAGGTGATGTGTACATTTTCCTTCAGGCCTTGGTTGCAGTTAATGTCACGGTTAACTGTGATAAATGTCTTGCTTTCGGGTTTTTAATGAAGGTTTTTCTTTTTAATTGTAGCCACACACGACAAGGACGACTTACGAGAAGTGCATCTCCTTTGTGGAAGGAACCCGCTGTATGAACCCCTGCCTGCCCATGACCAGACACTGCCTCTCTCGTATCCTTTCACACGGAATACCTGCCGCTTCCTCCTTCTACTTTCTCATACGCACTACCTTGTGCTCCTTAATAAGTCAACCGTTTCCATTTTGCCTGTTTTGTCTTGCACGTTTAAACTCCCTTTTTACCACTCGGTATCTTTCTTGTGCTGTTGTCTTACATTTAGTCATTTAGCTGAACGCTTTTCCCATCCCAAGCGACTTACAGGTCTGTACGACAGGTCAGCAGGAAGGGTACAACTCTTTCAGCTGAGAAACGATGTCCATCAAACAGTGTTGAAGTGTTGAGTGCATAGTAGTAGAGAATATTATTAGTATAGTAGGTACTGGTAGTAATATAGACGAAACTTTTTATTTCAGATATTGATTGAATTGTGTTTTTAGTCGATGGCGAAAGATTGGTCTTGACTTTAATATGAGTCAACTACTTGCATGTTTAAATTAACATTTGCCAGGCCGGCTAAGTGGCGCAGTGTGCAAGGCGCTCGCCACTAACGCAGGAGATGCTGGGTTCGAGCCCAGCTCTCGGCGTTGCTTCCGGCTTGGCTGGTCGTTCATACTAATACAATTGGCAGTGTTAGGGGTGGGAAAGCCGGTGACTGGGGATCGGACGTTGTGCACAGCCCAGTGATTTAATGGATGGTCCAGTGAGTTAATATACACTATTGCAATGGATGAACTAGTGTATAGTGCAGCAATGCAAGTCCGGTTCACAGTTATTGTTGTAATGGAGAAGTGGGAGTTATGTCACAGGGGGTTGGGGACGGGGGGTGCGAGGGGGTGGGGGTGCGGGGCGGCAAGTTGTTGTTGATCGTTTAGCAGCCTCACAGCCCGTGGGTAGAGGCTGTTGGTCAGTCTGCTAGTTCCGGACTGGATGGATCTATACCTTCGACCAGAGGGCAGCAGTTGAAAAAGATGGTGTGCTGGGTGGAACTGGTCCTGTAGGATGTTATTCACACGACGTAGGCAGCGGGAGTTGAAGACTGTGGAGATATCTGGAAGGCTAGCTCCAGTGATCCTCCTCGCAGCCTTGAACACTCTGGAGGGCCTCCTTCTCTGCCCTGGTGCAGCTGGAGAACCACACCAGTAGTCCGTACGTGAGCACACTCTCTACTGTGCAGTGGTAGAAGTTATAAGCCATCAGTCCCTGTGGGAGTTTAGCCCATTTAAGTTTCCGCAGATAGAAGAGGCGCTGCTGTGCTTTCCCCACAGCAGAGGTAATGGTGATCCCCCCAGGACAGGTCATCAGTCATAGTCAAGCCCCCAGAAACTTAAAATTTGAAACCCTCTCCACCTCCTCATTTCCAATGAGGAGTGGAGAGTGGCTGAGGTCACCAGTCCTGCGGAAATCGATGATCATTTCCTTGGTCTTCGTGGAGTTGAGAGCAAGGTTATGACCATCGCACCACTCCACTAGTCGCTCAACCTCCCTCCTGTATGAGGTCTCATCATTTCCTTTGATGAGGCCAAGTACTGTTGTGTCGTCTGCAAATTTGACTATGATGTTAGATGGAGAGGAGGAACAACAGTCGTGGGTAAAAAGTGTGTAGAGAAGTGGGCTGAGTACACCCCCCTGAGGGGCCCCGGTGCTAATGGGCAGGGTGGGGGATGTGTGCTTGCCAATCCTGACATGTTGTGTGCGATTTGTAAGAAAGTCCAAGATCCAATTGCATAGTGTGGTGTTCAGTCCGAGTTTGTGTAGTTTACTGTGAAGCTTGTTGGGTAGAATAGTGTTGAAGGCTGAACTAAAGTCAACAAAAAGGAGTCTACCATATGTGTGCCTCTGGCTCTGCTCTAGATGTTCCAGCAGAGTGTGCAGCACAATGGCAATAGCATCCTCAGGGTTCCCACGGTACCTGGAAAACATTGAAAACATGGGATTAATTTTTTCATTTTCCAGGTATGGAAAGTTATGGAAACTGAGCAAAAGTGACCAATTACATGGAAATAGAAACAGTTGTCCTGGAAAATTGTATTGGATGATGTGTAATAAAATTTAACTATTGAGCACAGAATTAACATGAGTTTATAAAAACCCTATACATTTGAACAGCTTTTACTGTAGATAGAAATGGATGATCCCATGTTGTAGAGCATGCTCTTGGCGTCCTATATGGTATATTGGATGTTGGAATTTGATGCAGGCAACTTGGTGAGCCAAGGGAGCCTTGGCGGCATCTACAGTGAAACTTGAGTGAAACTTCTTATGCAAGTTTATCCTCAAATGTAAGTAGCTGTGTTTTAACTGTGTGGTAAACCTGGGTTTATCAACGTTAGTTAGTAAGCAGTGCAATCTTGCTAACTAGCTAGCCAACGTTAGCTCTCATAACGAGCCAGTTAGCCAGCGCCAGGTACAGTAGCTAGCCAACGTTAGCTCTCATAACGAGCCAGTTAGCCAGCGCCAGGTACAGTAGCTACCAACGTTAGCTCTCATAACGAGCCAGTTAGCCAGCGCCAGGTACAGTAGCTAGCCAACGTTAGCTCTCATAACGAGCCAGTTAGCCAGCGCCAGGTACAGTAGCTACCAACGTTAGCTCTCATAACGTGTAGGGGTGGGACGATACATCGATCCAGATCGATCTATTATCAATAATCAAATAGGATCGATGCAACGTAAAAAGATCGATTCATATTGCGATACTCTTATTTTGAAAATCCGGCGACGGCGACGTCATATCCGCCCCGCGGCCAGTGTTGTGAAACTCTGTTTAGCTCTGTACAGCAGAGCGAGAGCAGGGCTTCAGTCGTCTATTTTGAGACCCGATATAAGTCTGTGCAGTTTTTTTCCCGCAACGGGTCAAATGCGTGTGTGTGTGTATGAAAATACCAGATGAAGTGAGGAGTATTATTATATTGATATTATTTACTGAGGATGGACAGATAATGTTGATATTTAAACATGATCATCATGCAACATAAAACAATTGTAGGAACGGTTTTGGAGAGGAAGGGGTTTTAGCTTGCGTGTTGTGAGTTCCAAAACATTTTACTTAAAGTTTAAAGCTCAATATATAAAAACGTGGCACTTTACAGTGAACAGGAGGTCTATTTGTATTAAAAACAATAGATTGTTTTTCATTTAAATGTCTGGAAGAGCTCAAAAATAAAAACGTCAATTGATATTTCCGTAGCCTTTTTTTAGTTTATCTAAATGTGACTGTGTTAAATTTCCGTAGCCTTTTTTTAGTTGATCTAAATGTGACTGATTGTGTTAAATGGGCACATAATATCGTCTCATATTGATCGCAGGTACCTGAATCGAATCGTATCGTATCGTGGCAGACTTTGTGATATCGGCAAATATCGTATCGTTGTCCAAAGAATCGATATTGTATCGTATCGTGATGAAACTGGTTATTGCCACCCCTAATAAAGAGGCAGTTAGCCAGCGCCAGGTACAGTAGCTACCAACGTTAGCTCTCATAACGAGCCAGTTAGCCAGCGCCAGGTACAGTAGCTAGCCAATGTTAGCTCTCATAACGAGCCAGTTAGCCAGCGCCAGGTACAGTAGCTAGCCAACGTTAGCTCTCATAACGAGCCAGTTAGCCAGCGCCAGGTACAGTAGCTACCAACGTTAGCTCTCATAACGAGGCAGTTAGCCAGCGCCAGGTACAGTAGCTATCAACGTTAGCTCTCATAACGAGCCAGTTAGCCAGCGCCAGGTACAGTAGCTAGCCAACGTTAGCTCTCATAACGAGCCAGTTAGCCAGCGCCAGGTACAGTAGCTAGCCAACGTTAGCTCTCATAACGAGCCAGTTAGCCAGCGCCAGGTACAGTAGCTAGCCAACGTTAGCTCTCATAACGAGCCAGTTAGCCAGTAAGAGAAGAGGCCGCGAAGATGGAAGAGGAGGATGACAGAGGAAAAGGGAGAACAGTGGAGAGGAGTTGAGAAGAGTAGGAAGAGAAGACAGGAGCGGACACGAGGGGAGGTGTGGAGAGAAGAGGACAGGATGAGATAGGAGAGGAGTGGAAGAGAGAACATAATATCAATCCCAGTGCTCATGTGTTCCAGTTCAATAAATTGTTGTTCATCTACAGCTTGTTGCATTATTTCATGCATTGATATTATCAATAAGACATAATCTCTAAGCATTTACAATGTAGACTTGACTGGCACATCTTTTAAATCAAGTAAGTAGTCAGGTGTCCTAGGGGGTTGTGTGTGTGAGGGGAGGGGGGCGCGGATGAGGGCGGAAAACTTCAGGGGCCTATAGATCATCACTTAATATGGTACCTGGAAAATCAGGAGGTAGTATGGAAAAAAATTTCAAGGCAATCGTGGGGACCCTGATCCTCTGTTGACCTGTTCTTCCGGTAGGCAAACTGGTTGTGGTCTAATGATGGCGGTATGGAGGCTTTTATGTGTTTCATGACCAGTCTCTCAAAGCATTTTGCGACGATGGGGGCGAGTGCCACAGGTCTGTAGTCGTTCAGGCCTGTGACTTTAGGTTTCTTTGGAACCGGGACTATTGTTGCTGCCTTAAGACATGCGGGAACCCAGGATGAGCCCAGAGACAGGTTGAAGATGGTGGTGAGAACTGGGGCTAGTTCAGCCGAGCAGCGTGAGCCTCCCACGTGCTACTCCTCGCCACTGAGAGAGTAGCGGAGTAGTGGAAGGTTATGTTTATGAATATCTTCTCTGTACCAACTGGTTTGCTAAATATATAGGTGATTGAGAGTTAATTATGTTTCTGACGGCTAATCTAAAGGATGTGCGTTTCTGCACATAAAACCATGCGAGGCAAGAGTGCATTGAGGCAACGTTTCTAGTGCAGCATAGTTCCAGTCTAGCGGCTCCATGGTATCTTATATATAGTAATATGTCAACTTGCACGTTTAAACTCACTTTTTACCACCCAGTATCTTTTGTTGTGTCTGGACATTAATACGAGTCAACTTGCATGTTGAAACACTTTTTACCACTCCGTATCTTTAGTCATACTTCTCATTTTTCAGACTTGAATTTCAAGCTCTACTTGAAATTGAGATTATGCTTTATTATTATTTTTTAAACTCCTCTCCTGGACTATATTCATTTTGGCCTTGATCAAGATTAGCAGCTTGCAGTAGCTGTTGGTTTCAAACAGAGCCAATATTAACTTCTTCCTGTGGTCTGTTGGGTTCCCCCAGAGGTAACCAGGGGATGTTCAATTCAGTTGGAAGGAACAACATCCTCCCCTCCTTGTTTGATCATCAAACCATTCACACAGACCACGGTGGGATCAGTTCACCAAACCATTCACACAGACCACGGTGGGTTCAGGTCACCAAACCATTCACACAGACCACGGTGGGTTCAGTTCACCAAACCATTTTACACAGACCACGGTGGGATTAGTTCACCAAACCATTCACACAGACCACGGTGGGTTCAGTTCACCAAACCATTCACACAGACCACGGTGGGTTCAGTTCACCAAACCATTTTACACAGACCACGGTGGGATCAGTTCACCAAACCATTCACACAGACCACGGTGGGTTCAGTTCACCAAACCATTCACACAGACCACGGTGGGTTCAGTTCACCAAACCATTCACACAGACCACGGTGGGTTCAGTTCACCAAACCATTCACACAGACCACGGTGGGTTCAGTTCACCAAACCATTCACACAGACCACGGTGGATTCGGTTCACCAAACCATTCACATGGTGGGTTCAGTTAACCAAACCATTTACACCGACCGACCACGGTGGGTTCAGTTGATGTGGACTTCATTCAGAATTAGACAATTAAAAAAAATATGGAATGGTTCTTCCAGTCTAAAGAAATTATTTGAGAATAAATGCTCCAGTGAATTGTAGTTTGAAATAGTATTCTGAATTGAAAGTGAGTTAAAACAACCCTGGTGTAGACCTCAACTTAAGCCCCTCTCCAGGGTTCCTGTGAGGTCTTAAAAAGTCTTGATTTTGATAGGTGTTAAAAATCTATTGGATTAGGAAGTTCTTTATATGTTGTGATAACTCCTCTGTGTCTTGTTTAATGTGTTTATTTGGGGTAAATGTCCAGGCTGTAAAGTAAGCAGTACGGTAATAGACCATCAGTTCCCCTCCAACCATTCATTCATGGAATTTCATACGTTTTTGCCAGTACGGCTGTGAGATGGCTATACAATTCTATTCAAAGTCTTGAAAATGTCTTAAAGTCTTAAATGTAACTTGTGGAAAACTGCAGGAACTCTGCCTCTCGCACAGGAGGAGAGCCCTGGGCTTATCGGTGGCTCCTTGTTCTGCCAGACCAGCGTTTCTGAGTTCCACCTGGTTGTGTAGCCGGCTTCATCTCTTCCCTTTTCTGTGCTGTGAAGGTTTCAGAGGAGGGCAGTCTTCTTTATGGATCACACTGCATACCTCACTGCATGCCTCACTGTATAACTCACTGCATGCCTCACTGTATACCTCACTGCATGCCTCACTGCATGCCTCACTGCATGCCTCACTGCATGCCTCACTGTATACCTCACTGTATACCTCACTGTATAACTCACTGTATGCCTCACTGCATACCTCACTGCATGCCTCACTGTATACCTCACTGTATAACTCACTGTATGCCTCACTGCATACCTCACTGTATGCCTCACTGTATGCCTCACTGTATAACTCACTGCATGCCTCACTGTATATCTCACTGTATACCTCACTGCAGCATGGTGGCTCAGTGGTTAGCACGGTTACCTCACAGCAAGAAGGTCCTGGCTTCAAACCCCAGCTGAAGGCCTTTCTGTGTGCAGTTTGCATGTTCTGTGTTTGTGTGGGTTTCTTTCCGGTACTCTGGTTTCCTCCCACACCAAAAAACATGCATGCTAGGTAGGGATGGGTACCGAATTCGGTACTTTTAAAGGTACCTACCGAAACACGTCGGTACTACCGAGTATCGATTCACGTGAGATCCGCCGGTGCCAACTTTCGGTACAATGCGCAAAAAGAAAAAAAGTCTGACGTCACTTTTTGTTGACCGCAAAAACGAAACCGCACGTTAAGGCACAATACATGTTTTCAAACTCTCCTTGGGTGTTTGCAATTCATGGTGACTGGGGAGTATATGTCTCTGATATCTATCTTGGTAGTGGGCAGGTTGTTAGAAAGTGTAGCTCAGTTTCCACATCTGCTCTGTCTGACATGGCTGTTAGCCACGGAGCGTCTTTAGAGGAGAGGAGATTGAATCCGGGACACAATGGGACACTGGCTCTGTTCATGGTCAATGTAAATATTTGCATGTAATTGGCTTTGCAGCAGAATGTATAAAGTATGTATATAAAGTAGATGATAAAATGTCGTACACCTGTTGGAGTTCGGAGTGAACGTGACGACACCCAGCTGTCAAAAGATATAGGCCTGAGTTTAGCGTTATCTTGTTTTAAAATCACTTTTTCGAGGAAGTAGTAGAATTTCGCAGAACACCGGCACAACTCAGGACAGAAGAGTAGAGGATGTGACGTCTGTAAACAAGCCACACACACCGCAGAGCGGGTCTTCTCCAAAGCGGGGGTGGAGCAAAAATAACTGCTAGAATACTCAATCAGCAGCAGAGTAGTTCATTGCTGCTAGATTGTTTGTTTGTTTAATCAGTTGTAAAATACTTTACATTAGTAAGATGTAAATAATAATAAAGTAATAATAATACATAATTTATTTATTAAATATTAAGTTTGGATTTTTTTTTTTTTTTTTTTACAACTGAGGTAGGTAGATAAAAAAATTTAGACTAAAGTACCGAAAAAAGGTACCGGTATCTATTCAAATGTGAAAGGTACCCATCCCTAATGCTAGGTATATACTCCTGCCATCGCCCTTGAGCAAGGTACTGGCATCACAACTGGAGTTGGTCCCCGGGTGCCGCACTGTGTGGCTTAACCACTGCTCCTAAATGGTTGGGATGGGTCAAACGCAGAGGATGAATTTAATAAAGGCTTAAACTTACTGCTTCTGTTGCTAAACAATGCAAAAGAGGTTTATGTGAATTTTGCTTGTGAAATGGTACGATACGTGTTGGCAAATTGATGGATTTTCGAAGGGCAGTGTGAATTGTTCTGGAACCAGCAATGCAGCATTATAATACCGTTTGATACCACTTGGCTTTGTTGTGTGAAAGGGGCTTTAGTAGAGACATACAGCCTCAACGTCGTCTTTTTTTTTCCGATTTTTGTTTTCCGATTTATTGCAGTCATACAGCAAGTACAGTACAACGAAGAGAAGTTTGCCATCCAACCAGAGTGCAAATGTAGCAGTAAAGTGCAATAGTAATATACAATGTACAGATGATTAAATTGGATATAGAATATATTGGTACTACTGAGTAATAGTGCTGCTAATAAGATGTATGTACAGAGCTGTACATCTAGGTTGGTTTAGACACCACTCTGCTGTTCAGACTCGACCCATACAGTATAAACCAAAGTACATTGTTAGTAACCGTTTGCCAAGATGGTTGGATGCAGACTAATTCGACAGATTAATGCAGAAAGCTGCTATATTGTGAACGAGCCATACAGCTTAATAGCCATTCTTTGGCAAAAGGCACACTGTTGTACAAAACCATCCAGGCATATCACTCGTACAGTCCAGCTTTTTGCAGCTAAACAATAAGGAGCCTTATGTTGAGCTCTAATTGCAGTAAGATTTATTTGTATAGGGATAATTGTGGTACTTGGCGATAATAATCATCTTATTTGTGCAACTGGTAAATGTTAAATGTTATTCTCTAATGCAAATGTTCCGTGCTTGTGATTATTATTATAACTTTTATATTGCTGTTGAAATGGAACGTGTGTATTTTGACTCCTGACAATGTCCCTGCCGTCGCTCTCTGCGTCGCCACCTCCACCCGCCGTTCTCCTTGACCACGAGACGCAGACATCCACCAGGACAGCAACCAGGTGTTGTTCAAGACGTGTCCGGGGCTGAAAGACGTCCCGTGCGACCGCACCGTCCACATGGGGCAGTCGGACGAGCCCTGCTGCCCCCTACACCTCACCCTGCCGGCCCCCCTGTACCGGTCGGAGCAGGTGCCCCAGGAGCAGCTCACCCCGGCGGCCAAAGACATGTACCTGAGCGCCGCGGAGCTCCAGCCCACGGAGAGCCTTCCGCTGGAGTTCAGCGATGTGCGTTTCAATTTACTCTACGCTGCGTAGATCTCACTGGCTGCTCATAGGCTGCTTGGTTAAAGTTTTAGTGTCGTGTGTTGTTTACTTTGTTTTGTTTGTGTTGTTTACTTTCTTTGTTTGTGTTGTTGCAATCCTGTCCCTGTGAAGTAGATTTGACTTCATTTCAGGCCGGTGTTTTTGTGTCGAGGGTTCTAGTTTGCCTTGTCTCGATTCGTCTGCTTCTAGAAGATGCAAATGTTTCTCAAAACGTTCTAGATACAGCGGTTGCAGACCATGAGCAACCGCGTGTAAGCAGAACCCTTGCTTAACCTACACACTCATAAAGGTTCTACGTTGCCTGTCTTGATTCTTCTGCTTTAGAAGATGCAAACGGTTCTCAAAATGTTCTAGATACAATGCTTGCGGACCCTTGCTTAACCCACACAATACTCATGAAGTCCAACGATTGCAGACCATGAGCAGCCGTGTATAAACAGGCCTGTGTCTCAGTCACTGCCCACTTATCTCTCCTGCCCTTTTTTTTTTTTTTTTTTTTTTTTTTTTTTTTTTTTTTTTTTATAACTTTGACCAGTCAGCCGGTTCTTTTTAGCGTTTATCGCTTTTTTTCTGGTCAAGCATGACCGACAGAAACAGGTTGAATGGGATATAGATCGGGGAAAGACACTCTGAGAAAATACGGCGAGTCCGGGAGTCGAACTCGTGTCCCCCAGATCCGTGACGCGCACGGTTGTCCCCGACGCCGAAATAGCGCCGAGATACGCGGTGAGCTACTGGAGCTCCCCCTCTCCCGCCCTCTTTACCTGCTCCCTCGAGCAGCATCAGGCTGTGGACATGGCCGTCCTTTCCCCTGCCTGGGTAAACTACTGAAATGTATTTAAATAAATTACCCATGCCTGTACCGGAAACGGTAAAACATGACCTAAATAAAGTCTTGGAACTACATCTCCTTATTGTAGCGTGTCGGTGAGCATTGTTTTAAATATAACTCGAGTTTAACCCCCCCCCCCCCTGCACAGGCGGAGCGTCCCTACAGGTGGGGCGGGGTGAGAGGATGGCACAGTGACAGTCTGCCCCTCCGTGTTGCAGGACCTGGATGTGGAGGGGGATGGTGCGCAGGGCCCCCCGTCCCCCCTGCAGTTCGACACGGCCCTGGCCCTGGAGGACCAGAGCATCAGAGCCATCGCTGAGTCCCCCATGGACATCCTGACGGGCGGAGAGGACGAGGACCAGGGCGAGCTGGACGCCTCCGCACAGGAGCTTTCGGAGAGGGACATGGATGCCTTTGTGGACGACCAGGTATGCTCTCTCGGGACCTGGCTCGAGTCCTTCAGTCACTCTAAGACGAAAAATTAACTTTTTTGAGAAAACAAAAAAAAAATTGAAAGGATACCCAATACAAGACCGTTTTTGGACTATATTACTATATTATGTGTTAACGATACCGACCAGGTAGGTATTAGTGCCACGCCAAGTGCAGATAGGAGGTTTTCCCCCACTTATTTTTTTTTATGCTGATGGGAGGTTTTGCTCTTCGGCCATCAAAGTGTTTTCTGTGTGCGTGTTGACATGCTATTCATGTTCACACAGCAGACATTGCAAAACCACATTCTCAATACAAAGTGTCGTAAACAAAGTACTTGACAGTGACAAGCATGTAAAAATGACAAGCATGTATAAATTACGACTGTAAAGCGTGTCACGGAGGTGGACAGGAGAGCAGGTATTACCCCAGCGGCGGCCAGCCGGACGGTCTCGGGTCTTCACAGTAGTCGGGACATTCCTCCCAGAGAATGTTGGAATGCTGAAAATGACAACTCCGCGTCAGACGGCGGGAGCGAATGGGGAGCAAAGCGTCTTCTTGGAGTAGTGGTGTTGTTACTGTGTCATACGTCATCATGATAACTACCAGTGCCGACTTTTTTAGTCTGCCCATAGAACTCTGTATGATAGCATGTACAACAGTTCTGTATATACTACTGTATATGTACATTTATATATCTGAATATACCTCCATATAATCCTATATACCTACTTATACACCTGCATATAACCCATAGAACTCTGTATGATAGCATGTACAATAATGCTGTATATACTGTATATATATTTATTCTTACTGTATATATATCTGCATATAATCCTTTTTACATATCTGTAGATACTATATATCTGTACATATCCCTTGCCTACTCTTACTAGTTAGTATGACTTACTACCATAGTGTCTTCATACCTGTATCACTGTACATGTTAATACTACAACTCTGTACATACATCTGATTAGCACTATTACTCAGTAGTACTCATGTATATATTTTATACCCACTTTAATCACCTGTACATTGTATATTACTGTTGAAATTTACCGTTACATTTGCACTCTGGTTGGATGCCAAACTTCTTTTTGTTGAACTGTATTATACTTGTGCTGCATGATTATTTATTACAATACATTTGAATCTAATCTAAACACAGTGATGTTCCTCCTCTCCTCTCCAGGTCGCGTCGGAGGCCACGGAGAACTCGCTCCTGGACATGGACACCGCCGCAGTCGATGCTCCCAGATGAGAACGGCTACCTCTCTCTGTTTCTCAGAACAACAAACTGTTTCTAATTAAAATTCCACAAAAGGCCAACGTGAAGACGAGGGCTGATCTACAGTGAGACGTTGCACATAAATATCCCGGCGTTGTTTCGGGAGATAATTGAGCATTCCTTCCTCGCGTTGGCCCACGCAGGGTCCCCCATCCCGTTAACGGTAGTCGAGATAGACTCGTGCCTAAACTATGAGAAGCCTGAATGTGATCGCTGGGACACGCCGATATATATCAGCCAGGATATCGAGGCGTGTCACCGTCGACGCAGTTATCCCACTTGTGCTTTCGGTTGTCTTGTCAAATTCTGTCAGTATAATGTCAATGTATTCTGTTTACTCATCTATACGGGGATGATGAAGAAGGTACGCTAACGCCGTATCCTGGCCTTTGACCCTTTCACTACCACACTACAGAAGGTTAACCTTTCACTACCACACTACAGACGGTTAACCGTGGTATCTAGTGTGGTAGTGAAAGGGTTAACCTTCTGTAGTGTGGTTGTGAAAGGGTTAACACTTTGTCGTGTGGCAGTGAAAGGGTTAACATTCTGTATTGTCACAGTGACACAGTTAACCATTTGGTAGTGAAAGGGTTAACCAGAATATTCTGAACTAGTATTCAGAATACAGTGTGCGCACTGTGAACGCACTCAAAATGTCAAAACACATTCCAAGAGATGACCATCATCTCACATCCAAGCCGTGTCGAGACCCATCGCCAGTAGCCTTGTTACAATATTAATGAGTTGATTGTAATTTGCCATCTTGGGGATATTTATTTAATGATTCCATTGTCGTCTGTCCGGTCTGTCTTGCCTTACTAAACCATACAGAGACATAGCTTCTCTGTCGTACCATATGATTCATCAGATGTGTGAACGCCTTGTCTGTTTAATAAGCGACGGGGACACACCCTCGCATTAAGTATTTTTTTTTCTTTTTTCTGAATGTTCAATAAACCATCCATAAATAAACTATTTTATGATACCTTTCATTTATTCCGTTTAACTTTTTTTCCTGTATTGAGAAAAACATGGAAGTGCTTTTTTGTAGAAATGGTTTGTGTATTTATAGTGTAATGTTTTTTTGTGCATTTTGAGAATGGGTAAGTTTTGTAAGTATATGGTGAAGTTATGTTTGGCAAACATGGAACAATGCTTTTTTTTGTAGACATGGTTTGTGTCTGGTATAAAGTCATTTTTTTTAGAATGGGTACGTTTTGTATAAGTATATGATGAAGTTATGTTTGGCAAACATGGAACAGTGCTTAGACACGGTTTAAGTATTTTTTTTGAGCATTTTTAGAGATTTTTTTTTGTGCATTTTTTTTGAGAATGGGTATACGTTTTGTATAAGTATATGGTGAAGTTATGTAGTCCCGTGTTGCCAAACATAACTTCACCATATACTTACAAAACTTAACAACAAAAAAAACGACATATAATCATTTTTATATACTGTAGCCTTTTTTTTCCCTTGCAAAAAAAATTGGGGCGGGTAACGAGATTTCATGCAATGACATCACTTTTCCTCCCCGACCCACAAACACACTAGAGAGAGAGAAGGAGGGAGGGACTCGGGAGGGAGAGAGGCTGCAGAGAGACGCCGGAGGAGAGACCAGAGAAGAGACCGTGAAGAAAGACAAGTCATTAAGGCACAAACGCAAAACAAACAAAAGAAACATTCGTCTCCGTTATTATTATTATTAACCGATCAGGCGAGAGACGAGACCATCCTCGCCGGTTCTCCGCCAGATGAGGTGAGGTTTCTGTTTTTTTTTTCATTCTCATTCTCATGGCATTTCGACCCAAAAAAACGAGATCTGCTCCGTTTCAGAGACGAGGCAAGGGGAGATCTGCTGGAATCCCGACAGACAGACAGTGCGCATTGCACGCTTATCGTTTTCACGCCGCGGGGAAGAAGAATACTGTATTGTTGTTGTTGTTGTTGTTGTTGCGCTACAGCTGGATCATGTGTTTGACGTTGAATATCACCTTTCAATGGTCCTTGTTTATTTTCATCTGGATCCACTGTGTGTGTCAAGGGCGTAACGGTGTTCCTCATTACTGGTGGGGGGAAATGGGGGACCCTGATGTAAACAAGACGAAAGTCTTTCTCTGGTCTGCAAGCAAAGCAACCCCTTAACAATTGTGTGTATTGAGCCGTACTGTCTATTGTACCCATTCTGCAATCTGTTAATAAAGTTTTCAATCAATCAATCAAACTGGTGGGGGACCCATATTACAGCAAACTGCTGCATAACTTGCGTGCGTAAAGAGAAACCATGCCGTTTTCCCTCTAGGGTAGAGAGGCCCTGTGGTTCGGTATTTTACCTAAAAGAAAACTGACAGTGGTCTTTCTATAAGAAAAATATGTCAAATGCTTTTAAAATGGTGGGGATCCCCTTTAATATTTGTTTGGTCTCAAATCACAGCATGGTCCTTGGTCCACCGAGGTTTTGGGGGAAATATTAATATATCCCCCTGTCCTGCCTCTCTCTGCCACCATCAACATGCCGAAGATTACAGCAAACTGCACAAGTCACATACAGCAAACTGCATAACTTGTGCGTAAAGAGAAACCGTGCCATGTTTCCTCTGTGGTGGAGGCTCTCCCTCCCCAGGTGGGGGTTCAGTCCAGAGAGCCTCTATCCCAGAGGGGAAAATGACATGGTTTCTCTTCTTTACGCACAAGTTATGCCGTTTGCTGTAATCATTGGTGGTGGTCGGTCTCTGGTTGAATTGATGGCCACATCATAAAACACAGGCCTTTCCACGCTGTCGCCTGCTTGAGAGCTGGAATCCAAATAAATAGGAACTCAAACAAGGAACTATCAACTTTTCCTTTGTTGTGTCAGTCCTATACTTTCAGTTTATGTGATGGCAGAGAGGCAGGACGGAATATGGTGGAAGTCAGACCATGCTGTGATTTTGAGATAAAAAAATTAAAGGGGATTTACACCATTTTAAAAGCATTTGACATCTTTTTCAAAGACCACTGTCAGTTTTCTTTTAGGTAAAGTGGAACTATTGGTTGTTGTTCTTTGAACGGCTGTTGTGGTGGTACCGGTAATTAACCAGACAGGCCTGGTCAATGATGTGATTTCTAATCAGCACATTAACCAAGAGTGTACATTTGGATTCACCAAACAGGCCTGATCAATGATGTGATCAGCACAGTAACCAGAATGTACATTTGTATTCAGAGTGTGATCACGATCGTGCTGCCGGTGATCACATTGTTGATACCATCGTCGGAAAATAGGCTGAGCTCTGGAAATGTGCAGCATTCGTAATGCCTTCTAGGTTTTCCAAAATGACATTTTTATAATCACAAAGGGTGTCACACAGTATTATTCCTTGGTGGGCCGAAAATTGCAATGCCAGATCTGTTTAACACACGCATGCTGCCAGTCATCCAATAACGTGGACTGGACCAGGGTCCTTGAGAAACTTGGTTTGTCTGGAATGTTTCCAAGAGCTGGACTTGTCTTTGATACCGGAGTTGCTGAGTTGTGATGTGTTGGGGGAGAGCCAGTACACACACACAGGCCCCCACACAAACGATTTGAATCTCGCAAAGATCATTTGGGTTTGGGAATAATCAAGGCTATTATTGGATCAAAAGCAACTTGTTAAAATATCATGCGTGAAGATTTTGTGTACTGCTGCATGGCTTTGGAGATGATTCTACTACTCCTGCATCCACCACCATCAATATTGATATTGTTTCTGAATGAAAGCACTTGGCATGGCGTGTGCTTATACCTGCGAACCGGGGAGTAGGAACGTCCCAGGAGGATTTTAAGTTTTAAAAATCATAATAATAATAATAATAATAATAATAATAATAATAATAATAATAATAATAATAATAATAATAATGATAATAATGATAAAATATAGTTTGTAGGACCTCATCTTATCTGCAGTATTATCCTCCAGCGTTAGTCTCAGGAATTTCATCGTATTTTGACATCTTGGCTTTTTAAAGACACTAATCTTCAGAAGAACCAGACCTCAGAGCTTTGAACTGACCCCCCCCCCACCCCCCCCCCCCCCCCCCCCCCCCCCCTCCCGGATTCACTGAAGGTTCTATAATTAGTTTGTTACATGCACATGCACATTCATATTCATATTCCAGATTCCGGCTAAGTGACTATTGGCTATTATCCCAGTTAAGATCTTAAACTGGATAAGGTGTTTAATGCATTTTCATATCCTGATGAGCAATATGCCGGCACAGAATATTGCGAGTATTGCCATGGAAACGGAGCCACAAAGCCAGACAGTAAACAGTAGGAGTTGTTTAGATGCCCCCTCCTATCCTGGTTTACAATCGCCAACTCAAAGACTAAACACTAAAGTATTCCAAATAATGTTGGAATATCACTTTTTCTTTTTACCCTGGCCCTTATATTGTACTTATAATATAATATATTGGTATATAATATATTTTATATATTGACTAGTACAGGCCAAAACCTCACTGGTCGCTTTAGTATTGAGAAATCTAGCATTGTGCTGCATCTTCTCACCAGGCTCCAATACAATACAATAGATTCATTAGATTAGATTAAAATGTATTGTCATCATCATACAGCACAAGTACAGTACAACGAAAAGGATTTGACATCCATGCAAATGTGACAGTGAAGTGCAATAGTAATATACAATGTACAAGTGATTAAACTGGATATAAAATATATAAATGAGTACTATTGAGTAATAATGCGAATCAGATGTATGTACCTACAGAGTTGTAGGGCAAGTGTTCATACATACATGTACACTTTCTGACTCCCAAGATGTAGCACTGAACGGCACAGGAAGTCCTTCATTCCGACAGCCGTCAGACTTTATAACGCATCACTGACCCTCACTGCATCAATGAGCACAGGGTGACAGACAGTACTATCATCCTGGACTCTTACTTTTACTTTTAAACCGACATTGTACAATTTTACACTTTTACTGTATATTTCTGTATATTTTGACTATGTATTTTATATTAGAAATACATAATAGGAAATGTATATCCCGGACCGTATTTTATTCTTAGGCTTATTTTTATTCTTATTCGTGACTTTTGTTTTCGTCTACCTAAATGTTTACTGTGTTTACTGTGAGCGATTTGTAGTGCCAAATTTCCCTCGGGATGAATACAGTATTTCTATTCTATTCTATTCTATTCTATTCCAAATTAGGAAGCTCACAGTGTAATTAGGTCTTATATCTGCTGAGGAAGCGGTTACACGCATCATACATCGTGTCAAACCTCATGATGCATAACTGGCCTGCGAGCCTCATTCACGTTTGACACGGTGTACGGTTTGCAATCATTTCCTCCAGTGAGTGAAAGTGAGACGGGTCTCGTCACCGGGGCCGTGTAACGCAAGGAGAAATCCAATAGGAGACGTTGTAATTCCCCGCGGTGTGTGACACTGACCGCTGCACTGTAAGTACACGTATGTACATGAGTACACGTATGCCAGTACATGAGTACTAGGACTGTCGGTACTGCAAGCGAAACCATTGTGGAGTAAATTGCGATTGTCTCACTGATATATATCACTCTGCCTGCCGCCCTCAGATTCATCACTAATGATGATATATACGACACTCATCGCTGTGTCCTTTATGAGAAGGTTGGTTAGTCCTCGCTGATGGAGAGGCGCAACAAACACTGGTATTTGTTCATTTGTAAGGCCCTTATTGGTAAGCCACCTCCTTATACTACATCATTATTGGTAAGCCACCTGATTGATTGATTGATTGATTGATTGATTGATTGATTGATTGATTGATTGAAAACTTTATTAACAGATTGCAGAATGGGTACAATACAGTACAGCTCAACCTCCCTATACTACATCATTATTAGAATGGAATGTTGGAACCTATAGAACACGTTCTAGTGACTGGCTGGTCCTTAAGGTCCCCTGAGTTTGCTCTGAACAGGGTAAAGCTGCATTTTGCTATGATGCCCCTCTAGCTCATGGAATGAACTCCCAACAGTCCTTAAAGCTTGAGATTCTCCCCTCTGTTGCAGAGTTTAAGACCTTGATCTCCAACCTTTGTCAATCAAGTTGTACATGTTTTAATTGATTTGTTATCCTTACTTCTGCCTCGCCCTGTTGTCTCATTGTTATATTTTATACGCTGTGTGATTCTATATGCCTTTTTTAAAGTTTATTTCTGTACTATGTACTCGACGTGACTGTACACGAGGGAAACCTCGGTTGCCTTTCGAGTTTAAATACATGTTTGAAATGAAACATAAAAGATCCGTTGCCGGCAGGAAGGATCGACAGACAGTGTTCCTGACTGTCTGATCACCGTCTGCTCTCTGGGGCTCATCCACTGCTTCTCTCGACGCAGACGATTCAGGATCCAAGACAGGCCTCTTTCGTTGCAGCGGCAGTTCCCTTTCTGCTATTAGTGGAACTAGTCTGTACTTCCTTCCTTGTCCAGAACGACTTGTCGCTTGACGCTTTGTTAGCTGCAACCAGCAGCTCAAAAACTGCATCTGTCGGTCGGTGTTCTGCGAAATTCTACTACTTCCTCGAAAACTGCTGCCGTAGCGCGACTCGATAGGTTTCAAGTTTCTTTAATAGTTGTCATACAGAAGTACAGAATACTTTTGTACAAAATGCTTCTTACTGTTGCGCTCCAGAGACTGTGCAAGACAAGATAAGTATGAAATAAAAACATAGTAAAATTAGAAGTAAAAAAAAGAGGTCACAGTGTTCAGTTTAGACATATGTACAATGTTCGATGCAGAATAGACGTAGTTACCATACAATATACAATACTGTGCAGTGTACTAATATACAATACTATATAGTGCAAGGCAGAAATGGAGAAATGGGACGAGGTGCAATTTAGGTACAATTCACAGTAGGTGTACGAGTTGTAGTGCAAATCCTTTATCAATAAATATAAAGTGTAAGTGTGTTTGTGTGATCTAAAGTGTGGAGAGTGGGTGCTGCAGTGTGTTGTTTGTTTGAGTGAGTGTGTGCGTGTGGGTGTGTGTGCTGTGTGCATTTGATGGTTGTTGCATAGTGATTATTGTTCGTTTAGCGATTATTGTTCGTTTAGCAGCCTGATGGCCTGGGGATAGAAGCTTCTTCTGAGTCTTTCTGTGCTCGCCTTAAGACTCCGGTATCGCTTGCCTGACCGCAGCAGTTCAAAGAGGCAGTTGTTCGGGTGGCTCGAGTCCTTAATAATTCTCTTAGCCTTCCCCTTGCACCGCTTGTTGTAAATGTTCTGGAGGGTGGGAAGCCCCCCTCCAATTGTGCGTTCGGCTGAACGTGTCACTCTTTGTAGTCTGCTACGGTCTTGTGCAGTGCTATTCCCAAACCAGGAGGTGATGTTGCCGGTCAGGATGCTCTCTATTGTACATGAGTAGAAGTTCCTAAGGATCTTCTGACTGACTTGGAACTTCCTTAGGCGCCTGAGGAAGTAGAGGCGTTGTCGTGCCTTCTTCACAACACTGTCAATGTGTGTGGTCCATGTCAAGTCCTCGGATATGTGGGCTCCGAGGTACTTGAAACTGTTCACTCTCTCAACCGGTGCCCCGTCGATGCTGAGGGGGCTGTAGTCATTGACCCCCGACCTCCTGAAGTCCACAATCATCTCTTTTGTTTTGCTGACGTTCAGGGAGAGGCAGTTCTCCTGACACCACTGTGACAGGTTCTCTACCTCTTCCAGGTAGGCCCTTTCGTCGTTGGCAGAGATCAGGCCCACCACTACTGTGTCATCAGCAAATTTGATGATGGTGTTGTTGTTCCGCTGTGCTACGCAGTCATGTGTGTACAGGGAGTAGAGGAGGGGGCTCAGAACACAGCCCTGGGGGGGCCCTATGTTGAGCGTGATGGATGAGGAGGTGCAGTTGCCGGCTCTTACCACCTGGGGTCTGCCCGTCAGGAAGTCCAAGACCCACTGGCACAGGTCATAGTTCAAGCCCAGGTCCCTGAGCTTGGCTATGAGTTTGGAGGGGACTATGGTATTGAATGCTGAGCTGTGTTGCTGAGGCGTCTGCGAAATTCTACTACTTCTCCATTGCTATACAGACCAGGGTCGGGATAAGTATTATTAACACACAAGTGATTTTTGATGCATAAAAAAGTGATATTATTAACACACAAGTGATTTTTGATGCATAAAAAAGTGATATTATTAACACACAATCATAAAAAAGTGATTTTAAAACAAGATAATGCTAAACTCAGGCCTATATCTTTTGACAGCTGGGTGTCGTCACGTTCACTCCGAACTACAACAGGTGTACGACATTTTATCATCTACTTTATACATACTTTATACATTCTGCTGCAAAGCCAATTACATGCAAATATGTACATGCTTATACAGTAATAAGTTATGTATGTACAAATATGTTTAAGATATTGCTCACCATCAATAAGACTCAACAAGACGTTCGGCAGTAGAATATTGTTGAGTTAAAACGCGTGAAAAACGATTGTGGGTCATGCGCATGCGTGCGCAGAAGCGCTGGCAGCAGAATTCTGGTGTGGAGTAGAATTTTGCAGGACACCGGTCCGCAAAAAGTTCCCCACCCTCTCCTTCCTTGGAGACTTGGCAGGGAGAGTGTGTGTGTGTGTGTGTGTGTGTACGCACGCGTGCATGCGTGAGTGCGTGTTCATGCAACATCAGCACCGTGCAGGCGACTAACGTTAGCTAGCTAGCTTGTGATGTCCCGGTGATGTGGTGTTTTTTACTATAGAGGGGGGGGGGGGGGGGGGGGGGGGGGTCAATAGAGCGATATAGTATCGAAAAGTGAGGCTAGCTGCTCCCTACTACGTCCTTGTGCTAAGCTAGGCTAGCTGCTCCCTACTGCTTCCAGTCCTTGTGCTAAGCTAGGCTAGCTGCTCCCTACTGCTTCTTGTCCTTGTTCTAAGCTAGGCTAGCTTCTCCCTACTGCTTCCAGTCCTTGTGCTAAGCTAGGCTAGCTGCTCCCTACTGCTTCTTGTCCTTGTTCTAACTTCTAAGCTAGGCTAGCTTCTCCCTACTGCTTCTTGTCCTTGTTCTAAGCTAGGCTAGCTTCTCCCTACTGCTTCCAGTCCTTGTGCTAAACTAGGCTAGCTGCTCCCTACTGCTTCCAGTCCTTGTGCTAAGCTAGGCTAGCTGCTCCCTACTGCTTCCAGTTTTTGTACTAAGCTAGGCTAGCTTCTCCCTACTCAAGTTCAAGTTCAAGTTCTTTAATAGTTGTCATACAGAAGTACAGAATACTTTCATACAAAATGCTTCTTACTGTTACGCTCCAGAGACTGTGCTAGACAAGATAGTATCAAATAACATAATAACATAATATAGCATGAATTTAGAAGAAGAAAATGAGGTCACAGTGTTCAGTATAGACATATGTACAATGTTCTGAGTTACCATATAATATACAATACACAATACTATGCAGTGTACTAATGTACAGTACTATCTAGTGCAAAGCAGAAATGGGATGAGGTACAATTTTAGGTACAATTTACAGTAAGGTGTACGAGTTGTAGTGCAATCCTTCATCCATAAATATAAAGTGTGGGGAGTGGGTGCTACAGTGTGTTTGTTTAAAGTGGGTGTGTGCTATAAGTGTGTGGAGTGGGTGCTACAGTGTGTTTGTTTAAAGTGAGTGTGTGCGTGTGGATGTGTGTGCTATGTGCGTTTGGTGGTTGTTGTTGTGTAGTGTTCATTCATTGTTCGTTTAGCAGCCTGATGGCCTGGGGATAGAAGCTTCTTCTGAGTCTTTCTGTGCTCGCCTTGAGACTCCTGTATCGCTTGCCTGACCGCAGCAGTTCAAAGAGGCAGTTGTTCGGGTGACTGGAGTCTTTAATGATTCTCTTAGCCTTGCCCTTGCAACGCTTGTAGTAAATGTTCTGGAGGGTGGGGAGCCCCCCTCCAATTGTGCGTTCGGCTGAACGTGTCACTCTTTGTAGTCTGCTTTGGTCTTGTGCAGTGCTATTCCCAAACCAGGAGGTGATGTTGCCGGTCAAGATGCTCTCTATTGTACATGAGTAGAAGTTCTTAAGGATCTTCTGGCTGACTTGGAACTTCCTTAGGCGCCTGAGGAAGTAGAGGCGTTGTCGTGCCTTCTTCACAACACTGTTAATGTGTGTGGTCCATGTCAAGTCCTCGGATATGTAGGCTCCGAGGTACTTAAAGCTGTTGACTCTCTCAACCGGTGCCCCGTCGATGCTGAGGGGGCTGTAGTCCTTGACCCCCGACCTCCTGAAGTCCACAATCATCTCCTTTGTTTTGCTGACGTTCAGGGAGAGGCTGTTTTCCTGGCACCATCCCGCCAGGACCTTGACCTCTTCCAGGTAGGCCCTCTCGTCGTTGGCAGAGATCAGGCCCACCACCACTGTGTCGTCAGCAAATTTGACGATTGTATTGCTACTCCGCTGAGCCACACAGTCGTGTGTGTACAGGGAGTAGAGGAGGGGACTCAGAACACAGCCCTGGGGGGCCCCTATGTTGAGGGTGATGGATGAGGAGGTGCAGTTGCCTGCTCTCACCACCTGGGGTCTGCCAGTCAGGAAGTCCAAGACCCACTGGCAGAGGTCATAGCCCAAGCCCAGGTCCCTGAGCTTGGCTATGAGTATGGAGGGGACTATGGTATTGAATGCCGAGCTGTAGTCGATGAATAGCATTCTCACATAGTTCCCCTGCCTCTTGTCCAGGTGTGATGCTGCTGTGTGCAGCACATGGGATATGGCGTCCTCCGTGGACCTGTTGGGGCGGTATGCAAATCGCAGGGGGTCCATGTTGATGGGGAGGGAGGAGCAGATGTAGCCCTTTACTAGCTTCTCGAAGCACTTCATGGCTATGGAGGTGAGAGCTACAGGGCGGTAGTCGTTGAGGCAAGCAGGCTTGGATTTTTTGGGTACAGGGATAATAGTGGACTTCTTCAGGCAGGTGGGGATGACAGCCTGTTCTAAGGACAGGTTAAATATGTCAGTGAATACTGGGGCCAGTTGGTCGGCACAGACTTTTAGGACGCGGCCGGGGATGCCGTCTGGACCTGCTGCCTTCCTGATATTCACTTTTTTAAAGGTCCGCCTCACCTCATGCTCTGTTACCCTGAACACTGCGCCTCCATCAGCAGCCGACCCCCCAGTCCTTGTGCTAAGCTAGGCTAGCTTCTCCCTACTGCTTCCAGTCCTTGTGCTAAGCTAGGCTAGCATGCACCTGGACCTCTCTCTGGGGCTACTGGACACACAGAGATGAAACTGACATCAATGTTCTCGTCTGACTCTGGGGGAAGCTGGCAAATCATTTTATTTCCCAAAATATTGGGAGTGTTCCTTTTAAAAGATTATCGTAAATCGCTTGACTTGAGTCATATTGCAATTGCAATTGTCCACATCATTCAGCCCTAGTGTGAGTGTGTGTGGGCGACTGGGCGTGTGGGTTTGTTTGTCTTGTGTGTGTGTGCGCGTGTGTGTGTGTGTGTGTGTGTGCGTGTGTGTGTGTGTGTGTGTGTGTGTGTGTGTGTGTGTGTGTGTGTGTGTGTGTGTGTGTGTGTGTGCGTGTGTGTGTGTGTGTGTGTGTGTGTGTGTGTGTGTGTCTGCATGAGATCTGTGCATCGAGCGCGGTCTCAGTGAAAACGGTGTTCCGGTGAGACTGCATTATCCCCAAACTGCGCTGTGTATGACATCATGAAAAGCAGCGGCAGTGACTGATTGAAGTGTAATGGTCAGTATAATAAGTGTTCCTTCACCCCGTCCACCTCTAACTGTTCACAGATGTTGGGTCTTTGTGTCCCGGGCTTGGCGGGGCCCCCGTACAGACGCCGCACACACAGCCCTCAGACCTCCTCGTTACAGAGAGGGAAACGTGGCAGGAGTCTGTTGTCGCTGGTCCCCGTTAACCCTTTCACTGCCACACAGCAGCCGGTTAACCCTTTCACTGTGACAATACAGAAGGTTAGCCCTTTACTATCACACAACCGGCGGTGATGCTCCATCATTAGCATCATTAGCTCCGCATTAGCGGAGCTAATGATGCTAATGATGGAGCATCGCCGTCGGTTGTGTGATAGTAAAGGGCTAACCTTCTGTCGTGTGGCAGTGAAAGGGTTAACTACATCAGTTTCTCTTCTTATAAAGTGTTTCCCTAGTCGGCCCGGGGTGCTAAACGAGCCACCTCGACAGACGGCGACACTAACCCCCATGTGGGCTGCTTGACGCCTGGGTGAGAAGGGCTACGTGGAGCCGGCTGGAGCTAGCTGGGCATGTGCCGATGTGAACATGGCATTCTGTGACTAAAAGATAAGATAAGATATTCCTTCATTGATCCCTTTGGGGGAAATTCATCATAGCAGCATGGGGGAGGGGGGAGGGGAGGTAGAGGTATGGGCAGGGTAATAGTAGAAAGACATACATACAGGCAATACAATTATAGTACAGTAGAAAAGTAAAAGAAAATAGGCAGTGTAAACAATATAATTAACTACTGAGCAAGTAGGCAGTGTAATCAAAGGTGCAGATGGGCGTCTGTATGCCCTATCAGTTATATTATACATTACAATAAATATGGTTACAATAAACACTAGAATCTAAATATATACTATAAGTAAGTAAAGTATACAGTACACAGGTGCAGTATACATAAGGTACCCTAACTGGCGTGATATATGTAATTTATTATGCATTGTAGTCTTGACTGTCTTGGTCCAAATGATCTTGGATTTACGGTGTAAGATAAGATAAGATATTCCTTTCTTGATCCCCGTGGGGAGGGTTGGGAGGGGGTCGGGGGAGGGGGTATTATTATCTCGGTAATTAAAACAAGCTGGAATTTCTCAAGTAGAACTCAAAACGTACTGCGATCACAACTTCACCACATCAGATTCAGATTCCTCAGATTCCTTTTATTGTCACGTCATTTGCTACCTTTTATAATAATAATAATAATAATAATAATAGACCGTAGCAGCATCCAATATAATATAAAATAAAATAGCATAGAATAAAATAAAATAAGATAAAATAACAGCAAGATGATTATATACAATTCTAATAAAGTGTGCAGATAACAGGATACAGATTGTCACTATATAAAATAGAAATAACAAAATGTCCCTAAAGTATTTTTTTAACCTCTTTAACCCGAGCTGTCCGTCAGCGGACCACAAATGACATCACGCCATAAATCCATCTCTACAGACTGTATGAATTAATGTTGCGTTTTTCTTTTTCAAATGTAGCCAAGAGTAAAGACCCTAACCCTGTCAAAACAGCAGTCATAGTGTATATTTTCAGCACTACGTTTGTTTACCAATAGGTTAAAGTGTTATTAGTGAAATATTACTTTTGGAAATGTATTCAGAAACTAGCGAATATCGACGGAAAGAAATGCACACCGCCATTTTGTTTGTAGTCATATGAGGAGAGGAGACCCAGGGCTTTCGAATGGCATTGGAATTTCGGAAAAACTACACTACCCAGCTCAAGCCAGCTCCTGTCAATCAAATGACTTGTGGATTAACCTTTTTATTTATCTTATTTTTATATCTTACACATGATCTCAAGAAGGTGCTGAACGAGCTCAGTGGCAGTTTTTCATGTCTGGTAATTTTTTGCATGGTGTTATTCACCGTGAAAAAAAAAAGATAGAATTGATATTCTCCTTTGGTTCATTACAATTTACTCAAGCCTAGTAACAGACACAATATTTCTGTCCCTGGGAATACATTCCCTGAGATGCATAGATGTCCCTAGATACCAAGAACATGCAAATGGACCTTGTAGAAGTGGAGCAATCTTCCATTTACTTGTGTATGTATTTTTAGGCGGATTTTCAGAAAATAGGGCTCTGGGCTTAAGAAAGAGGTTAAACAAACACTGTTAATGTCGCTCTCCACCGTGGCGTTGAGTCTCCTGCCGGTGTGGGCGGGGCTCAGCGTCGAGGCCGGTGGAAGACGCGAGAGCCCATCTTGTAGCCACGCAAAATAAAACAACCGGGTCCAATGAAGACAGAACCACGGCATACGCGGCGGGGCATTGTCGGGTCGTAAACGACGGCGATAAAAGATCTGCGGCGCCACACAAGCGCTGCGTCCCACTCGCCGAGATAATCGGGGGCCAAAGCGTCGCCACACAATTCACCGCAGCCGAAATAATCGTGAAACCGGATATTGTCTCTCCACCTTTTTTACTCGTCGAGCCTCCAAACTCCACACAGACGTTCAAGGTCAAGTCAATCTTGGAAATGATCACTATTCCAGTTACAGGCTGTAGCTCGCTGCGTTTTACAGCGAGGAGAGAGGCGACTGGACAGTAATTCAGTCAGCGTGACGTCTCTTTAAAAGTGCATAGCCAGGTCACTGCCTCATGCAGACTACCCCCCCCCCCCCCCCCCCAGTCCATTATCCAGCCTGCAGACTGGCCTTCCCCCGCCAGAGTCAAATGGTCAGCTCTTTGAAGACAGGCCCGCCCACCAGGCCTCTCCTCCTTATCAGTTATCGGTTATCAGTTCGCCACCTCTATCGCCCCGGCCGTCTGATGTGCGCCGGGGGGGAAGCGCCGCTTGGTTACCATGGTTACACGGCCTCAGTCGGCACGGGAGCCACTTTTCGGGAGCTCGCATTAGCGATGCAGAAATATTCATCAATTACCCCCTGGAGCCGGCGAGAGATATACGACCGAGCTCACAGCAGGGGGGACGGGGGGGGGCGGGGGGCTCCGCGAGACATCATCGCGCTACTGTTCTACACACACACACACACACACACACACGCACACACACGCGCGCGCACACACACACACACACGCACACACTCTGCACATACTGTGATAAAAGGAATTCTCTCCGCCTGCGTTGTTTCCCCCTGGCTGCCTTTTCTTACTATTCTTTTTGAACTCTCAACGCCGCCACATCCAAGCAAAGATGACGCTTTTTTTTCTTTCCTTTTTTCCCTTTTTATTTTTTATTTATTTTTTTCGTATGTCAACTGGAATCTAAGCTAAAAACTAAAGAGATCACGAAGAAGAAGAAGGACTTTAACCCAATCCCAAGGTGGGAACCGGGACGGAAAGGAATAATAGAATAATAGAACATAGAGCAAAGTGCGAGTAGTAATGATAATAGTGATAACAGTAGTAGTAGTAGTGAACAGTAGTGGGTGGCAGGATTCAATCAGACCGTAGTAATAGAGATGATGGTATATGGTCCAGACCAACTGTGTGGTGTTTATTACTAAAGGCCTCTACATGCTACAGCAAATTCAAAGCAACTTCAACACAACATCGGCGCGATTTCAGCGCGCTTGTTGCAGAGAGTCTTGTAGACTGTGTTGCGAGGGCGTTGCGTACCTGTGTCCAAAATCTAATCTAAAGACCCGTTGCGTTGGTATTGCGTAGCAGTGATTGGTTGGTAGTGAATGGGGGCGGGGCTGTCTGTCACTTCTAGTGTTCCTGGCTCGAGACCAAAAGAAAACTTTCTGACAGGAGCTCGAGACCAAAAGAAAACTTTCTGACAGGAGCTCGATAGCTAGTGTATTGTTTCATTACACTTGTTAATTGTTTGTTTAAAATGAATCAAATGCAGGAACGTATTGCAGAGGAGGTCCGAAAGTACCAACATTTATATAATAGCTGGTCTAAAGACTACAAGGATAGCATTATGACGATGAATTCGTGGAAGGAGATTGGGGAAACAATGGGGATGGACTGGGTTGATGTGGCGATATAACTATATTACACTATATACAAGAACACAAGCGAAAACAAACATAAACAGGGCTATTATTATACTAACGATGTATGGTTGAGAAGGGAAATCCGTTTGTAATTGCTAGAGTGCGCAGTCCTTCGGCTGCCCAAAGTATTCAGGCGGGCTGGGCGCGCTCGAGCCGCACATCCGGGGTACATTTTGTTGCATCATAGGCTGCGCGTTGATTTTGCAGAAGCATAAAGGTAATGTGTCTGCAACACCGTTGCTTTGTCGATGTTGTGTTGAAGTTGCTTTGAAGTTTCTGTAGCATGCAGAGGCCTTAAGACTCAAGATGAGTTCTCAAGTTCACCAGTCGTTAGTTAGTTCTAGTTGCGTGTCACGGAATCCCAACCTGAGCATGATGATGACGTAAGAGCAAAATGGCCGCCACGCGTGAATAAGGTCAATGTCTGGACATGATGAATAGTGGTTAGAATATGGCGTCTGAAATTGTGCACGCTTGAATGTTGCCAGGGGAAGAATCACAATAGTGTGTGTGAGCAGCAGCGAGCGAGGAGCCTCGACGTGCACAGCACTCATTCAGAGTCCACCCTGAAGAGGAATCTGTGGTCACGCAAACATTGAAGTTGGCAAAACAGTGCTGCTGCAGCAGCTGTAACAAACATTCAATTCATCAGTCCTCCTGGCCAGGAAAATATGGCCCGGGAATGTAGCTTTAATCAAGTCAAGCAGCCCGGGTCACCGCCACGTCCTGTTTGGCCAAGAAGAGAGGGAGAGAGAGGAGAGTAAATGGCCATAATTTTCGCTCGGTTAGAAGCAACAGAAATCAGGTAGATTGTGTCGAGATGTTTTCATTTGTTTCATTCGTTTTCATGCCTAGACTCAACTTACTAGACCAACTGCTTTCACTGTCGACTACAACGGTCTTATATTCAAGGTATACCTAGTACCAACTGCTTTCACTGTCTACACCGGTCTTATATTCAAGGTATACCTAGTACCTACTGCTTTCACTGTCTACACCGGTCTTATATTCAAGGTATACCTAGTACCTACCTACTTCTTTCACTGTCTACAACGGTCTTATATTCAAGGTATACCTAGTACCTACTGCTTTCACTGTCACTGTTTTACCTGCACACATACCTTTTGCATATCTGTAGATAGATACTATATCTATATCTGTACATATCCCATACCTACTCTTACTAGTTACGCTGCTGGCCAGTACGACTTACTACCATAGTGTCTTTATACCTGTATCACTGTACATATTAATACTACAACTCTGTACATACGTCTGATTAGCACTATTACTCAGTAGTACACATTTATATATTTTATACCCAGTATAATCACCTGTACATTGTATGTTACTAATTGCACTTTACTGTTACATTTGCACTCTGGTTGGATGCCAAACTTCTTTTTGTTGTGCTGTACTTGTGCTGCATGATGATGACCATATACATTTTTAATCTAATCTAATCTAATCTAATCTAAGAGAATGTGTTTGATGTCTTGATGAAGAGCCTCCTGACACTGCGGGGGCTATATTTAGTCTCTCGTCTCCTCCGTATCGAACAGCGTTCCTTTGTGAACCCCGGGGAGTTTATTTACTTTTGTCTTAAAATAAGTTGTTATTGAGGAGCTGCTGAACCCCACCCCCGCACCGCACGTTCAAACCACAGCGTGAAACCCCCCCCCCTCCCACAAGGTGCTGCTTAGTGAGCCTCGGATCTGCAGGGCGCTTCGTGAGCTTCCTGTTTCAAACCCCCCCCCCCCCCCTCCCCGTCGGTCCGATCTATAGCGCTTTGAACAAACACCGAGACCCGGCTTCTCTCCCGCGGACGTCGTCGTCGTCGTTGACTGTTTTACCTCTCGTCGCGGTGATAGGAAGCAGATGGTGGCATCGTCTCCTCGTCCACTTGAAGTCGCCCCCCCCCCCCCCCCCGTATATCAGCCCTCCTCTTTACAGCGCTGATGGCCTCTCCATATCTTCTGTTCTGTACCATAAAGAGGTCCTTCCTCTTGTGGCCGGACCTATATAGAGGAGGACCGTGAATGATGATGAGGCGAGCATGCCTGGCCTCAGCTGAGGTTGTCCTCTGGGGAGGGGGGGGGGGGGGGGTGGTCTGGTTCCGAGGGCCCCCCGGCGCCCCCGGTGGAGACCAGATGTCGGGGGAGAGACCACCGTCCCCTCGCCCCCCCCCCGGCGGCTTTCATCCTCCGCTGTCGTTGTCCTCCTCTACATACCTGGCCTCACCTTTATCGCTTTGAAAACGGCCCGCGAACAACCGCGCAGGGTCAGCCCGCCGATGCTCCGGCTCTGACCCGCGTTAACTTGCCTCTGGGCCTCTTTCTTATCTCTTACCTCGTATTCGCTGCACGTGTCTTTCCATCCGTGTCACGCTTTGATGTTCTGTGTGATTCATGGAGGGAATCGGGTTGTAAAGACGTTTGCTGACACACATGGAAATGCTGTGTGACTGTGTGTGTGTGTGTGTGTGTGTGTGTGTGTCTTTGTGTGTGTGTGTGTGTGTGTGTCTTTGTGTGTGTGTCTGTGTGTCTGTGTGTCTGCGTGTCTGTGTGCGTGTGCGTGTGTGTGTGTGTGGAGCCGTCGGGAAATACAATAGTTCCTCTGGTTGTCTGGTCCCAGGCAGCGCTCGTAGTCTGCTTGGCCGAGGGACAGCACCTCTCACTGGGGTATTTACAGCCGTATGAAACCTGTCTTTATAAGGGCCGTGACAAATGGTTTTCATTACCGCCCCGCTTTATGATTACAGAGAGATGAACCGAGGCGCATGCTTCGAATCCCTTCACCTGCGCGGGGTTAATCTACACGGGTCACCGTCACCGTGGTTACAGGACGAGGACCGTGGTGGTGAAAGTGAAACAGTTTTCTTTTTTTCCAAAGTCTCGCCGTCGTCGCCGCCGCACGCGCGCGGGTGTCGTTTTCCCGCCTCGTACAAGCGGCTCAGATCGAGCCCGATGCGTTCTGATGACGGCTCACGCAAACGCTACGGCTCCCGGCGGCTCGGTAATGAGGCCCCCGCCCCCGACTAAAGCCAAGACCTCATGCAAATCAACATAAGAGGGGGTTGGTTGTTATAGCGCGCCAGCTGTACTGCCCTACAAAAAAGGCTAACCGCAGTAACTACTCTCACTGCAGCTTCAAAGCTTTTTGACTGTCCGGCCAAATGTGTTCTTCTTGGCAGAAAGGTGGCGGTTCACTTATTAAATGGGGTATTCATGAAGTCATTTCTATGCCTCTAAAAACCATGACCGATGATTTACATTTACATTAACATTTACATTTAGTCATTTAGCGACTCACTAGTTCTGTACAAGTCAGCAGGAAGGGTACGACTCTGGCAGCTATTAGGGTCAGTGGCGTTGATCGTCAAACAGTGATGAACTTGCGTGTTGCACTCTGAGTGCATAGTATTATAGACATGTTAGCGTGATAGGTAGTATAAGTTTAGTAGCATTATAGTAGTATAGACATTAGGGCTGCAATGATTAGTCGACATAATCGACGACGTCGATTATAAAAAAATCGTCGACGAGGAATTGTTGCGTCGATTAGTCATTAGTCATTTTGCACTACCTATCTTTGTGAAAGTGGCTTCTCAGCTCTGGTCCAGCCAGCTGAAGACTTCTTAGCTTAACATAACAGACCGACAGTAAGTTTGGGGGAACTAATGGGATAACTGGGGATGTTGTTTGGTCCTGACAAGAGTCTCAAAGCAACTCTGAGGTCATGCTCAATGTCCAATCTGTTCCTCTGCTCTGTCTTCAGCTGGACCAGAGCTGAGAAGCCACTTTCACAAAGATAGGTAGTGCAAAAAAAAAAAAAAAAAAAAACGTATTTAATTTTTTTAATATTTTTATTTATTTTTATATAATTGTTTTTCGATTAGTCGACTAATCAAAAAAATAATCGACAGATTAGTCGACTACCAAAATAGTCATTAGTTGCAGCCCTAATAGACATACTAGCATCCATGACAGGTAGTAGTGTATAGTAGCATAGTAGTATAGACATATTAGCATGATAGGATTAGGTAGGTAGTAGTATAAGCATAGTAGTATAGACATATTGGCATGATAAGTAGTAGTAGTATAAGTTAGTATACACGGTCTGATGGAACTGGACGATGAAACGTTGGCCTGGCTTGTTGCCTCAACGGAGCTGCAGGTCTAAAGACACACAGCCAGAACAAGTCTCATTTATAGATGTCTGCGTGGTTTAATCGTTTGCAATGAACAAATAGTCCCATTTCTAAATTGTTGTACTACTTGTTGTACAGCTGTATCAGGATGAGGTTGTATATAAATGATGACTTGGCTCCACAATGTGCCATGTAAGAGTATTAAATGGGGCTATGATTTAACATCTGGTCGTAGTATCTGCTCCCAGTGAGCAAAGCTCTCAAATATAACTCATGGGAGGTGAACGGACCTGTAGCGAATTAAGGACGGATGAGTCAGCCAGAGGGAGAGGGAGAGGGAGAGAGAGAGAGAGAGAGAGGGAGAGAGAGGGAGAGGGAGAGGGAGAGAGAGAGAGAGAGAGAGGGAGAGAGAGAGAAACCTGTTTCGGTCAAATGCCAGTGGGCCTCTATAATAGACCTCTGATCCACTGGCTAGTTTTATGTTGCTAACTAGCTAGCATTAACTTTTCAGAGATAACCAAACGATTAGTACCAATACTGCGACTGACCATGGCCCGGTACAATCCCAAAGCTCCAGGAAACGAAGGCAAAGCGCCGTAACTGCGTTTTTGGTTGGATTTTTGTCTCCACTGCGATCATTGTTTTACACCCTATTTTCTCTAGAACGGAACACGATTGAACCGGGACGTTTTGTCTCAAGATGGAACGGATATATCCAAATGTTCACCTTCAGTCATCATAACTCAATTTTGACCCAAATTGTTGCTACTACTACTAGCCCTCGCAGGGCGGTGCGTGTGTAGACCTTGTCCATCCCCTGAGCGAGGAGATGAGAGTGAGTTGAGTGTCACGTTTCCTGTATAGGTGGCTTAGCCCACCAGCTCGCACGGAGCCCTGCACATTACTGCCCCATTAAACTGTCTGTCTCTGAAAGGGGGCTTGTACCCCTCCGGTCTGATTTACGGCTCCTAAATCCCGGGTCCCCGTTCACGCCAACCGCCCTCCGCCCCGCGAATGAGAATGGTCACGATATAGAGACCATCTGCCCACGGATACTCTTGGGGCGTTCGCCCGTCCTCGCCCCCGTCCCTCTCAGATGGGGATGTGATATGTGGCTCTCGTTGTTGTTGTAGGCTGATGATGACTCTGTTCCGTGCGCCTCCAATGTAACCAGAGCACCCTTGTTTGTTTCTTTGTTTGTTTGTATGGAAATGACTTGTGACAAAGCAGGGGGTGTTCGGAAGATGATATCGGCCCGCTTTTCATGTCGTTTTGCATTCATTGAAATTGGAACCAAGTCAAATCTCCAGGTACAGTGTTCACAGCGCAGCCTGTACGCCGGCTCCGATAGTATAGCTACGTCTCTCGACAAACTTCAGACCCCGGCTCTCTCTCTGCACAACACTGTTAACGTTATTATACCCTGGAGTGTTTGAACAGTAAGTGAAGATCCTCCTCACTTTAGAGAAAGTGGATCTCGGAGGAGGGGGTCACAATAGGCCTTTTCATGACGACGAGAGATCCTCCTCACTCTCCCCTCCCGTCTTCGCTCCAGGGTCCCACCAACCATGTGACCGCGTCTCCACTTCTCATTCAGGTCATGTCAGTCTGTTCAGCCTTTGACCCTCTTTCAGAGGGGCGGCCACAGCCCTGCACGTCCCATTCATCCCATACAGATGTCTGAGTGCATTAATGTTTGACACAATGTCCACCCCACCCCATTCAGTCAGTCAGTCAGTCAGTCATTCATTCATTCATTCCTAGGCCGTAGCTGCAAAGGGGGCTGCATACAACTGTAATCATACCACCACTGCTGTGTATACCGTATATATATATATATATATATATATATATATATTTACTGCATATATATATATATATATATATATATATATATATATATATATATATATATATATATATATATATATATATATATATATATATATCCATATCTGTCTGAATATTCCTGCATATCCTTCTACATACCTACTTATACACCTGCATATAACGGTTAACCCATATATAACTCTGTATGATAGCATGTACAATAATGCTGTGTATATATATATACCGTATATATATATTTATTCTTATCTGTCTGTACATATGTGTAGATACTACTTGTGCTGTATGATGATGACAATACATTTGAATCTAATATACTGTAGTAGTAACTACACTCAGCGATAGTTGGTTTGTTGGTTCTCCCTTTGACCACTAGGGGGCCTCAGATTGGAAGGCCGGTGGGAGGGACTGGGCACTGTGGGCAGGGATGCCATATGTGTTTTGTAATAAGAGGATCAAATCCTCGCTGAACAGAAGCGCCTTTGATTTTTGAAGCTCTGCTGGTTCTTGATGTTGATGCTTTTTGAGTTTTTGAATTTGGACGTCCGTCATCCGGTGCTTTGGTTCTGGGGTGCGGTTGGTGCATGTTTCTATCTGGCACGACTAGTACCGTCACAATAGTGCAATCAGTCTCTGAACACACTACATATTCTCCATTAGGGTTGGGTGCCATCCACATTTGAACCGATACCGGTACCTGTGCCAGTTCCTGGAATTCGGTATTGGTACCCAACGGTACCCTTTTTTCAGTACTTAACTCTCTCTGTAATAATTTATTAAAAATTGTATTTGTAAAAAAAAAAATAGAAATCCTAACTTCTCAATTTCAACATTGTCATTTATTTTGAACATTTTGTTATTCATTGTTGTAACACACCATATCAAAAAAAAATCGCATGATCATGTATTATGTTTGTAAATGTTTAAACATCAACATTATCCGGCCATCCTCAGTAAATATTATCAAACTTCCTCTGACCCCGTCTGGTCTTTCCAAAGACCCAAGAGACGGGACAGTGTAATATATATATATTTGTGGAAAAGGCTCCCTCTTGTCTAGTACAGTATATATTAACACTCTTATACTAAACATCTAAAGGTACCCACATTTGGTACCGGTTGATCTAGCGTGAATCGGTACTCGGTAGTACCGATGTAATCCGGTCGGTAGGTACCTTTTTTTTTTTATCCACTTTTTCTCCCATTTTTTCTATATTTTCTCCCATCCCAATTTCGTATCATCCAATTCAACCCTCCCCTGTCACAGACGCTGTTTCTTGCCTCCCACAAGCCGGCTGCAATGTGGACTAAGTCATACATAGCACAAGTCCCCTCCGGTACTTGAGGTAACAGCAGTCGCATCTTTTCACCTGCGCAGCTCGATCTCTCAGTGGCGAGGAGTAACGCGTGGGAGGCTCACGCTTCCCCCCGACACTTCCTGATTCTACTGCGCAGGCGCACCAACCGACCTGTAGGAGTCGCTGTCCACAACGCCCGATCCCCACCCATCAGTTTCCCACCCCCTAATACGGCCAATGTGTATTAGTACGGACGACCAGCTAAACTGAAAGCAATGTGGAGCGCTGGGCTCGAACAGGCGAGCCCAGCGTCTCCGTCATTCGTGGCGAGCGCCTTGCCCACTACGCCACATAGCCGCCCGTCGGTAGGTACCCTTAAAAGTACAGAGTTCGGTACCCAACCCTATTCTCCATGCTTAATTCATGATCAATTAGAATATAATTGTAATATATTCTATATATATTTGTACTGTTTATCTTGAAACCGTAGCCTACCGGGGTTCGCAGAGTGTGCTCAGCATGCAAATGAAGAGTCCGGGGCGAGAAGTCTCCTCCCCATGCTGCCTAGACGCTCTTGGTCGGTCAAATCTATATTACAATGGCCCTGTAACCACTGACATTCATGACTACCACCCCCCCCCCACCTCCCCCCCCTGGGGCGTCTTCTTTAGACCAGAGGAAGTCTGGTCTGGTACCAAGTCAATCCAGGTCAGGCCTCTCGTCTCGTCAATTAGGGTCAAATGAAGAATAGTCCCCAACTTTAAAATGTCAACCGAATTAACCGGTAAAGATCAACACAACGTCGTCTCCGCGGTCGGATGTTTTTTTTCCCCCCCGTGCGAGGTTTTGAGAGTCACGTCTGTCTTGCCCTCGCAGCTCCTCCTTATTGTATTAGCAGCGTGTGTTCTGGCCGTGGTGGAGAGCGTGTGTGTTCTGGTCGTGGAGAAGGTGTGTGTTCTGGTCCTGGAGAGCGTGTGTGTTCTGGTCCTGGAGAAGGTGTGTGTTCTGGTCGTGGAGAAGGTGTGTGTTCTGGTCGTGGAGAAGGTGTGTGTTCTGGTCCTGGAGAGCGTGTGTGTTCTGGTCCTGGAGAGCGTGTGTGTTCTGGTGCATGGAGAAGGTGTGTGTTCTGGTCGTGGAGAAGGTGTGTGTTCTGGTCCTGGAGAAGGTGTGTGTTCTGGTCGTGGAGAAGGTGTGTGTTCTGGTCGTGGAGAAGGTGTGTGTTCTGGTCGTGGAGAAGATGTGTGTTCTGGTCCTGGAGAAGGTGTGTGTTCTGGTCGTGGAGAAGGTGTGTGTTCTGGTCGTGGAGAAGGTGTGTGTTCTGGTCGTGGAGAAGGTGTGTGTTCTGGTCGTGGAGAAGGTGTGTGTTCTGGTCGTGGAGAAGGTGTGTGTTCTGGTCGTGGAGAAGGTGTGTGTTCTGGTCGTGGAGAAGATGTGTGTTCTGGTCGTGGAGAAGGTGTGTGTTCTGGTCCTGGAGAGCGTGTGTGTTCTGGTCCTGGAGAAGATGTGTGTGTTCTGGTCATGGAGAAGGTGTGTGTTCTGGTCGTGGAGAAGGTGTGTGTGTTCTGGTCGTGGAGAAGGTGTGTGTTCTGGTCCTGGAGAAGGTGTGTGTTCTGGTCCTGGAGAAGGTGTGTGTTCTGGTTGTGGAGAAGGTGTGTGTTCTGGTCGTGGAGAAGGTGTGTGTTCTGGTCCTGGAGAAGGTGTGTGTTCTGGTCCTGGAGAAGGTGTGTGTTCTGGTCGTGGAGAGCGTGTGTGTTCTTGTCCTGGAGAAGGTGTGTGTTCTGGTCCTGGAGAAGGTGTGTGTTCTGGTCGTGGAGAAGATGTGTGTTCTGGTCGTGGAGAAGGTGTGTGTTCTGGTCCTGGAGAAGGTGTGTGTTCTGGTCCTGGAGAAGGTGTGTGTTCTGGTCCTGGAGAAGGTGTGTGTTCTGGTCCTGGAGAGCGTGTGTGTTCTGGTCCTGGAGAGCGTGTGTGTTCTGGTCGTGGAGAAGGTGTGTGTTCTGGTCCTGGAGAGCGTGTGTGTTCTGGTCCTGGAGAGCGTGTGTGTTCTGGTCGTGGAGAAGATGTGTGTGTTCTGGTCGTGGAGAAGGTGTGTGTTCTGGTCCTGGAGAAGGTGTGTGTTCTGGTCCTGGAGAAGGTGTGTGTTCTGGTCCTGGAGAAGGTGTGTGTTCTGGTCCTGGAGAGCGTGTGTGTTCTGGTCGTGGAGAAGATGTGTGTGTTCTGGTCCTGGAGAAGGTGTGTGTTCTGGTCCTGGAGAGCGTGTGTGTTCTGGTCCTGGAGAGCGTGTGTGTTCTGGTCATGGAGAAGGTGTGTGTTCTGGTCCTGGAGAGCGTGTGTGTTCTGGTCCTGGAGAGCGTGTGTGTTCTGGTCGTGGAGAAGATGTGTGTGTTCTGGTCGTGGAGAAGGTGTGTGTTCTGGTCCTGGAGAAGGTGTGTGTTCTGGTCCTGGAGAGCGTGTGTGTTCTGGTCCTGGAGAAGGTGTGTGTTCTGGTCCTGGAGAGCGTGTGTGTTCTGGTCGTGGAGAAGATGTGTGTGTTCTGGTCGTGGAGAAGGTGTGTGCTTTGCCCTTGGTGCCAGGCAGTGGTGGTGTGTTCTGGTCCTGGAGAGCGTGTGTGTTCTGGTCGTGGAGACCGTGTGTGTTCTGGTCGGACTCGTGGAGAAGGTATGTGTTCTGGTCGTGGAGAGCGTGTGTGTTCTGGTCCTGGAGAGCGTGTGTGTTCTGGTCGTGGAGAAGGTGTGTGTTCTGGTCCTGGAGAAGGTGTGTGTTCTGGTCGTGGAGAAGGTGTGTGTTCTGGTCCTGGAGAAGGTGTGTGTTCTGGTCGTGGAGAAGGTGTGTGTTCTGGTCCTGGAGAAGGTGTGTGTTCTGGTCGTGGAGAGCGTGTGTGTTCTGGTCGGACTCGTGGAGAAGGTGTGTGTTCTGGTCGTGGAGAAGGTGTGTGTTCTGGTCGTGGAGAAGGTGTGTGTTCTGGTCGTGGAGAAGGTGTGTGTTCTGGTCCTGGAGAAGGTGTGTGTTCTGGTCGTGGAGAAGGTGTGTGTTCTGGTTGTGGAGAAGGTGTGTGTTCTGGTCGTGGAGAAGGTGTGTGTTCTGGTCCTGGAGAAGATGTGTGTTCTGGTCGTGGAGAAGGTGTGTGTTCTGGTCGTGGAGAAGGTGTGTGTTCTGGTCCTGGAGAGCGTGTGTGTTCTGGTCGTGGAGAAGGTGTGTGTTCTGGTCGTGGAGAAGGTGTGTGTTCTGGTCGTGGAGAAGGTGTGTGTTCTGGTCGTGGAGAAGGTGTGTGTTCTGGTCGTGGAGAAGGTGTGTGTTCTGGTCCTGGAGAAGGTGTTTGTTCTGGTCCTGGAGAAGGTGTGTGTTCTGGTCCTGGAGAAGGTGTGTGTTCTGGTCGTGGAGAAGGTGTGTGTTCTGGTCGTGGAGAAGGTGTGTGTTCTGGTCGTGGAGAAGGTGTGTGTTCTGGTCCTGGAGAAGATGTGTGTTCTGGTCGTGGAGAAGGTGTGTGTTCTGGTCGTGGAGAAGGTGTGTGTTCTGGTCCTGGAGAAGATGTGTGTTCTGGTCGTGGAGAAGGTGTGTGTTCTGGTCATGGAGAAGGTGTGTGTTCTGGTCGTGGAGAAGGTGTGTGCTTTGCCCTTGGTGCCAGTGGTGGTGTGTTCTGGTCCTGGAGAGCGTGTGTGTTCTGGTCCTGGAGAAGGTGTGTGTTCTGGTCGGACTCGTGGAGAAGGTGTGTGTTCTGGTCGTGGAGAGCGTGTGTGTTCTGGTCCTGGAGAAGGTGTGTGTTCTGGTCGTGGAGAAGGTGTGTGTTCTGGCCGTGGTGGAGAGCGTGTGTGTTCTGGTCGTGGAGAAGGTGTGTGTTCTGGTCCTGGAGAAGGTTTGTGTTCTGGTCGTGGAGAAGGTGTGTGTTCTGGTCGTGGAGAAGGTGTGTGTTCTGGTCGTGGAGAAGGTGTGTGTTCTGGTCCTGGAGAAGGTGTGTGTTCTGGTCGTGGAGAAGGTGTGTGTTCTGGTCCTGGAGAAGGTGTGTGTTCTGGTCGTGGAGAAGGTGTGTGTTCTGGTCGTGGAGAAGGTGTGTGTTCTGGTCGTGGAGAAGGTGTGTGCTTTGCCCTTGGTGCCAGTGATGGTGTCACCCACCCAGACAGACCACGGCTTATCGTGGGACCAGACTTAGGGTGCGGTTACACCTTTCGTTTCATCTTCGTATTGTTGTCATATGCGTTTTGCCGCGACGTCGTGCGCCTCGAGTCACACTTTCGTTTTTTTCTCGTTTTTGTCACCCGAGCACACTGATGTAGTACACTGCCAAAGCAGTAGGTGGCAGTAGGTGGCAAACATGAAGACAATTTCAACCAATCAGAACTTGAATGTGCCTGCAAAGCAAATGTCAACAAGGCGGCCACCATCTTTTGCCTAGTTACCCAATGCAGCAATTCTTTTTCAGCAAAGCCTAATAAAAGTGCAATAAACAAAACGGATACATTCACTGTGTGTTCTGCCTGTCATTTGTTGATGAAACAAAACTAACATCAACACAAGTGACCACCAAGAGCGGATAGTTTAGTCTAAAAAAAGATCGGTAGCATTGTTAGCTGCATGCTAACGTCAATGGAGTATGCCATTATAACAATATAGCATTGTGGCTAGAAGCTAACGTTAGCTCACGCTACTTAGCCAGCACCAAACTGATGATATCGCGAGCTATCAGTAGTTAGATAACATTAGAGACAACGCTGTGTGTATTAAACAAAGGTGAATAGATGACTGGGCCATTTTGTTTAATGCTTGTTAATTTGAAAGAGGAGCTCTGAGCTAACAGGGTCTGAATCCTGATAGCTCACGTTAGCCAGCTGCTCATGCAATCGGTAATGCTAGCAGAATGAATGGATGTAAACTTTATTTAACATATTGCATATGGGTACAATACAATACGGCTCAATACAAACAATTGTTAAGGGAATGCAGACTGTTGTAGCTTGGACTGGGGTCCTTATAACAATAACTTGACACTACCATCACACATGGTAGCTGAAGCTATTTGGGACACGGAGCTATGTCCCAAACACAAACACACACACACACACTGTTGTCACCGGAAGGGCACGCAGATGGTATCTACTGCGCATGGGCGTTTTCGCAACAACGGCTCCGTGCAGACTACACGCTGTTGTCGACGCGTTTTTTTGCGTATCTCCAAAACGCAAACACAATTTTGCGTTTCAGCCGTATCCACAAAAAAACGCCAAAAAACGCATTTCTGTGTAATAGGGACATGAAACGTATTCAAAAACATATAAAAAAACGCCAGGAATACACTAGTCTAACCATGGCCTTAGTATGTCTGGTATGTCTGGAGGTGTAGAGAAGAGACCAGAGCCTTCGTTAAACAGGAAACCACATGAGTCATGTAGTAGGGGTAGAACCTGAGAGGATACACCAGGAGGCCATGTGACACCTTCTGTATAGACATTTATTATTATTATTATTATTATTATTATTATTATTATTATTATTATTATTATTATTATTATTATTATTATTATTATTATTATTATTATTATTATTATTATTATTATAGTAATAATAATAATAATAATAATTCACTTGATTTGTATAGCACCTTTCATACAAGAATTGCAGCCCAAAGTGCTTCACAGCAGTAATGTAGACATAAAATAGACAGGCTTAAAATGAGCATAAAATTGGCAAATAATATAGACAGGCATAAAATGAGCAGAGAATTGACAAAATAAAAGCAATGCATGAAGTGCAGATATGAAATAAGACAATAATCATCAAATAAACAACATGTGGGCGGCTAGGTGGTGCAGTGGCAAGGCACTCGCCACCAATTCTGGAGACGCTGGGTTCGCGCGTTCGAATCCCGCTCTCCACATTGTTTTCAGTTTGGCTGGTCGTCCGTACTAATACAATTGGCAGTATTAGAGGGTGGGAAAGCTGATGGGTGGGTCCTGGGCGTTGTAAACAGAAAAATACTCCTACAGTTCGGTCGGGGCGCCTGCACAGCGAGGGTAGGATCTGGAGGGAGGTAGTGTGACCTTCCACACGTTACACTCTCCCGGTGAGAATCTGAGCTGCCTGTCGGAGGAAGCATGTGATAGTCTCCGGCCTCTCGGACCAACAGTAGGGGGGGCGGTGCACAACAACCAGGAAGGGAGTTGGGAATTGGCATAACGACTAACAGTGGGATGGGAGAAAAATCGGAAAAAGAGGAGGGGGGAAAATATTGAAAAAAAAAGAAATAAAATAAAAGAATAAACAACGTGTCCCTACGTTATCACAATCAATCGATCTATAATACGCTAATAATCAGGGGTGTAAAGTACTTGAGTAATTGTACTTTGTTACAATACTTAAGTACTGTTTTTGGGGATTTGTACTTTACTCGAGTATTATTAGATTTGTATACTTGTACAATTACATTTCAGAGAAAAAAAACATACTTTTTACTCCTTACATTTTAAATGCAGACCTACAAAGTACAAAGTACAAATCTTGCAGGTCCAACTATTTTAATTAGTATTAGTATTAGTATTTGTTTCTCTGGCCGAACTAACGTTAACGTTATTAATCCTGCAGCCGGACTTTATTTAAGAACAGCCAATCAAATCCCCATCAGTGGAAAATTAACCCACCCATACCCATGCTGATTGGTCCTTGTGCAAGACTAGATCTTTGATTAAACACCTACTAATATCAGAAGAATAATTTCATATCAAATGAAAACTTGGCCCACGATGGAATGAGTTTGAGACCCCTGGTCTATCCCTTGCAATAAAAAAAAGTTTTAACTTTGACTTTTTAGTACTTAAGTACATTTAAAAGTAGAAACGTTTTGACTTTTACTCAAGTGTGTTTTTAGCCAGATACTCTGACTTTTACTTGAGTAAGATTTTGAGACGGTATACCCATACTTTCATTTAAGTATAATTCCTGGGTACTTTTTACACCCCTGCTAATAATGAATTAAATATATGAATGACATAATGAAATACTATTATAACGGGTTATACTGTGTTTGCATGACAACAAGACAAAGATACTAGAACATGTCCTCATCTAAAGAAACGTGTGTCGGTCGTGGGAATTTTTCAACGGGCGTTACTCATCTACAATCCTGTGGCCGCTGTGTTTCCCAGATGCGGGCGTTTCAAAGCCCCTTTGAGTCGAGCGACACTAGATTTATTAATCATCTCACGCTACTTGGAAGAGATGTGCTCGTCATTCTTCAGGAAATGAAAGAAATGATGAAAAAAAAGAAAAGAAAAAAAGAACCTTCTTGCTGTCTTCTACTATCCTGCACTCTTCCTCCTATACTATGTCTCTACTACTATGCACTGAACAGCACTCAAGTTTCAACACTGTTTGATGAACATTGTTACTCAGCTGAAAGACTTGTACCCTT